>NW_027361757.1:17035000-17365000 GCF_039654945.1 Dendrobates tinctorius | reverse complement strand
GCATAATTGGTGGTCTAGTATTTAACTCTATGCAGCTACATAGTGGGCCCCAAGAATGATTTTCTCTGGTGGGCCCAAGGTGTTCCAGTCCGACGCTGGGCGAAATGTAATACTAGGTTGCTTCGTTAGATAATTAGATAAAGTTTGATCAGCCAATAAAATATGCCATGATTGACTTAATACCTCTCTCAATCTTTGATTCGCAGCATTATAATTTGTAATAAAACGAACCGATGATGAAGAAACAGCTTTAGATCTAGAATACAATAGATAATTTCTAATTGAATGTTTGGCTCTGTTGAATGCTTTCTTGATACAACGGTTACTATAACCACGATTCAAAAAACGTTCTTTTAGTTCTTCAGACCTTTTCTCAAAATCTAGATCACTAGAACAAATTCTTCTAAGTCTCAAAAATTGACCTATTGGAATTGATCGTACAAGGGATGCTGGATGGGATGAAGATGCATGTAAAAGAGACTTGGTCGCTGACTTTTTCCTAAAAATATCGGTCTGTAAGATATTATTAGATATCTAATAATATCTTACAGACCGATAGTAATTTATTACGCCACATGCCCTTGTTCAAAGATCTACGTCGGTCTTACTACAAGACAACTAAAAGTAAGAGTAAGAGAGCATGTACTTGGAATCAATGGAGCAAAAAATGAGAGTGATATTTCTGCCTTGAAAACAATTCCGAGACACTTTAAACAATTTCATAACTGTGATTCAAGTAAGTTTCGAGTAAGAGGTATTGATATAATTCCTTTCTCTATACGTGGAGGCCAAATCAGTCAGAAATTAGCACAGATGGAGACAAGATGGATATGGACCCTCAAAACTATATCTCCTCAAGGCCTAAATGAGAATATCAGCTTTGTCCCTTTTTTATGACCACCTAGTCATCCAGCTCTTTATATATATTTTTATATGTTTTATATATTTTAATATAACTTCATTTTTTATATTTATTTTATTGGGTATGTTATGTGTGGGTATGTATGTATATGTGTGTATATATATGTGTGTATATGTATATATATATTTATTCACAGGGTTCTTATTTATTATCTATTATTTTTTATTATTTTTTATGTTTTATTCTATTCTATTTTATTTTGTACTGATTATACGATTTTTATATTTATTCCAGTTCAATTTATTACCAGCAATTTGCCTCAATTATTAGTCATTTTTCATTCGGAGTCTTTGAAGTCAACTGTGACTAATGTCCTTTCCTCCCGTGGATGTATCTATAAAAGAAGAAAGGAAAAGAAGAATAAAAGAAGAAAGGAAAAAGAAAAGAAAAAGAAGAAAGAATAAATATTTGTCTTTTTAAAAAATAAAAAATATATGTATAATTGGTTAGAGATGGACTTATTATTTTTATTATTTCACTTTAATAATAATTTTTTGTGTATATATTTTATATATATAATTTTTTTCACATTTGTGTATTTACTATATTCTAATCTTATTTATCTATTTTTCATTTGTTCTCTATTTTTTTTTTTATTATTATTTTTTCTATTATTTTTTCTTATTCTTTATTTATTATTTATTATTTTTATTATTTATTATTATTTATTCCTCCTTTTTTATAGCTATTCTTTGTTCATGTATATTTGATTCATGTATATTTGATTTATGCATTGGTGTCCGATATATTTATTATTATTATATATGAATGGGGTTTTCTTTCTTTCTTTTTTCCTTTTTTCTTTCTTTTTCTATTTATTATTTCTTTCTATTTATATTCATATTTAATTTTATTTATATTTATTATTATCTACCTTTATTTTTTATATATATGTTCATTTATTTTGTTCTTTTTGATACTAAATTCAATAGGACCTTCGTACCATGTGATCTTACTTGTTCGAGTTGTATGTTCTCAGGACCTTTTGTGTCATGTGACCTGATTTATCTAATCATAGTGAGCCCATAGATACCATGTGTTATATTTAGCCCAATGACAGCGGGTAGTGTTGCTCGCGCGCCGGAGTCGGGTCCCGGCAGTCCCGCCCGCTGTGCCTGCGTCCCTCTCCGCCGCATCATCTGTTTGCGACGGTTGGGGATACACGTGGGACAGCGGCGTGGGGTTGCCTGGTTACCTGTGATTCCTGCGTGTGTCATTATGTACTTCCCCTGCTCTCATTGGTTATTATGCCCTATTTAAACTCCTTCATGCCTGGATGTTGCCACCCCCTGACGAAGGTACGCCGAAACGCGCGTCGGGGCTGGCACATCCCGGGGACTAAAGCAGCTGAAAGGTATCCACATTGTGCTCGCAATTTTATTCATTGTTTCATCACTCTATTTAAATTACTTGTGTTGATTCACTTTATTATCGTTGCACATTGCACATTGCACTTTATGTGTGGCAATTTATGTATTGTTTAATTTGCTATGCACTTTATTGTGGCTATATATTTATGTATATATATATATATATATTTAATCTTTTGCACAGTCTTTTGACTACACTTTATATGATTTATTTTGGCTGTTTTACACAGAGATATTGTATTGACACTAGTATTTTTTATTTATTTATTATTTATTATTTTTTAACATTGTGAGATATTCTTTGTGATATATTGATATTGAGTAATTACTGTTGTCCCCAGGGTGTGCCTTTATTTTGGCATTGGCCTCCCCTGATTATTATTAACTTTAACTGTATTCTAATAAAATAAAGTATTTTATCATTGGACATTTTTTCGTTTTTTTTCGTTTGTTTTTATTCTATTATCCGAGTTGTCCTTTATATTTCCATGGGGTGCATTATTATGATTTTAAGTTAACTCATTATATATTGCACTTTCCTTGAGTCATTTATTTTAACAGATATGAGCTGGCACGGAGATTCTACACCAAAAAATGTGTGGCCTGTATTCCAATTACACCTGGGGCTAGCTATACGGCCAATATATCCTACAGGAAGCAGCACCAGAACACAGGAAGGGAATGGATCCTCTTGATGTATGCAATGATCTATATACACACATACAGTGCCTGCAGGCCTTGCTCTGATGTGAATAGAGCTACGTACACTAGCCTGCCTACCTAATACTGGAACCTATATACTCTGGAATTAGTCCTTAGATGGACTGTTAGTTTAGCTGGATTTGAGTAGTTTAGGATGGTAGACCGGAGCTGAATGCACTGAGCTGGGCGGTAACATTTTGGGGGACATAACATTTTTTTGATCGCCTCCAGTATAAGGCTAGATCACATTCTGGTGTTCTACACTGAGCACTTTTGTTGAGGTTTCCGTGTAAATCCGACAAAAATATGATTCAGATGAAACCCCCAACGGCGCCGCCCAACATAATGAGGCATATGGAGACACTTTATACTCCGTATGGCGACTGCTCCGGCGATGTCCATCTTTTTAGGTGTGCAAAGATCTGTAGTCGTTCACATTTGTGCGCTAAAATGACGACGAAAATGATGGGACACCGCTGGAACAGAACAATCCAAAGTGACTCCATCTGCCTCATAAGTGAGTGGTTCCATCCAGGGATTTGTATGAATCGCGATTTTGGGGAATTTACACTGCCGCCCCATAGGAACATCCCAAAACATCCCGCCTTTAATGATGATAACTGGCGCCTCAGCAATGGCAGGCCACGCCCCCAACACTAGCAGAGGCCTTCTAACTGCCACAGAACTAAGCCAAGTGCCTTGATTCCTCCTGGTCCGAGATCTGCCAGAGCATCTGGAGCATGGTGCTCAAAACGGCAGGTCCTGGGACGAACTCCTGCATTGATGCTGAGCCCGTGGAGCCTGGTCAGGCCACAGTTGTGTCGGGAACCAAGACCTACAAGGCACTGCTCCAACGGAGATGCTGTACATGCCGCCCTCGCTCCACCACGGATAATCCTAGCCACCTGCTTGTCAAGCGAGCCCGGAAGGTGAGCGCTGGCCGCCATTCTCAGGGAGTCTAGGAGCTGGTCAAGGGACGCCATTATTAAGGTGACAATGAATCTTCCCTTGCTGTGTGACTCAGGGACTAGGAAAGTGAAGAACTCCTCCCCTAACTACTTACTAAATGGCCCCTTACTAAACACCTCTCCCATTAACCATTGCCCCACCTCCCTGCAAACCCTCATCATGCTGGCCTCCACTCACTGTGCAGTACAACATTAATCAATTGTGGAGCCAGTATTCCAGTCATTTGTCCAAAGTGTCAGAGGTGCAGTTTAAAACATGAAAACACCAGGTCTTATTTTGCTCGTGCTACTATGAGCAGACTTCGTGGCCTAACCATGCTACCATGGCCTTTCAACATCTCCAGACTTTTCTTCCATCGAATATACCATCATTTGCGTATCATTAAAAGTCGGCATGGAGTGGATGAATATCATCCGCTCAATGCCGACTTTTATTTCCCATTGACTTGCATTGGGGTCGGGTTTCGGACGAAACTCCGACTTTTTTTTGCCCTAGTCGGACCAGTTTCATCCGACTCAAATTTTGTTTCATGAAACCCGATCCGACCAAAGTCGCTCAACTCTAATAATGACGTTTCATTTTGCAATGGTGGGATCCATGTTCGGATTTGGCGTTCAAAAACAGACCCCTCGGGTAATGGCTTATGGTTTACTTTGTTTTCCATTGCTGGTCCAGTTTGCCCCATTAAATTGGTCTTGCAGTATTTGGCGATAAGGCCGGATAGTTGCTTTTTTTTGCCCACATGGATGGATCGTCGTTGACCAGATTTCAGTTTTTGGCTCTATTAAGGAGAATTTTAATGTTTTTGGGTCTGCCCCCTGGGGAATTCGATACTCATTCTTTCAGGATTGGTGCAGCCACCGAGGCTGCTCGAGCGGGTTTAATGGATGATGAGATTATGAGGATTGGTAGGTGGCGTTCGACATTTTTCTCTCACTAAATCAGACCTGAATTGTTAATGTCATAATAGCTTGATATGCATTTATATTTCAGTTTTTCTCATTTTAGGTTGTCCCCGGCCAATTGTTTGGATCCTTGGTCACTCTTATGTGTTTTGGGCCGAGCAGAGAGCTGAATTGTGTCCTGATGGAAGATCACTCTGTTTCCGCAACGTCGATGTAAATTGGAGAGGCATACGTGGGTTGACATGGTTTCAGGTGTTGATTGAGATATTTCAAATATAAAGGATGGCGACCCAGGCTGTTATCTTGGTTCTTCTTGTGGCGGGAAATTATTTGGGTTCGATACAGCTGACTAAGCTCCTCACGTTAAAGTGGGCAGATCTTGATAATTTCCCGGGTTTTTCTCACAACTCGTCATTGTTTGGTCGGAGAATATCCCCAGGGTGGTGTGGCGTGGTGCGCATGATTGGGCGGGTATTGAGCAAGCACGAAGAGCAGTCAACCATCGTATTTCTCGGTTCGTGTACTTTAAGGGTGGGATTATTGTGAGACATAAACAGTTGGAAGTAATAACGCCAGGATGTTGAGCCTGGATGGGGTACATTTGACAAACATTGGATTAGACAAATTTTTGTTGGGTTTGCAAGATGGGATTGAGGAGGCAATGTTAGCTTTGGGTGGGGGATCGTAGCTCTGAGGTGTCATAACTACTCCTTGGCGGAAGAGCAGGTCGGATAACATATGCCAGGAGTCTGGCGGCATATCCCCACAACTTCCGGTGGTTAACAGAGAGAGCTGCGACCCTACCCCTCCAACAAAAGGGGTTTATATAGAAGATGAGAGTTGTTTTTACCTTGTTACTTTCCAATAAATTTATGTTATTTTAAAAATACAGGTGTGTTTATTTTGCGTCAGAAGGAGAAGGGAAAAGGGTTCTATGGTCTGGGCAGTCTATGGAGCGAGGGCATGGCCATCTTGTGGACTCTGCAGGTGTGGTCTCACTCAATACACTTGTATTGAGCAAGGCCATGTCCATTAGACGGGTTCTGCCAGGGAGTATGCATATCGCATACAGTACATCACAGCTGTTCCTGGCTCAGAAACCAGCGAGTCCTCACAGCGCACAATGCATGCGCTGAGGGGATTCAAAAGTCTGCAGTCATGCAGCATAATTGCAGACTTGTCATTTTAGAAGGGAAAACCTCTTTAAACACTGTCCTTCATTGAAAAAAAACGGGTATAGCTCAAACCATGGCTGTGTGGCACAGCCAAAAGTTTTACCATAACCAAGTTCCCCACATCATGTTCTCACATGCTTTATGCATCCATTAGCCCTCTGTGTCCGTACTGTTACCATTATGACTGGTCCATACAATGAGTGCAATTGTTACCACCCACCATTCGTGTCTAACTTTTTTGTCCTCATGGACTGTAAGCTTGCGAGCAGGGCCCTCATTCCTCTTGGTATTTGTTATGATCTATGTGATTATTGTTATGCTGTAATGTCTATTGTCTGTACATGTCCCCTCTGAAATGTAAAGTGCTGCGGAATATGTCAGTGCTATAGAAATAAAATGTAATATTATTATTACATATTATTAAACCATGAAAAACAGTCTCATAGCATTATCCCTTCATCACCAAATTTTAAGGCAGGCACTAAGCATTCTCGTATGCTGCATTCACCACACATCTGCCAAATCCAGATTCACCAGACTGTGAAATAGTGAAAAATTGATTCATTATTCCAGAGAACACATTTCTTCTCCTCCAAAGTCCCATCTTCAGAGGCTTTACATTTCTTTAGTGAAGGCTTGGCATTGGTATTAGCAGTTTCAAGCTGCCCGAACAATAATATCCTGGCAGGCTCCTTGATTACAGAGAGCTTTGCTTTATCCTAGACAACTGTATTATTCCACAACACAATATTAACACTAAAGGCCCCGTCTCACATAGTGAGATCGTTAGCGAGATCGTTGAAACGTCACAGGTTTTGTGACGCAACAGCGACCTCGCCAGCGATCTCGCTACGTGTGACACGCAGCGGCAACCCCCCCCGCTGCGATATCGCTGATCGTGCTCGAATGTCCTAGGCCATTTTTTGATCGTTGGTGTCCCGCTGGCCAGCATGCATCGCTGTGTTTGACGCTGACGAGCGACCTCAGAACTCATGGACGCAGGCGTGAGTCGTCAGAATAGCTGCTGTGTGACAAAGTCCCAACGATCACCGAGGTCGTTATACGGATCGCCGTATCGTTGCTGTGTTGTTGAGTAGATCTGCCTGTTTGACATCTTACAAGTGACCATGTTGCGTCGTACCAGCGATCCTTACCAGGTCGTATCGCTGTCGGGATCGCTGGAGCGTCGCTATGTGTAATGGTACCCTTAGACTTCCCTGAGGCAGATCTAACTGAGCATAAATTTCACAAACTGATAGCAAAATGATCATCCAGTGCCACGTATACAGTCAACGAGTTGATTACTAGGACCCATCCTATACTAATACCACTGTTAGTCAATGAAGACTCCATGGCTATGTTGTAGGCTTCATGAATCTGTTTTCAATGATTATAGATGTCACTTCATCATAATAAGGGGTAAGTACTGTACATATATTTGGCCATAATGTGTAGCACAAAGTGATTGAACCATAATTCTCAACACAGTTTTCATTTTAGAACAAAGATGGATTTTAAATTGCAAGCAGCAAACATTTCAGGCAATTATTCTCTATTAGAATAATAATGAATGAGTCGAAAACGCAGCTAATTAAATGCAAACTGAAGATTGCATTTAGATTCTTTATGTGACTTTGTACGAATACAAAGCTAATTCTGTTTTCAGTTCCATGTTAATGACTCTTGCACTGAATGCTCCACATTGATTTTATGACCGATAAGTGTAGAATCACGCGCCTGCTTGTTTAGTATCGCTGGCTCCGTCAGGTATCTCTCCATGCATTGTCAAGGACACTTTGCAAGTACAATACTACTTATTAGAAGCTTGGCACTTTGACAGTACTATTGTGAATGAAACATTGGCGCTTAAAAAACAGGCTCTTCTGAAAGTTTTACAGATGAGCACGTAGTGATGAACACTGTGTATAAAAACAAATTGATGTAGAAATTTTTCAATTACTTGTAAAGATCATAATTTGGATTAATTGAATATTATTAGATCTTAAGAATGCAGAGTATAGGATGAACTATGAATGGTAATATGTAATGAAAGTGTGATTTTTTTACAGTACAAGCAGGATCCTCTGACCTTTTAAGTCATTAACTTGAGGAGGCGTGTGGCTCCCTTTTAATTTCTTGTGTATATTTACCGTACCTGGCGCCCACTATCTGCCTTCTGCTGCCTCATATGCTCATGTTGAAGCTCCTGATTCCAAGATGGCTGACACAGTGTCATGGGAAGCACAGTGGTACTCATAAACCAAGCCTGTTTTCCTGTGGCGTGAGATAATAAAGGCAGAAGATTCATGGTTCAGACCAGGGCTTCTTCTACCATAAGGCGAGAGGAGCATCTCACCTGAGGCGGCAGTCAAAAGTGTCTGTCATGTGGCAGTAGTCGGGGATTCGGCCATTTCTCTGAACCAGTTGTTAAACTGTCAGCCAGCTTGGAAAACAGGTATAATGCAAGTTCCCTGCTCTCTACATTCTCTTCCAGACGAAAATATATTATATCTTATTTTACCATAGTAACGTCCTAGTGAAATAATATGGTCACCATGTTTCTGAGCATATTTTTACCACCCTAGATACACCAAACATGACTATGATATATCCAGAAGTCAGAGTAATATTGCATTTCTGTGGTTTCCCATTACCAAAAACAATTGCGCTTGCAGCCATAGAAGCAATTAGGTTCCCAATTACAGTTACAGTATATCCATTGATTGAAGAAAAGTGAGAAAAATCAGCACAACCACTGGTAAAATAATAAATATTTTGGATACATTAAAAAGTATTCCCATGCAGAAAAGAATGTTAATAAATCCAAAATAAAGATGTATTATTTTACCAGTTAAAGTGGCAATTTTTTCGCTTTTCTTCATGGTTGCTGATTGTTACTACTGGCATTTGGCATCCATGTGTCATTGCTAGGTTTAACCCGTTGCTTCGTGATCGGTTCTTCTATCTGTTTAGCTATTGTTCTTTTCCTTCCCTGTCAACATGCCGATTTCTCCTATTGTCTTTATTCTCTCTTCTTGGTTTTCTCCTCAATAGGTGTTTTTCCCATTTGTTTTGCCCTATCATGTTCTGGGTGAGGCTTTATATATTATAAAATTACATCCAGCTGCACGAACTGTAATTTTTTATTCACATAAGCAATTCGGAGGGCATACACAGTCAGTGATAAAAATTCACATGACCCGCATTAACGCACTTCAGGTGTCTGCACACCCTTAAGCATGCGCAGACACCTAAAACTGGTTGAGGCGGATCATGTGAATCTGTATAGCTGACTGAGTATGTCCTCCAAATTACTTATGTGAATAAAGAATCACAGTTCGTGGAGCTGGAGTCTCTTCATTTTTCTTTATATGTTATCCCTTCACTGTACTTCCTTGCTGGCTATACTTCAAGGTGGATTAGTGCTAAGGAGTTCTAGCCCAATTTGTTTGTCTATGTCCCCAATACCTTTTTTTTCTTTTACCACTTTTAGGTTTCTGGGAGGTCATTTTGGTTTCATTTATTTTTTGGTTCTCCTTACTATTCCCTTTCTATCCTTTTATAAACATGCTTTAAATTTCTCACCCTGTGTCTTCTTGTCCACCTGTCCACCTGTCCTTCCTGTCTCATCATTGACAGTGTGTTGTGGCCTCACTCTGGTTCCTCAGGATGCACGAGAAACCCCTTGAAGGCCTGTAGGGAGTCAGGTCCAAGGTGGTGTTTTTAGTTGTGAGGTTAGGGATTGACCAGTCTGCAAACCGAGCAGTTGGATATAGGTGCAGCTTCTCTCTCTAGTAAGACTTCCTTACTTCCTTTACCCTTGTGTGAATGTGGTACATAAATGTAACGAATGGAAGCGGAGGCAGAGATGGTGAAGTTCACATTAGTTTTTATCTTTTAAGTGGAACCTCGGGAACACGGTCCGGGGGGCTCTGAAGGGGGCGTGACTAGTGAGCCCTGGGTACCCGTAGTAAAGCCCCTCAGGCAGGGTCAGAATGGAATACCCGGAGGACACAGGTGCTACCTCCAGTTAGACCCTGAACACGTGGCAGCTGACCAAAAGGGATAACAAAAGTTACAGCAGAGTCCGTAATGCGCTGGGTCCTGGATCCGGTTAGTTGGTAAGGAGTCGGTTCCAGTGACCTTCACACAGTCCTTGGACTCGGATGGCTGTAGGCAGAACGGGATGGCTTAGGCTCAGATGGTTGCTGATATAACCAGGTAACACAGGATACTGATATGCTGTGGAAACAGAGATCATTAGATAATGCACAGAGACTGCAGATGCAGCGCAGACAGGTTAGCATGAGAACCAGATGTAGCAATGATAGATACTCGTTGTTCCGGCACTCTCCCTATGGAGGAGAGGCCAGAAATAGCAGCCAGTGCGCTGCCATTGGTTGATTGCATTTTTTGAATAATGCACGCTGCCCCTTTAAGAAGGCAAGAGAGCTGGCGGGCACGCCCTAATAGTCTTAGCTACAGAACTCCTCACAGGACGCCAGGAGGAGGAGGCAGGAGGGAGGGCAGAACGCTGAGCAGCAGCATGAGAGGCTCGAGGTGAGTGCCCAGAACGGAGAGCAGCGGCAGGCCTGGACGCAGAGCCAGGACGGGGTCAGGTGTAACAGCGCAGACCTGGGCGCAGCACCAGGACGGGGACCAGGTGTAACAGTAAATAATACCATGATAGAAAATGATCTAAGCATCAATACTATTGAAATATGTTAAGCTGACATTTTTTTCTTTCTATCCTTGGATGTTTGTACATTGTATTATTATAGATATGGCAGGAAAATATGGCATTTCCATTTCTACCATGTTTAGTCCATCTAGTCTGCCTTAAAGGGAATCTGTCACCCATTTTTTTCATCTATAAGCTGCAGCCACCACCATCAGGGGCTTATCTACAGCATTCTGTAATGCTGTAGATAAGCCCCAGATGTAACCTGAAAGATAAGAAAAATGAGTTAGATTATACTCAGCCAGGGGTCCGGTCCGATGGGTGTCATGGTCCAGGACCAGCGCCCCCCATCTTCTAGCAATGACGTCTGTTACGCTACACTCACCTGGGGGTGGGACCACAGACCCGACGTCACCACTTCCGATGCCGCGGCCGCTCCGAGGATCCCTTCGGGTGCACACGTGCACCTCCCGCACTTGACTCCATGGCTGCACTGTGTTGGTCGTGCGCAAGCGCGTTCTTTGTTGCTCTAGCTGCAGCCATGTCCTCTCTATGGTCTTGGAGGACCTGACCCGGAAGTCCTAGCACTCATGCCCTATATCAGGATACCTTGTTATGAATGGGTCACCGAGGAGGAAAAAACAACACAAGCCAAGTCTCAGAAAACCAGAGAGTTTGGTAACTATGCAGATTGCAGATCCCTGATCTTACCACACAACTAGCAGCAGTCGTGGAGCGTACCTACGATGATCCTAGACGCCTCATCACAACCGGAGAGCTACATAAGCCTAAAGCAGGAAAAGAGGAAAACTAACTGCCCCAGAGCAGACCCCAAAGGAAAGACAGCCCCCCACATATATTGACGGTGAAACAAGATGAAAACACAAACAAAGGCAGAAAAATAGGCTGAGCAAACGATGGGGCCCGACTAACTAGAAAGGACAGGAAAGGAAAGACACTGTCTGCAATCTGTCAAAAACCATACCAAAATAATGTCCAACACTTCTGATAGCAAAGTTAACCCTGAAGTCACTAGACTTCTCCCACTATATCAGCACTCTGAAATATGCTGAGACAGAGCAAAAAGAGGCCAATCTAATAAGGGACCAAAAGGCAAATACAGATAAATAGGAGTGGAAATTCAGCACAATCCCAGCAGGGGCTGGCTGACCACAAAAAACTGAATTGACCAACAAGAGCAAGTGTGAACAATAGCAAAAACAAACTTAACTTGAGAAGACTGGAACAGAGCAGAAGTCCAAGACCTGAGAAGCAGACTGAATCACCAGCACCAGGATAGGGCCTCGGCTGTCTTATATCCAGTCTGATACTCCAGAGATCCAATCGTTATCCTCCTCATCAGGTGGCAGATCACTACCAATTAAACCAACCTCACTACCTCCTGTCACCACCAGAGGGAGAACGGAAGGAGAACTCTCAACTGGTGGAGCAGAAAATGAGTTCACAACACTACCTCTTCCTATGGGAGGTGCCTGATTATTGTTGTGCTTCCTGGCTTGGTCCTTTGCCTTGTGCTCTGTTGTGCGTCCTGGCACATGCTTTGTTTCTGTACTCAGCCTAGTGCTCTGCTCCTGCGCTGTGTTCTCTTGTGCCTCTCGGCACACGCTCTGCTCTATGCTCTGTTGTGCCTCCTGGCACACCTTCTGCCTAGCCTTGCACTCTGGCGTGCTTCTCTGCACACGCTCTGTCTAACTGTACTCTGACGTGCTCCTTTGCACGCGCTCTGCTTTGCTCGCACCTGGGCGTGCTTGTCTGTGCACGCCATATGTGCTCTCGTGTACCCAACTTGCACTATCCTGTATCTAGAGCACTCCTCTGTACACACCCTGTATTGTTCTATACCCTGCGTGTCCCTGTGTCCACGCTTTGCACACTCTTGTACTCTGCACATTCCCTGTTGCTAGACACATCACTCGTGTCTCCTGTGAGCCGGCCATCTGATGCCAGCAGTTGTGGTACCTTACCCCCTTGGGCTTGCCCCTGACATTCCCTGTATAGGGGGTGGTCCTCACTAGGTCAGCTCATCCTAGGAGGGTTGGTGCCACGACCCAGAGGGTCCACTCCAGGAGTCGTCACAACGCAGGCATACTTTATCTGCCCTGTTGAGGGCAGAGCAAAGTACTGCAGTGCGCAGGCTCTGGGCTTCTCTGACCTTTCCCGGCACCTGTGCACTGCAGTAATTTGCTATGCCCTCAACAGGGCAGATAAAGTACGCCTGCGCAGGAGCGCAACAGAAGCAAGGAGGAGGACGTTATCGCTAGAAGATGGGAGGCGCCGGACCGCGACACCCATCGGACCGGACCCCCGGGTGAGTATAATCTAACTCATTTTTCTTCTCTTTCAGGTTACATCGGGGGCTTATCTACAGCATTAAGAATGCTGTAGATAAGCCCCTGATGGCGGTGACCGCAGCTTATATACGAAAAAATAGGTGACAGATTCCCTTTAACAGTAATTAAATTCACCTTTGATTTAGCACCTATTTGCGAGGAAGTGCAGAGTAAAAAAGTTTGCTCTTTCAGAAACTGTCAGCTACTGCTAAGCTAATATTTCTACACACAAGGATGAAGTGATTTTGAATTTTGATTCATCTGATCCATAACTAAATCTGTTACATATAGGTATAAATTATATATTGGTATTTTTTAATATTATTTACTTTTTAATGCCGGCTATCCCTTGAAGGGAATGTATGAAAACAAAATATTTAGCAGATGGAAAATAATGTTAAAAGTTCAACTGAGCAAAACACAGCAACTGTACTGCCACACCTATATCCAGCGTGCTGATACACCCAAGTGGGTTTATTAAGTCACACATTTTCTCACATCTACTCATCTATCTATTTATCTATCATGTTCATATTTATTTATTGATTTTTAGTTGACTTGTAAATAATAGGCAATATCCATAGCCTGTCAGCAACGCTCATCCCCCATCTGCCCGCCACATAGCAATAAATTGTCCTTAGAAGGTCTCCAATGTGAGCTTTTCAGAATATAAACCTGGGTATTCACACGTTTTGTAAATTTGCTCAGATTTCTTGTTATTGTTATTCTCTACCTCTGTAAAGAAGCAATGACATTGCTGTATTTTATGAGGGTCACCATGGATGGCCTTTTAAAAAACAATCTGTTTATTTGGAATTCTTAACACAAAAACAGGAAAACTAAACATAATCATATCTCATAAGGTAACATATGGTAACGTCAGAGCATATGTTTGGAAGTGCAATTTAATTCAGAATGGCATCAAACTACACAAATAGCAAACAACATATGGTCCAATGCATTACAATCAGTGTACTATGAAGAGAAATATGCTACCAAGTATGGCCTATCAGCAAGTGGGAGTATTGTGATTTTCCTAATAAAAAAATGGTGATCTTTCACCAGCATCAGTAACAGAAAATAGAGCAAACTGGTTACCACTTAAAGGGAACCTGTCATGTGATTCAGGATGTCAAAACCGCAGGCAACAGGAATCAGATGCCAGCTAAACCGCCTTGATTGCAGCCAGTTATATTTTATTTTGCAAATGCTTTGGCATTTATTTTTATTACCAGGTTAGTAATAACGGTGTCTGATAGACACCTCTCCATTTCTAACCCCATGGCTTGATACCAGCTGTGATTTTTGATAAATCACAGCTGACATCAACCCCAAAACTGTTCCTCTGAATGCCAGCACACCAGGAAAACCATGAAGAGCTGGGTAAAGCACCAGAATTGGCTCATTTATTGGATACGCCAATTCTTGGGATGCTGTGGGCTGATATTTTTAGGCTGGGAAGGGCAAAATAACCAGTGACCTTCCCAGCCTGAAAATATGAGCTTGCAGCTGTCTGCTTTACCTTGGATGTTTATCAAAAATAGGGGGGACCCCACATGCTTTTTTTCATTTATTAGCTTAATACAAGTACAGTGGACTACACACGCAATACACTAATTATATATTTCACTTGCATCTATCTATCTATAAACATCTGTGCAGCCCCATAGTTTATACAGGGTGTTGGTGTGTAAGTGTCTCCAGTGCGTGTGAAAACTGCCATCACACATACTGGAAACACTGTCCTGTGAAGGGGACCCTATTCTGATGAAGGTCCAGATACATGACCGAACGTAAAAATTATGTTGGAATATTTTGAATTGTATACAGTTGTGATCAAAAGTTTACATACCCTGGCAGAACTTTTGCTTTCTTGGCCTTTTTTCCAAGAATATGAATGGTAACACCAAAACTTTTTCTCCACTCATGGTTAGAGGTTGGGTGAAGCCATTTATTGTCAAACTACTGTTTCTCTTTTCAAATCATAATAACAACCCAAACCATCCAAATGACCTTGATCAAAAGTTCACATACCCTGGTGATTTTGGCATGATAACATGCACAAAAGTTGACACAAGTGGGTTTGAATGGCTACTAAAGGTAACATCCTCACTTGTGACCTGTTTGCTTGTAATCAGTGTGTGTGTATAAAAGATGAGTGAGTTTCTGGGATCCAGACAGAGTCTTGCATCGTTCATCCAGCCACTGACATTTCTGGATTGTGAGTCATGGGGAAAGCAAAAGAATTGTCAACGGATCTACGGGAAAAGGTAGTTGAACTGTATAAAACAGGAAAGGGATACAAAAAGATATCCAAGGAATTGATAATGCCAGTCAGCAGCGTTCAAACTGTGCTTAACAAATGGAAAATCAGGGGCTCTGTAAAAACAAATCCACGGTCAGGTAGACCAACAAAAATGTTGTACACAACTTCCAGGAAAATTGTTCGGTATGCAAAGAAAAACCCAAAAATAACATCAGCTGAAAACTAGCGTTGTGGCTGTTTCAAGATGCACAATAAAGAGACACTTGAAGAAAAATGGGCTGCATGGTCGAGTCACTGGAAGAAAGCCATTACTGTGCAAATGACACAAAGTATTATGCCTACAATACGCAAAACAGCACAGAGACAAACCTCAAAACTTCTGGAACAAGGTAATTTGGAGTGATGACACCAAAATTAAACTTTTTGGCGCCAACTATAAATGTTACATTTGGAGAGACGTCAACTAGGCCTATGATGAAAGGAACATCATTCCTACTGTAAAGCACGGAGGTGGATCGTTGATGTTTTGAGGATGTGTGAGCTGCAAAGGCACAGGAAACTAGGTGAAAGTTGAAGGAAAGATTAATGCAGCACGTTATCAGCAAATACTGGAGGAAAATTTGCCATCATCAGCCTGGAAGCTGCGCATGGGACGTACTTGGACATTCCATCATCACAATGATCAAAAAAACACAAGGCCAAGTCGACTTGTCATTGGCTACAGCAGAATAAAGTAAAGGTTCTGGAGTGGCCATCTCAGTCTCCTTTCCTCAATATCATTGAGCCACTCTGGGGAGATCTCAAGCGCGCAGTTCATGCTAGATAGCCCAGGAATTTACAGGAACTGGAGGCTTTTTGCCAATTAATTTGAGTACCGAACACATTGAATGTTCCACTATGGACAAGCACCTTATAGAAATGACTGCCACATTGCACTCCACAATCTGTATGCATATTTTTTTTTGTTTTGTCTATATTCTCTTACATATATGGACATATAACCTTACCCTGGGATCCTCACTTGCTCCACCTCTTTTCTTCCTTTCTTTACATTGTATGGATTCCATGTACTGTTTTTTTTTAGATATTTTTATTATTATTCCCTCAATAAAGTATGTAACTTTTTAGATTGTTATTTGGACTTATAACCTATATAAAAAAATCATGAATGAGTGCACAAGACCCACATAAGGGACCTTTTGGACTACATTGGTGCTATTATGAAAAAAAATTGTTAAACTAGTCCTGGTAAAGCAACAGGAGGTTTAATAATATTAGACAGCAAAGGTAATTAAGTGATGGTTATAGATGTGGCAGTCTCATTGACTGGTCATATAAGAGGTCAGGAGTCTTAGTCCAGCTGCCTACCACTCTAGCCACACTAGTAAAAAATGGGTGGATGCACATGCACACAATTTTTCAAATAAGCTGACATACTAGTTGGATAGTGTCTGCAGTAAGATGATGACTGGCACAGATTCTACTGGACCTCAAAGTCTAAAGAGTTATTGCACTTTAACCTGCCATGGTGACAAGTCAGAAGTTAAGATCTGTAGTGTTCGAGCTGAGACCCTAGTCGACCGATAAAAGGAAGGGGCAGAAATGCTCAGTAAAGAGCTGTCCCTCATCATTAGGAGCAGACAGGTTAAATACTTTAAAAAAGCCCAGCTCAGAGGAGAGCAGTGCTTGGTTGAATGCTTATGGCCAGCCAAGTCCCCCACTGATTGAAACGTCAGACATGTCACTATGAAATATCAAAAAACATTGTAAAAAATGCAGCTACTGTTTAAAGGTTTTATCTTACATTGTATTCAGGAGTAAAAACATATGTGACAAGTCGGTCGGACGGTGTTCACACCACCCACTGACTGAAACACAAAAAGAAAGCACAGAATAACAAATGTGCAAAAATACCCTGCAGTATAAAATATGACAATAATCAGCAAGTGCTGGTAAAAAGAGGACAACAAATACAGGGTATTTAGTCGATACTTTTTTTGCAAAAAAGTGTATACCAAGCCACTCCACCTCGTCAAGGTAACCCTTAATGGAGCAGTCCCTATCTAATGTATTTAAAACCTGAACATATGAACAGTGTCTAAATGAACAGGATTAAGACAGGCGCTTCCTAGTATGGGCATGTGGTCTAAGACGGCTCTTTATGTGCATGTCACACAAGAGAGGGGTGGGGTCTCTCAAACCATGCAAAAGCAAGGAAAAAAATGGATTAAAAACACATGTGACATGCACAAATGTGAACAAGTCGATATTCAGGAGCCTGCAACTTGTAGAGAGGAGTGGCGCGCATGTCAGTTCATGTTATTTCAGCAGGCTGAACAAACTTGTAAGAGGGTGGTTTAGACCATTTACATTTTTAAGACCTTACAGTCCCTGACAGCCACCAGTTCTTTGTGCGTCCCTGTCTTTTGGTATCTGAAGTATAAATGATGCTTGATGAAAGTGTGTCCTGTATTGAACAAAGGAGGACATGGATTAAAAGTATAGAATAGAAAAATCGGTCCAAGTTCCATCAGAGTTTCGGATAGGGAATTCATCAGTTTTGGCCATTAAAGATTCATCAGTTTTTCTCATATGCTAATGAAAACTGATTGACCTTTTTCAGGCTTCTCTTATCAAACAGTTTGTGAACAATGCACAACACATAGGTGGCATCAGAGAGCGGTCAGATTTTTTTTCACGCTCATAGACTTACATTGTCGAGTTTGATCTATGACTCAGATCAATGTCAGATATGTTTCTATGAATTGGTACACAGACATATGAACTGTCCTATTGACTATAATAGGTAAATTTTCAGATATATAGAGAACGTGTAAAACTGATGTCGGAATGAGTCATTTTTAGATTTGTGACTTCTGTTATTGGGTGAGATAAAACCCTTCATTCTGATCGACTTTCCACTTATAGACAAAATCTAAGACTATACCATAGCTTGACCATGCACATAACTGTTCACCATCGATTAGTGGGACTCCCTACCCAAAGCTTTTGCAACATTTACATCAGTATCCCCCAAATACAATCCTAAAGAGCCACCAACAGATCATGTTTTTGAGATTCCATTAGTATTGCCTGGGTGATAATTCCATCACCTGTGCAATACTAAGGAAATCTGGAAAACATGATCTGTTGATGGGCCATGAGGACTGGAGTTGTGAAACAGTGCTGTACATGATGGTTTTATTTTTCCCTGTGTAGGCTACGTCCAACTTTTTAAAAACCTACTCAGAAGTTTCTTATGAGGTCTCACAGTTTGTTTTTTTTAACATTCCTTAAAAAAAGGAGACTGATTTTCATCACTGTTTGGTCAATGTTTCTTATTTTACCATCAGTGTTTCATCAGTAATTTTCTTGCATGCAAAAAAAAAAAAAAATTGCAAACCTTCTCCTACTCATTGCAGTGCTAAAAAAACAGCAAGGGTGTGCTTAAAATACAATCCAAGATTGGAGAACGAAATAAATTATGGCAACACAACATGAGCACAGAACAGACTTATAGACCAGTTAAGCAGAACTATTGACTGTCAATGGAAGTCAGAGATTCAGTGGTTTAACTAGCTTACAGCCCCACCAAGTGCTCTCAGGCACGAGTGATCAAAACCAGACCAAAATTATTCCCTGATTAAGCTTCACTAAAAATCTCAGGAAAAAATCAGGACTGTTGTTGTCACGCATTGCCAGTAACAGCCCAGTGGTTACGGCAGAAATAGAGGAGACACAAATCAGCACAGAGGTTATTGTATGGGTGTTTTTGACTCAAATAAAAAATTAATACATCTCAAAAAATGGAAATATGAAAAGCACCAGAGACTACAATGGGTATCTGTTATATCCTTAAGACATATTAGATGGGACGCTCTACTTGGAACATGAAGTCGGACATTCCAAGTCCTAATATATCAGTCGTATATAGTAGAATAAAGAAAATAAAAATGATGTTACCCACCTTAAGCAGGTGACTGATTTCTCCACGGTGACTGGGTTTTATTTAGCTTTTGGTAAATCTGTTTGCTTCTCTGAATCTAAAAAACATTTTCTTAACGTCAGACTTCATTTATAGCTTTCTTCTTAGTAATGAAAACTGACTTCTTTTTGGCAATTCCAAAGGATTATAGAAGGATTTTGTGTTGTCATTCCTTCTGTACCACCTGAACTCAAATCTAATGAAGTTTGTAAATCAATTATTTTACTTCTTACATCAAATGCCTGTTTTATTTACTCGAAGATGCCTTTTTGAATTTGGAGAAGCTTAGCATAGAAAGATGTGGAAACTGGCCATCTATGAAGTGAAAATAAAACAATCAAAACAGAATTTTGTGCTAGAGATCTTGTGGGTATGATACCTTTCAATGGCTAACAAATAATAGTGAATGTTGTTACAAAGAGAGCTTTCGGGACTGCTTATGTCCCTTCATCAGCCTGATGAAGGGACATAAGCAGTCCCGAAAGCTTGCTTTGTAACAACATTCACTATTATTTGTTAGCCATTGAAAGGTATCATACCCACAAGATTCCTATTTTGTTTCTCTCACTGAGAGCACTTTATATATTTTTTTCTACTGGCTAACATGGTACCAAACCACTTTTTTCGTTGTGCTAGAGATATCACATTTAATTATTCAATGGTGGATTAAAAGAAAGATGAAATTATTTTAAATACTTACGGAAACCCTATAGACTTTAAACGCCCGGGCTATTTTCACATTACTCTGCTATGACATTCTAAAATTACATTGCATAGTAAGTAGCTGCACAAGATCATGTAGCTACACGAGTGGGGAGTCGACTGTCAGACACAGTCGGAATCCAAAGTGCGGAGACAAAGGTGATTTATTACCATCTCTGCCTTCTTGATCACTGTATACAAAGCGCTGAAGAAATACTTCCTCCTCTGATCCCAGCGATCATCTGAGTAACGAGTGCCAGGAGGGAGCAGGACCTGCTTATTTCTCAGACACAGGTTAGTTCTGTATCACAGCCAGGAGACTGAATGTATCCTAAAACTGGGGCTAATATGAAAGTCCCAGTTACAGGGGATATTAGCAAAAACAAAATGTATTTAAATGTCCCCCCAAAATGTTTCATGATATTATGGAGGGTAAAATGCACGAAATAAATTTAAGAAATAACAATTTCACAAAAAAAAACATTAAAAAACTAAAGTTACTTCCAGACCGAATAACTGTTTCTAGCTCCATCTCCACTGAAAAGAAAAACATGTCCATAATATGGAACACAATTTTAAATGTATTTATGGTCATTAAAAATTTTAAAATAGGGGCGTGTCCGGATGCGGTGGGGCGGTGGTGTACTTGCATAGCTCCCGCCAAGCACACCAGCAAAAAGGCTAAAGCCCCCAGCACTGGCACTTCAATTGTTGCTCAGATGGGCCCCAGGAGATCTGGGAATCAGACACTACCTGGAGTGGTTTCTGCTGGTCCCATGACAGCCCTGGACACCTTCCTCCTCCGGGATCAGGTTTCCCATTAAAAGAGGACTTCAAAGCTTTAATAATGGAGGTCATAGACGCATGCAGGTCAGAAATCGCATGTGTGCGACAGGACCTGCAGCTTTTGGCAGGCAGAATTGAATCTTTGGAAGGAGAGCATGATGAAACCAGATCCCATGTGGCACCAGACATCTGTTATGCAGGTTCAATTAGAGGACTTGGATAACAGGGGTAGGAGATGTGAGAGGAGTGAGAGGAGTCCCTTAATCAAAGGGCCAGGAAAACATTAAGTTAATTTTGCAAAAAATCTTCTCCTCCATCTTGGATGATCCAGTCTCCACCCCCTTTAAATTTGACTGGGTACACTGGGCCTTACAGTCCAAACGAACTTCACCTTTCCTAAGAGACGTTATTTGCTGTCTTCACGACTTTGAAATTAAGGAGAGGATTATGATGAAGGCCAAGTCCCTGAAGGAGATCATATATCAGGACACTGCCATTCAACTATTCCCAGACCTATCTTGCATAACTTTACAAAAGAGGTGACTCCTCTGACCCTTGCTGTCCATATTGAAAGATCTCAAAATTTCCTATAGATGGGGGTTTCTTAGCAGCCCGAAGAGAAGGTGTTTCGGCAACTTTGCGCTCTCTGGAAGATCTGCTATTCTTTCATAAGAAATTAGATCTCCAGGTTTCAGATTTGGACATCCCTGTCCCTGCGGGTGTCCCTCCACCTCCGGTTTGGACACAAAAAAGAAGGAAGGACCATTTGAGTAGCAGAGGAGGGAAGAGGGGAACATTGGGCCTCCGCTGACTCCTTGGACAGAACTATTTTTTATTGTTTTTCACATTTTCTCTTCTAGGAAGAGCAAAACTTGGCTTTGAAATTTGTTTAAGTCTCTTTAAAATTCCTAGCCAGTGCAGGCTCATTTCTATAGTATTTTGTAAAAGTTTAATAGCAGTTCCTCTTTTCACTCTCTTTAAGAGGGTGATTCGCAAATGAATAATGTTATGTGCCTGGGGGAGTCCTGTTGGCCCTTTGACAGGGGATTGCTCTTTTATTGTTGTATTCCCCTTTTGTGGTTTTGGCCTTGGGCTATGACCCCCCCTGAGAATTTTTTTCTGTAGCTGCTGTCTTTTTATTTACCCTGTGGGTTTGATATTTTCCACAAGGTCAGCTATGGACCAGTCTTCCTATTACTGGGAAATATGATGCATTATTTACTAATATTGTTTGTTTTTTCTCTCTCTATGTTCTTCGTTGTCCTTGTCTCCCCCCACCTATTGTTTCTTCCCTTTCCAATCACCCATATGCAACCTCCGGATCTCCACTTGGAGAATATCCTGGGGGATAGGGTCCGGTTCTATATCTCGTGTGAGGTGGTAGTGGTGTTGACTCCTGGTGCTTGTGAGTACACTAAGGAATCCCAAATGACACGTGTAATATCATTAAATGTCAAGAGACTTAACTCCCCTAGAAAAGGAAGTTTGCCCTACGGGAGATGAAGTCCTAAAAGGCCAATATTGCCTTGCTTCAAGAGACACACTATGAAAAAACGGGTTCTTTCGGGTTCACCTTCAACTCCTTTCAGTGTCTTATTATAAGAGATGGGTAGTGGCCATCTTAGTTTCCTTAGGTTGTCCCCTACAAGTGAACAAATCATACATTGATCCTGAGGGTCGATATGTCATTTTGGAGGCTTTTTTGAGGGGCAGGTCAGATCTTTTTTGAGGGGCAGGGTTTACCTGAGCATGCTCCGGTGGTCTCCGAGTATTTTGGCATGCTCGGAGATTTAGTATTTGTCGACACAGCTGCATGATTTGTGGCTGCTAGACAGCCTGAATACATGTGGAGAATTCCTAACAAACAGGAAATCCCCACATGTATTCAGGCTGTCTAGCAGCCGCCAGTCATGTAGCTGTATTGACAAACACTAAATCTCCGAGCACGTCAAAATACTCGGAGACCACTGGAGCATGCTCAGGAAAACCCTGAGTATACTCGCTCATCACTAGCAGAGACTAGTGTGTTAAAGCTTGTGAGTCACCAGCCAAGATGTGATGTGTACCTTTTTGGCGGCTTTTTAAGTAAAGTTTCACCTGGTTTACTTTAACCCCTTCATGACCCAGCCTATTTTGACCTTAATGACCTGGCCATTTTTTGCAATTCTGACCAGTGTCCCTTTATGAGGTAATAACTCTGGAACGCTTCAACGCATCCTAGCGATTCTGAGATTGTTTTTTCGTGACATATTGGGCTTCATGTTAGTGGTAAATTTAGGTCGATAATTTTTGCGTTTATTTGTGAAAAAATCAGAAATTTGGTGAAAATTTTGAAAATTTCGCAATTTTCAAATTTTGAATTTTTATTCTGTTAAACTAGAGAGTTATGTGACACAAAATAGTTACTAAATAACATTTCCCACATGTCTACTTTACATCAGCACAATTTTGGAAGCAAAATATTTTTTTGTTAGGAAGTTATAAGGGTTAAAAGTTGACCAGCGATTTCTCATTTTTACAACAAAATTTACAAAACCATTTTTTTTAGGGACCACCTCACATTTGAAGTCACTTTGAGGGGTCTATATGGCAGAAAATACCCAAAAGTGACACCATTCTAAAAACTGCACCCCTCAAGCTACTCAAAACCACATTCAAGAAGATTATTAACCCTTCAGGTGTTTCACAACAGCTAAGGCAATGTGGAAGGAAAAAATGGACATTTTAATTTTTCCAACACAAATTTCCTTTCAGCATCAATTTTTTCATTTTCACATGGGCAACAGGATAAAATGGATCATAAAATTTGTTGGGCAATTTCCCCTGAGTACACCGATACCTCATATGTGGTCATAAACCACTGTTTGGGCGTACGGCAGGGCTCAGAAGGGAAGGAGCACCATTTGACTTTTTGAATGGAAAATATGCTGGAATATTTAGCGGTTGCCATGTCGCGTTTGGAGAGTCGCTGTGTGCCTAAACACTGGAGCTCCCCCACAAGTGACCCCATTTTGGAAACTAGACCCCCCAAGGAACTTATCTAGATGCATAGTGATCACTTTGAACCCCCAGGTGCTTCTCAAATTGATCTGAAAAAAAAAAAGTACTTTTTTTTCACAAAAATTATCTTTTAGCCTCAGTTTTTTCATTTTCACATGGGCAACAGGATAAAATGGATCCTAAAATTTGTTGGGCAATTTCTCCTGAGCACACCAATACCTCATATGTGGTCATAAACCACTGTTTGGGTGCAGGGCAGGGCCCGGAAGGGAAGGAGCGCCATTTGACTTTTTGAATGGAAAATTAACTCCAATCGTTATCGGACACCATGTCGCGTTTGGAGAGCCCCTGTGTGCCTAAACATTGGAGCTCCCCCACAAGTGACACCATTTTGGTAACTAGACCCCTTAAGGAACTTATCTAGATGTGTAGTGAGCACTTTGAACCCCCAAGTGCCTCACAAAAGTTTATAACATAGAGCAGTGAAAATAAAAAATCATTTTTTTTTCCTCAAAAATGATTTTTTAGCACGCTATTTTTTATTTTCACAAGGGTAACAGGAGAAATTGGACCACAAAAGTTGTTGTCCAGATTGTCCTGAGTACGCTGGTACCCCATATGTGGGGGGGGCACTGTTTGGGTGCACGGCAGGGTGCAGAAGGGAATGAGCACCATTTGACTTTTTGAAATGAAAATTGGCTCCAATCGTTAGCGGACACCATGTCGTGTTTGGAGATCCCCTGTGTGCCTAAACTTTGGAGCTCCCCCACAAATGACCCCATTTTGGAAACTAGACCCCCTAAGGAACTTATCTAGATGCATAGTGAGCACTTTGAACCCCCAGGTGATTCACAGAAGTTTATAATGCAGAGCAGTGAAAATAAAAAATCTTTTTTTTTTCCTAAAAAAAATTTTTTTAGTCTGCAATTTTTTATTTTCACAAGGGTACCAGGATAAATTGGACCCCAAAAGTTGTTTTCCAGTTTGTCCTGAGTACGCTGGTACCCCATATGTGGGAGGAGACCACTGTTTGGGCACACGTCGGGGCTCGGAAGGGAAGTAGTGACATTTTGAAATGCTGACTTTGATGGAATAGTCTGCGGGCATCATGTTACATTGCTGAGCCCCTGTGTGCCTAAACAGTAGAAACCCCCCACAAGGGACCCCATTTTGGAAACAAGACCCCCCAAGGAACTTATCTAGATGTGTGGTGAGCACCTTGAACCCCCAAGTGCTTCACAGAAGATTGTAACGCAGAGCCGTGAAAATAAAAAATCATTTTTTTCCCTCAAAAAAAATGATTTTTAGCCCGCAATTTTTTTTTTCACAAGGGTAACAGGAGAAATTGGACCCCAAAAGTTGTTGTCTAGTTTGTCCTGAGTACGCTGATACCCCATATGTGGGGGATGACCACTGTATGGGCACACGTCAGGGCTCGGAAGGGAAGTAGTGACGTTTTGGTATGCTGACTTTGATGGAATGGTCTGCGGGCATCATGTTACATTTGCAGAGCCCTTGATGTTCCTAAACTGTGGAAACCCCCCACAAGTGACCCCATTTTGGAAACTAGACCCCATAAGGAACTTGCCTAGATGTGTGGTGAGCACCTTGAACCCCGAAGTACTTCACAGAAGATTGTAACGCAGAGCCATGAAAATAAAAAATCTTTTTTTTTCCTCAAAAAATGAATTTTTAGCTCGCAATTTTTTATTTTCACAAGGGTCACAGGAGAAATTGGACCCCAAAAGATGTTGTCCAGTTTGTCCTGAGTACGCTGGTACCCCATATGTGGGGTGAAACCACTGTTTGGGCACACGTTGGGTCTCAGCAGGGAAGTAGTGACATTTTGAAATGCTGACTTTGATGGAATGGTCTGCGGGCGTCATGTTACATTTGCTGAGCCCCTGTGTGCCTAAACAGTAGAAACCTCCCACAAGTGACCCCATTTTGGAAACTAGACCCCCCAGGGAACTTATCTAGATGTATGGTGAGCACCTTGAACCCCCAAGTGCTTCACAGAAGTTTATAACGCAGAGCCGTGAAAATAAAAAATCATTTTTTTCCCTCAAAAAAAATGATTTTTAGCCCGCAGTTTTTTTTCTCACAAGGGTAACAGGATAAATTGGACCCCAAAAGTTGTTGTCCAGTTTGTCCTGAGTACGCTGATACCCCATATGTGTGGGGGAACCATTGTTTGGGCACACGTCAGGGCTCGGAATGGAAGTAGTGACGTTTTGAAATGCAGACTTTGATGGAATAGTCTGCAGTCGTCATTACGTTTGCAGAGCCCCTGATGTGCCTAAACAGTGGAAACCCCCCACAAGTGACCCCATTTTGGAAACTAGACCTTCCAAGGAACTTATGTAGATGTATGGTGAGCACTTTCAACCCCCAAGTACTTCACAGAAGTTTATAATGCAGAGACATGAAAATGAAAAAAACATTTTTTTTCCACAAAAATAATTTTCTAGCCCCCAATTTTTTATTTTCCCAAGGGTAACAGGAGAAATTAGACCCCAAAAGTTGTTGTGCAATTTTTCCTGAGTACGCTGATAACCCATATGTGGGGGTAAACCACTGTTTGGGCACACGTCGGGGCTTGGAAGGGAGTGAGCACCATTTGACTTTTTGAACGCAAAATTGGCTGGAATCAAAGGTTGCACCATGTCGCGTTTGGAGACCCCCTGATGTGGCTAAACAGTGGAAACCCCTCAATTCTAACTCCAACCCTAACCCCAACACACCCCTAACCACAACCCTAACCCCAACACATCCCTAACCCTAATCCCAACCCTAACCCTAACCCCAACACACCCCTAACCCCAACACTAACCATAACACTAACCACAAACCTAACCCTAATTCTAACCCTAACCCTCTTTTCAACCCTATCCCTCTTTTCAACCCTAACCCTCTTTCCAACCCTAACCCTCTTTCCAACCCTAACCCTCTTTCCAACCCTAACCCTAATTCCAACCCTAACCCTCTTTCCAACCCTAACCCTCTTTTCAACCCTAACCCTCTTTCCAACCCTAACCCTAACCCTCTTTCCAACCCTAACCCTCTTTCCAACCCTAACCCTAACCCTCTTTCCAACCCTAACCCTCTTTCCAACCCTAACCCTAACCCTCTTTCCAACCCTAACCCTAACCCTAACCCTCTTTCCAACCCTAACCCTAACCCTGATGGAAAAATAAAAATAAAAATACTTTCTTTATTTTATTAGTTCTGCCTACCTATGGGGGTGATAATCGGGGGGTTCATTTACTTTTTATTTCATTTTGATCACTCTGAGAGTGATCAAAATGAAATAATGGAATCTGCAGCCGGCAGATGGCGGCATTTTCTAAGATGGCGGCGCCCATGAACCGGACCCGCCGGACACCGGGAGCGACGGGGGGACTTGGAAGGTGCCGGGGGCGGTGAGAGTGGGTGAGGGGGGGATCGGAAGCTGGCGGGGAGCGAAGGGAATGGGAGGGGGGGCAGATGATGACAGCGGCGGCAGATCGCCGCTGTCATTCAGTGGCAGGGGGGGCGATCGCCGGTGGGGGGGTTAAATCGGTGTCTCCAGCCATGTCCGATGCTACTGCAGCATCGGCCATGGCTGGATTGTAATATTTCATCAATTTTCATTGATGAAATATTACTATCGCTCTGATTGGCTGTTTCACTTTTAACAGCCAATCAGAGCGATCGTAGCCACGTGGGGGCGAAGCCACGCCCCCCTGTGGTGAATTACAAAGCCCCCTGTATCTGCGGGTCAGGTGACCTTTCATTGACCCCGGTCACCCGAGCCTCAGGAGGGCTTTGAATTCATGACACAGGGTATGCGTCATAGGTCGGATTGGCACCGACTTTCATGACGCATATGCTGTGTCACAGGTCGGGAAGGGGTTAACATTTGCCTGCTTACTCTCCTATGTCCCTCACCACACCAACACCACGGGAAACACCACCAAACACCATTGTAGCAAGGGGATAATACTACCTGCGCTAACCTCCACACACTCAAATGTGTGTGCATATTTCACTGTCACCAAAGCGACAGGCGCTGGGCATGTGTAGGGATCGCAGGTAGGCAGGATGCAGTGACGAGACAGGAGTCGGCGTGAACTTAAAATGTAACATTTATATATATTATATATATTTGTATCTATAAGGGCTATTTTGAGTAACCGAAAACGCTAATAACAGTTATCCTCGTAGGGATCAGAACAATAATACACAGGTAACTCGAACACGACTACCCGGTCGGAACTCGTAACTATGGGGGCCGTGGTGTGGCTGACTACGGGTCCAGTAACTACAGGTTATCAACTACAATGTGTCACTTATCCTCCTCTGACGTCTGGCAGAGTGGTGGTCGTTATCTCTTCAGCGTCTCAGCCGCTGGGCCCAGTCGATAAAGATTTGACGCAGGCTTCAGGCGTTCCTACGCCCAGGTGGAGTGTGGGCACAACAGGCCCCTGTAGAGTTCCTCTGCTTTGCGCCTCCCGGCGGAGGCGGGATGGCGGCAGCCGGGGCCAAGACTTGTGGGCCGCAGCCATGGGCTGAGGTCGGACAGTGGCGGCCACGGGTAGCCTCGGATAGGCCGCAGCCGTGGACTGGAGCCGGACACGGGCGGCGACGGGCAGGCCGCAACCGCCGGCTGGATTTGGGCAGCGGCGGCCATGGGTGGCAGTGGGCAGGCCGCAGCCACGGGTTAGAGTTGGGCTGTGGCGGCCGCGGGCAACAGTGAGCAGACAGCAGCCGCCGGTTGGAGTCGGACTGTGGCGGCCGCGTTCGATGGCAGTGGGCAGGCCACAGCCACGGGTAGGATCTGGACAGCGGCGGGTGGCAGCGGGCAGGCCACAGCCGCAGGTTAGAGTCGGGCTGTGGCGGGCGACGGCGAGCAGGCTGCAGCCATGGGCTGAAGTCGGGCTGTGGTGGCCTCGGGTAGGCCACAGCTGCGGGCTGGAGTCGGGCTGTGGTGGCCGCGGGCGGCAGTGGGTAGGCCGCATCCACGGGTAGGATCTGGACAGCGGCAGCCACGGGTGGCAGCGTGCAGGCCGCAGCCGCGGGTTAGAGTCGGGCTGTGGCGGCCGCTGGCGACGGCGAGCAGGCTACAGCCACGTGCTGAAGTCGGGCTGTGGCGGCCTCGGGCGGCAGCGGGTAGACCACAGCTGCGGGCTGGAGTCGGGCTGTGGTGGCCGCGGGAGGCAGTGGGTAGGCCGCAGCCACGGGTAGGATCTGGACAGCGGCGGCCGTGGGTAGCAGCTGACAGGCCGCATCTGCGGACTTGAGCCGGACACGGGCGGCCGCGGGTGGCGAAGGGCAGGCCACAGCCGCCGGTTGGAGCTGGGTTGTGGCGGCTGCAGGCAACGGCGAGCAGGCCGCAGCTGCGGGCTGGAGTCGGGAGGTGACAGCGGTAGGAAGCAGGTGGGATCCCTCTGCTGGTCGGCTTGGTGCCATCTCCTTCCTGCCCGTGGTGAGTCTCTCTCCAGTCCCTCTAGTCGTCTCCTTCTAGCTCTGGCTCTCTGGCGCCCTCCAGTCTTCCTCCTCCTTCTCCCCCGCTCTGTCAAGTGCCCCCTGCTGGCGTCCTCAGCTCCTTTTATATTGGCTCCGCCCCCACTTCATCTGGAACTCTCTCTGGCTTGTCCTCTAATAGTGTCCCCCGGAAACAGTCTCCCTAGGAACCTTGGTGACAGTCCCCTTGGTTCCAGCCCGGTTACACAGCTGGGACTCTCCCTCCTACATATGGCCACCACCAGCTGTGACCAGAACGGAGGATCTATGCCCAGTGTACTGGGTTCACTGCAATTTGTGTGTCACATATGGAGCTAATTAATCTTGCCTTGTTGGACTAAAATATTCCCTGTTTGAACACTGCCTAATACCCAACTGAGCGAATCCCTACAGGATATACTGTATTTTTTAATTCTAATGTAGTGTATTATGTAGAGAAAATTATATATTACATGCAGGAAGATGAATGGTTAATCATGTAATACATAGATATCTTAAAAGGGAATCTTTCACAAGGTTTTGTAACCTGAGAGCAGCATAATGTGGAAACTGAGGCCCCGATTGCAGCGATTTGTCACTTACTGGGCTACTTGCTGTAGTATTAATATAATCACTGTTTTAATAGCAGTAAATTATCACTAGAGGACTAGTAAACCTGCTGCCATGCAGTCCTCTATATTCATTAGCTATATATAAGCCCGCTTTGGCAGCTTTCTAGCTATGTACAGCGACACAGAAATCTGTGGTATAGGCGGGGCTATACAGGGCTCAGCATTCAGAGAACTGCTAGATCTGCAGCAGATAAAATCATCACTTCATCAAAACTACAACATGAAGCCCTGTAAGTGACCCATCCCTGGAATCAGGGTCACTACACCTACATCATAAATAGCAAGAACCTGGGGACAGATTGTCGTTGAGACCTTTAAATCAAGAATTTCAGTTTGTTGGCAGTTCTCTGGCTCAAACAAGGTGTTCTGTGAGGAGTACCTTCCTTTATGACAACCGTATGCCCTAAACAGCCTTATATACAGGGTTTGTACTTGTGGGACAGCCACGTTAGAGATTATCTGCCTCATTTGTATGGGCTGAACATTCTTAATACCACTCAATATTGTTCACAATCACTCAGTATAAAGTGCAGATACTATATAACTTTGCTTTATGTTCTAAAACTGTCTCGGTTTGCCACCTAGTGTAGGATACTTGGCTTTCATATAGGCTCTGGTTTAATCGCTGCGGACAGAGGTTACATTTCTTCACAGCTGCATGAAGAATACAGTCACAAGATGAGAAGAAGGTGGTGAGTGCTGAGTGGGAGAATAGTGATGAGAAATAGGGGAATGCAGACACCGCCTACATCTTTCTTCCATTACTGCATCCCTGTAATGTATAGCGTTACACCAGAAATATTCACACTCTGTTTACCGCAGTCAAAATTCCTAGGATGACATTACTTTGTTTCCATGTTAAGTGAAGTGCCTGCGTGAATTCCTACAGCCATGTTCGTTTTCCACATGCTGGAAAAATTTCCCTATGTTTTCTGTAGCCATATAAAGATATAACCACTGCACTGCATGTCAATTAATAGGGTAAGGGCTTCATCTTAACTTGTTAGAAGATTTGCACACAAAATATAAGCATGGCCATGGACCAAAAGATAGAGCAAAAGAGAATGACTCTCAGTGTATCTCACATAAGACAAGGAGGATGTTGATGTCACCAGGGCTGGTTTTTCCGTAATGTGCATGGCCAGTGATATTGCCTGACATGTCTCCTTGAAAGCTCCATGTCACGACTGCGGCCGCGGACGCAGACCAGCAGGCGCCTCCACGTCGACCGATCACGACGGCGAGGGGCGGGAGTCCCCAGGGGACGCAATATGGACCCTCTATACCACAGAGGGGGACCCGAGCCTACCCAAACTAGGAAAGGGCAGGGATTCTGTGGCAGCTGAGCATGTGGACAAGGAGAAGACACGTAGGACTTGATAACACCGCACAACTTCAGGTATAAAGAGCGTAAAGTTTACTAAAGTAAAGTCACATAGTAAATCAGATTATCTAAAGCTGCCAATGAATTGAGGCTTGCAAGAGACGTCAAAAGCAATAATAAAGGATTTTGGAGATATGTCAAAAGTAAAAGAAAAGTCAAAGATGCTATAGGATTTTTACAGGATGAAAATGATGAAATGGTAAGACAGGATGTTGAGAAGGCTGAACTTTTAAATTCCTATTTTGCATCTGTTTTCTCTCAGAAAGGAATTGTATCATCAACTGTTCTTCTCTGTCCTATTACGGGAATAGAAGAATCCAGGATATCTATAAACAGAAGGATAGTGAGGAAACACTTAGCTAAATGAATTCAAGTCTCCAGGTCCAAATGAATTACACCCCAGAGTACTGAAGGAGATATCAGAAGAAATTTTTGAACCCCTCTCCATAATCTTTGAAAATTCTTGGAGGACAGGAGAAGTCCCAGAAGACTGGAGAAGAGCAAATGTTGTTCCTATCTTCAAAAAGGGGAAGAAGGTGGACCCAGGAAACTATAGGCCAGTGAGTCTGACTTCTATACCAGGAAAGATCTTTGAATAAATTCTTAAACAACATGTATGTAAATACCTGGATAAGAATGAAGTGATTAAACAGAGTCAGCATGGGTTTGTAACTAATAAGTCATGTCAGACTAACTTAATTTCCTTCTATGACAGAATCATTGATTGGGTGGATCATGGAAATGCTGTAGATATAGAATATCTTGAATTCAGCAAAGCATTTGACAAAGTATCTCACACAATCCTTATTGAAAAAATGGCTAAGTATGGAATGGACAAGGCAACTGATAGGTGGATTCATAACTGGCTTAGTGATCGGACCCAAAGAGTGGTCGTAAATGGCTGCACATCCAGTTGGAAGAATGTCTCAAGTGGGGTACCACAGGGCTCTGTCCTGGGCCCTGTATTGTTCAACATCTTTATCAACTATTTAGTTGAAGGAATTGAGGGTAAACTGATTAAATTTGCTGTTGACACAAAGCTAGGAGGGATAGCTAATACTAGAGAAGAGAGAGAGAGGATTCAAAAAGATATAAATAAACTGGAGCAGTGGGCAGCAACTAACAGAATGGTTTTTAACAGGGAAAAATGCAAAGTACTACATCTGGGCAATAAAAATGAAAAAAGCATATACAGAATGGGAGGAATAGGGCTAAGCAACAGCACATGTGAAAAAAAGACTTGGGTATACTAATAGATCACAGACTGAATATGAGTAAACAGTGTGATGCAGCAGCAAAAGAGGCAAATGCAATTCTAGGATGTATTAACAGAAGCATACAGTCTAGATCACGTGAAATCATTATTGCCCTCTACTCCTCTTTGGTCAGACCTAATCTGGAATACTGTGTCCAGTTTTGGGCACCACATTTTAAAAAAGACATCAACGAACTGGAGCAAGTTCAGAAAAGAGCAACCAGAATGGTGACCGGTCTGCAAACTCTGTCTTATGAGGAAAGGTTGCAGGATTTGGGAATGTCTAGCTTGCATAAGAGAAGACTGAGAGGAGACTTAATAGCTGTCTACAAATATCTCAAGGGCTGTCATATTGTAGAAGGTAGAAGGATCATCTTTATTCTCATTTGCACAAGGAAAGACTAGAAGCAATGGGATGAAACTGAATGGGAGGAGACACAGATTAGATATTAGAAAAAACTTTTTGACAGTTAGAGTGATCAATGATTGGAACATGCTGCCACGAGAGGTGGTGAGTTCTCCTTCAATAGAAGTCTTCAAACAGAGGCTGGACAGACATCTGTCTGGGATGATTTAGCGAATCTTGCTTCTGAGCGGGGGGTTGGACCAGATGGCCCAGGAGGTCCCTTCCAACTCTACGATTCTATGATTCTATGGACGAAACAGAGCTATGCCAGGCTCCCGATTCCACACCTCCCAGAAGGGTACCACCCAGTGGACCCCAAGGCACCAACGGATCACTGAGGCACACATAGGCAGGACACCAGGACACAGGCTGGACGTCAGGACACAGGCTGGACATCAGGACACAGGCTGGACATCAGGACACAGGCTGGACATCAGGATATCAGGACACAGGCTGGACATCAGGACACCAGGACACAGGCTGGATATCAGGACACAGGTTGTACATCAGGACACAGGTTGGAAATTAGGGACTAAGCAGGACATCAGGGACCAAGCAGGACATCAGGGACACAGGCAGACATCAAACATGAGTCGTTTGGTTCCGGACATCCGACACGACCTACAGGCACCACTGCAATCATCAAGTTCCAGGCTCCAGGCAGCGGTCATCAGGTTCCAGACTGTGGTCGTCAGGCTCCGGGCATCGGACCTAGGAAGGAACTCAAGCGTGATGATGCTAGAACTGCAGGATTGCTGGGCCTGCATGGAGCTAGCACCGCATAGTAGTCAGAGCACAGGGTAGTACTGTAGATGCTCAGCAGGAACACCGGTTATAAGAGACTCAGAGTCACTGGGTGCGAGGCTCCAGAGATGTTCCAGGACCATAACACAGCAGACACTATTCAGACAGGGTCAGGTACAGGATCGGTACAGGATCAAGGATTCAGGCCTGGATATATCGCCTCCAGGGCAGTGTGCAGGAACAGTACAAAGAAGGAATCAAGGCAGGGACTCTGGTACCAAAACATAGACAGGAGAGGTCCCGGGACACCAAACACACATGGCAAAGTTCAGGAGCTTTGTGAGTAGCTCTGGCAACACCCAGCAGGGAAGGGGAAGGTTATATAGCAGGCATTGGCTTGGGACAGCATTTCAAGTACACACACTATCCCAGATTAAAGCAGGGGAGCCAGTGGCGTAGCTAGGGTTTGGTTCAGGGGGGGCGAAACTTCTGAGTGGGCCCCTAACTAGGTAACTTTGATTACAACTTCGTGACGCACCATAATAGTGGATGTAGGAGATGACTGCGCTGTTACTGAAAATAATCTCTATACGAAGACCAACATGGATATTACCGCAATATGGTCAGTCATAGATATCAGTCCTACAAAACATACAAGTGATTACTGCACAGTTATAGTTGGTGTCTTACCGCTGACGATCTTTCTGATGGAATCGTTCACTTTTCACGTCTTTTCTATCTGGCCCAGACCGACAATGACAACGTCTCCAGCCAAGACTCTGCTACAGAAAATACAAAAAAGACTCGTTTCACTTCTCATATTCCAGCCCCATCACCATGTATCCCCAACCTGCCCAAACCCTCATCCTGCTGATACCCCAATGCTGAGCCACTGCTGCAGTATGTGTCCCTATTACTGCACCTGATACCCCAATGCTGAGCCGCTGCTGCTGTATGTGTCCCTATTACTGCCCCTGATACCCGAATGCTGAGCCGCAGCTGCCGTATGTGTCCCTATTACTGCACCTGATACCCCAATGCTCGGCTACTGCTGCCGTATGTGTCCTTATTACTGCACCTGATACCCCAATGCTGAGCCGCTGCTGTCGTATGTGTCCCTATTACTGAACCTGATACCCCAATGCTGAGCCGCTGCTGCCATATGTGTCCCTATTACTGCACCTGATACCCCAACGCTGAGCCGCTGCTGCCGTATGTGTCCCTATTACTGCACCTGATATCCCAATTCTGAGCCGCTGCTGCAGTATGTGTCCCTATGACTGCACCTGATACCCCAATACTGAGCCGCTACTGCCGTATGTGTCCCTATTACTGCACCTGATACCCCAATGCGGAACCGCTGCTGCCGTATGTGTCCCTATTACTGCACCTGATACCCCAATGCTGGGCCGCTGCTGCTGTATGTGTCCCTATTACTGCACCTGATACCCCTATACACACGGCTCTGCTCCGCACCCCCTATACACACACGGCTCCGCTCCGTACACCTTGTACACACGCAGCTCTGTTCCATACACCTTTTACACACGCACCTCTGCTACGTACACCTTGTACACACGCACCTCTGCTACGTACACCTTGTACACACGCACCTCTGCTACGTACACTGTTATGAATGGGTCACCGAGGAGAAAAAAGCAAAACAAGCTAAGTCACAGAAAACCCGAGAGGTTGGTAACTATGCAGATTGCAGATCCCTTATCTTACCACACAACTAGCAGTAGCCGTGGAGCGTGCCTACGATGTTCCTAGATGCCTCGTCATGGCCGGAGGACTAAATAAGCCTAAAGCAAGAAAAGGGAAAACTAACTGCCCCAGAGCAGACCCCAAAGGAATAGATAGCCCCCACACATGTATTGACGGTGAAACAAGATGAAGGCACAAACACAGGCAGGGAAATAGGCTGAGCAAATGATGGGGCCCAAACTAACTAGACAGGAAAGGAAAGGAAAGACACTGTCTGCAACCTGCAAAAAACCCTACAAAAATCATGTCCAACACTTCTGATAGCAAAATTAACCCTGAAGTCACTAAACTTCTCCCACTATATCAGCACTCTGAAATAGTCTGAGACAGAGCAAAAAGAGACCGAACTAGTAATGGACAAAAAGCCAATTGGCAAAATACTGATAAATAAGAGTGGAAATTCAGCACAGCCCCCAGCAGGGGCTGGCTGACCACACCAAAAAACTGAATAGACCAACAAAATCAAGTGTGAACATTAGCAGAAAAACTTAGCTTTAGATGACTGGAATAGAGCTGAAAACCAAGAGCTGACAAGCCAGAAGGAATCACCAGCAACTGAATAGGGCGTCGGCTGTCTTAAATCCAATCTGAGACTCCTGAGATCCAATCGTCATCCTCATTCTCAGGTGGCAGATCTCCACCGATCAAATCAGCCTCTCTACCTCCTGTTACCACCAGAGGGAGTCTGAAAGGAGAACTCACAACTGGTGAACCAGAGAATGAACTCACAACAGTACACGCTGTACACACGCGGCTCCGCTCCGTACACCTTGTACACACCTGGCTCCGCTCTGTAAACACACGGCTCTGCTCCGCACACCCAGTACACACGCGGCTCCGCTCCATACACCTCGTACACATATGGCTCCGCTCCGTACACCTTGCACACATGGCTCCGCTCCGTACACCCCGCACACACGGCTCTGCTCCGTACACGCCGCACACACACGGCTCTGCTCCGTACACGCCGCACACACACGGCTCTGCCTGTACACACGGCTCTGCTCCATACACTCCGTACACACACGGCTCCGCTCCATACACAAACGGCTCTGCTCACCCCATACACACGCGGCTTCTCTGTACACTTCATACATGCATATCTCTGCTCCGTACACCTTCTACACACATGGCTCCACTCTGTACACCTCATACACACACAGCTCTGCTGCATCCACCCTGTAAACCCCTCCTGACCCCACATAGAAACTTACTTCACCTCATCCAACACCATGACAACCAGCACAGCAGAGTCATGCAGCCACTGAAGCCCCTGATCATGTGACCCCCTGACTCCACCCCTCCTGTGACCTCATCACAGGTCCTGTGTGCACAGAATAGCCCATGACGACATTACTGGCTGTGAGGTGGGGGGCCCACTGCTGGCACCGGGGCCCCCCACCGCCCTCTCAGGGGCCCATAGTGGCTGGGCGGCAGAGTAAGGAGATCGATTCTACCTGCTCTGCCACAGAATGTATCTGTATGGGCGCGCTGTGCACGCCGATACAGTTACAGTAGCGTAGCTCGGTGGGCCCCTGAGAGCGTGGGGCCCGGGGCCACCGCCCCCTCGGCAGCTACGCTACTGATTACAGCACAATCAGTGCAGGAACTGAGACTCAGGGCACCTGGCAGCAGCTGCACGCCCAGACCCACGTGGAAAGTCATGCACCAGCTACAAATTACCTCGCAACCCGCGGACAGCTTCCACAGCGGCAACCAGGGACTGCACATGCGGATGGTCATGCAGCAGAGCAAAGACCTAACAACACATGTATGGCGATGCAGCAGAGCCGGGAATTGAGCAGGTAACAGCCAACAGTATCCCAGCTCAATTGGGGGAAATACATGCATTGTCACGCTGACAACCAGATACAGAAAGAACAGCGTGACACTCCAGTTGTAATTTGGTCTTTGGTGGCCAAAGACTTCCCAAAGGGTACAAACTCCATAAATTGAATATCGGGACTATGAGGGAGGTATGTTGTATAGCAGGTCATGGTGCTGTGACGGAAGGCAATGTGAGGGACACTACATGAAATGGCCAATGAGGATATCGTGGACCATAATATGAAATGTTGCTGAAAATATGCATTGTGTGTTGGGCCCCGTAGCTGCATATGAAAGCAGAAGTGGCTATGTCAGATGTATGAAAAGTAGTGACTCTTTTAAAATAAATATTAGTTGACTTCTCCTAATCGTCCTCAAAAATTAAATTTGCAGTGAATAAATTTTCCTAAGTCTCCATATTGGAAAGCTTGTAATTGCTTGGAAAATACACATGGAGAAGAGGACTCTGCTGACCATAAGAGCCAACACTCTACAGTAGAGAGACAAAGAGGACCCTGCTAACCATACGAGCTTACACTCTACAGTTGAGAGACAAAGAAGACCCTGCTGACCATAAGAGCTTACATTCTACAGTAGAGAGACAAAGTGGACCCTGCTAACCATACGAGATTACACTCTAAAGTAGAGAGACAAAGAGGACCCTGCTGACCATAAGAGCTTATGGGTCGCCCTCCCAGGGCTGTGGGGTACTCGGTACTTGGCCAGTATCAGTCGGATGTGTCACAGCAGCGGTGACCCGGACCGTGGCCCTGAGCGCCCAAGTAATGGGGGAGTAGAAATGGTGGATTATAGTTAATGGAATAGTTTGTGATGCCACCTGTGGTGCTCGGCAAGGGAGTTGTTAAGCCGACGCTGCATGCAGATCCGCTGGGACTGGTGGTATGGCGCAGCAAAGATGTAAAAGCTCCCCACAGGTGAAGCTGTAGTCCCAGGGCAGTGTAGATGCGGTTGGCACTGGGATGTAGCGGTGCCGGAAAGGTAGGAAGCAGACAAGACACAGCGGGGTGCAATTTCTGTACCTTTACTTGATAACTGCAGTCCAGGTCCTGATTACAGATGGTATTGGAGCAGGCTAGCCTGGAAGCAATTCAGGGATTCTCTCTCAGCAGATGGGTTGCGCAGTCTCCTTACTAGCACTTATTTGTGGGATCTCCAGTACCGAGTTACACTGAAGTTCCTCCTGTCAGATGTTCCCAAGAACTCTACTTTGTACGGCAGACAACTGTAGCCTGTTCCAGTGACTCCTCACTCCTAAGTCCCGGCTCGCTTTCCGTGTTGCTGTTGTGCCCTCAAGTCTTAGATGGGAGTAGGGCATTTATAGCCTCCTACTCCTCTGGTGTCTGTTGCAGGACCGTTAGTATCCGTACAACTGTGGAGACCAGGCTCCAGTTCATGCGCTCTCTCCAGAGATGAGCTCGTCCTCTCCGCTCTATCTCAGCGCTCCTTCCACATGTCTGCACACTTCACCCTCCGCAGACTAACTAACTCACCACCCCTTCCTCTTGGCCCTCAGAGAGCACTCCTCCCCATCATTGCCTCGAAGCCTGGCATTACCCTCCCCTGGAGGAAGGCAAAGCCACTGTGGCGACCATACCCCTGGGGGCGCCACACTTACACTGTACAGTAGAGAGGCAAAGAGGACCCTGCTGACCATAAGAGCTTACATTCTACAGTAGAGAGACAAAGTGGACCCTGCTAACCATACGAGATTACACTCTAAAGTAGAGAGACAAAGAGGACCCTGCTGACTATAAGAGCTTACACTGGAAAGTAAAGTAGAGAGACAAAGAGGACCCTGCTGACCATACGAGTTTACACTCTACAGTAGAGAGACAAAGAGGACCCTGCTGACCCTACAAGCTTACACTCCTCAGAAGAGAAAGAGAGCCCCGCTGAACATAAGAGCTTACTCTCTGCAGATGAGAGAAAGGACCCTGCTAACCATAAGAGCTTAGACTCTACAGCAGTGGTCCCCAACCTTTTTTGCACCGGGGACCGGTTTCAAGCAAGACCATTCTTCCATGGCCCGGCAGGGCGGGGATGGAGGTGTGGCAGGGGCGGGGCTTTGGTCATAAGGGGGCGGGGCTATGGACACGGTTGTAGTGTAGCAGTGCATACTTATAATTAAATAACATTTATAATGTGACTCAACTCACCATAGGTTTTGAATAAGTGCTCCATCACCCCCTTCTCCCCATCATTGCCTTCACCCCATCACTCCCCTCTCCCCATCATTGCCTTCACCCCATCATTCCCTTCTCCCCATCATTGCCTTCACCCCATCACTGCCATCTCTCCATCATTGCCTTCACCCCATCATTCCCCTCTCCCCATCATTGCCTTCACCCCATCACTGCCATCTCTCCATCATTGCCTTCACCCCATCACTGCTGTCTCTCCATCATTGCCTTCACCCCATCACTCCCCTCTCTCCATCATTGCCTTCACCCCATCACTCCCTTCTCCCCATCATTGCCTTCACCCCATCACTCCCCTCTCCCCATCATTGCCTTCACCCCATCACTCCCTTCTCCCCATCATTGCCTTCACCCCATCACTCCCTTCTCCCCATCATTGCCTTCACCCCATCACTCCCCTCTCCCCATCATTGCCTTCACCCCATCATTCCCTTCTCCCCATCATTGCCTTCACCCCATCATTCCCCTCTCCCCATCATTGCCTTCACCCCATCACTGCCATCTCTCCATCATTGCCTTCACCCCATCACTGCTGTCTCCCCATCATTGCCTTCACCCCATCACTGCTGTCTCTCCATCATTGCCTTCACCCCATCACTCCCCTCTCCCCATCATTGCCTTCACCCCATCACTCCCTTCACCCCATCACTGCCATCTCTCCATCATTGCCTTCACCCCATCACTCCCTTCTCCCCATCATTGCCTTCACCCCATCACTCCCCTCTCCCCATCATTGCCTTCACCCCATCACTCCCTTCACCCCATCACTGCCATCTCTCCATCATTGCCTTCACCCCATCACTCCCTTCTCCCCATCATTGCCTTCACCCCATCACTCCCCTCATGGCCTTCTCCTCATGTCCCCATCTCCTCCAGGGCCAGGCTACACACACACACACACACACACACATTATACACACACACACAGACACACACAGACATACATGTACACACACATTATACACACACACACAGACACCACCTCTCACCTGCCCGCCGCCCGCGCTTCCTCGCTCTGACACAGCAGCGGCCGCGCTCCTCTCTGTGTCAGAGACAGGAAGCTCGGGCAGCGGGCAGGAAGCTGGACGGGTCCTTGCAGCTCCGCTCCTGCTATTCCCTCTTGCAGGCAGCGGAGCTGCTTGATCGCTCCCTGGCCGCCGCTACACACGCCGCCCCAGCCCCCGCTACGCCACTGACCGCCCCTGGCTCCCCTTGTGTCCGCGGACCGGCAAGGGCACTGCAGCGGCCCGGTGCTGGGCCGCGGACCGGCGGTTGGGGACCCCTGCTCTACAGGACAGAGATACTTATCCAGTGACTCTGGAGATGGAAAACGACCCTGCTGTACTGCTATATTTTGCTGGGAACAACTAATTTATGAGGCCCAAGTACTGACCACCACTGTACAAGATATGATAATTGTAAGATGTCATAGCTACAGGGCTTTATGGCAAAGATTGATTGGCATTTCAAAATTATGTTAGCCAGCTCTCTGATGCTTCAGCAGTGTGGCAAATGATGGCAGACAAGGTTTTTTTCTTTCCAGAACTGTGAATCGAATTTAAAGTGCACCTGTCACCTCGTTTTGCCGCTATAAGATGCGGCCACCATCTTTCGCGGCTTATCTACAGCATTCTGTAATGCTGTAGATAAGCCCTCGATCTAACCTGAAAGATAAGAAAAATAAGTTTTATCATACTCACACGGGGAAGGGGGGGGTGGTCCTGTGTGGCCAGTCCTGCGCAGGTGTAATGATCTGCCTTGTTGAAAGTAGAGCAGAGTACTGCAGTGTGCAGGTGCCGGGAAAGGTCAGAGAGGTCCAGCGCCTGCACAGTGCAGTACTTTTCTCTGCCCTCAACAGAGCAGAAAAGTACGCCTGCGCAGAAGCGCGATGACTCGGGAGCGCCAATGCAAGCAGGAGGGCGGTGTTGCATGAAGATGGGAGGCGCCGGACCCGGACCTGCGACACCCATCGGACCGGACCAGACCGCTCCTCCAGGTGAGTATAATAAAACTTGATTTTCTTATCTTGCAGGTCAGACCGGGGGCTTATTTACAGCATTATAGAATGTTCGTATTCCGGTAAAAGTTCAAATTTCAGAAAATTAAACCTCCGTTGAAATTCAAATCCTCTGTGGATTGATCCCCTCTTCCTTATTGGGAAGTACCTTTATAAAACTACTCTCGTCAAAATTTTTATCCGATTAATATATTGCAATCATATTATTTAGCACTGTGTACTTATAATTGCTCATTTTGCCCTTCTATACAGTTAATTCTTCTCTTTTCCATTAGGTCTATGACATCACATGATTAAAAATTGACTAGCTGAATCCCTGTAAACTCTATATAGAAACAGGAGGTCAATTTTCTCTGCACAAATCATGGGTAACTGCAAAAGTCTATGGCAGAGAGAATGAGTCATGCAGGGACAAGAAACTTCCTGGTTCTACAAGTACATAGATGAGAGAAAATAGAATAACTGGATAGAAAGGCAAAATGTTCAACTGAAAGTACACAGTGCTATATAATATAATGATTGCAATATATTTGAAGGATAAAAACTTTGATGGGAGGAGTACTTCTTTAAGGAGGACCCGCTGCACATGCTTATTGTGCCACTCTTATCTGTTTTGTGCTGTGTAACTCCAATGCAGAGATATTCATATTTGTTTCTTCTGGGGAGCACTATGTGAAATTTCTGTTTAAAGCCCGATTGGACATTCTTCAGAGTGTATGCCAATGCGGTGTAATTTTGGTATTCAATTGTCAGGTTTTCTCCTGGATATCTTTTCATAAGTTATTTTTATTATAACAGAATCTTTTTCCCTGTGCCATCACCAAAAAATATACCTTTTATATTCGAAGTCTATGGCAGACTGTATAGGTATACACATTCTAAATAACAATTAGAATTTGGTTCACTTTAATGCACAATTTTTCTACATTTCAAATAATTTGATAAAAAGCTAGTATCTGAATTCCACAGACGAGTGGACTATAATTGGACCGTTTTCTCCAAGTTTGAATTAGCGCTAAGGCAGACATTTACATACTCTCAATAGGCATAATAATGCAATGAGATTGTTTTCTTGCCAAGTTGAAATTACTTTATTGTTATTACTCTTGCATGGTTATTGCACAATAAATATAGAAAAAGACATTTATTGTCGTATATGCCTGGAATCAAGCATTTATGGTAATTGGTGTAAGAACACTTCAATTGATGCAGTCGAATAGCTCCCCAGTAGTAGTCTGGACAGTTTATATCGTAATATGCACAGTCTCACCATATTTAGATTTACTTGAATTGAAGTGATTGAGAGATAAAGCAAAGTGCTAGGCAGCAGCCTAACACCAGATGAAAGCTAGGTCATTTACCCCGTTCCTGACCAGGCACATTTTTAGGTTTCTCATACATACGGTTAAGGCTGGTTTCACATTAGCGCATTTTCAGCGCGCGCACGGCCGGGGGTAGCTCCGCCCCGGATCCGGCTCTCTGCCCGGCGTGCCCGCCCCTTCCTTGTAGCGCCGCCTCCTAGCGGACAGCGGCGCCTGCGATCGGCGCACCCTATCTTTAGCATAGGGTGCGCCGATCGTGCGCAGGCCGTGCGCTAGTTGCGCTTTGACCTGCGCTGCGCACTTTTGACGGTGCGCCGTGCGCGCCAAAATCAAACTTTTCGGATTTTGGCGCGCACGGCGCACCGTCAAAAGTGCGCAGCGCAGGTCAAAGCGCAACTAGCGCACGGCCTGCGCACGATCGGCGCACCCTATGCTAAAGATAGGGTGCGCCGATCGCAGGCGCCGCTGTCCGCTAGGAGGCGGCGCTACAAGGAAGGGGCGGGCACGCCGGGCAGAGAGCCGGCTCGGGGGCGGAGCTACCCCCGGCCGTGCGCGCGCTGAAAATGCGCTAATGTGAAACCAGCCTTAAAGAGTTGTAAGATTTTTCTCTTTCAGATATTCAAATAATTTTACCCTTTTTTCATAAAGCGAGGTGTTTAATTTTTATTTAATTCATACTCTCTTTTTTTTTTAGTGTGTTGCCAATATTGGGTGATATCAGTGGGAAAATAAAGGAAATACCTTATTTTACGGATTATAAGACACATTTTTTCCCCAAAAAATTTGGGGGGAGGAATGGGGGTGAGTCTTATAATGCGTATATACCTTACGGGTACCGTTGCTGCAGGCTGGGATGAGGGGGTATCCGGCGGTGCTGCTGGGGTGTCCGGCGGTGCGGGGGGCTCTGCCGACATTTTGTGAAAGGCCAAAGCCCCCCGCAGTTCCGTGGCTTCCTGTGTGGTAGACTATGGGAAAATGGCCGCTGGGGGTGATGCATGCGCAGATGGAGATCTCGGCATCGAGATCTCGGGAGATGATCTGGTCACCTGACCAGATGTCCAGAAAAGGCTGGAGCTGGAACTGCGCAGATGTTCAGGTTTGATGGCCATGGAGCTCCAGGAAAGCTCCCAGCACCAAGGTGAGTGACGCGGTGCACAGAGCTTTATTGCACCCTGAGGCCCAGTGAGCAGAAGAGGGGGGCCCAGACTGGATCTATGCCTGCATTCTGTACTTCTGCTCACTGGGCCCCATACAAGCAGTAAGGGCAGAAATGTCCTGATGGCGGCCCTGCATGTGGTGCATCTTTCTAAATTGCATACTAACGGTCATGTGACCACTCACTCTCACTGGGAATACAGGGGAATCATGACAGTATGTGCAATGCACACTGTCACAACTCTGTAATCTGCAGTCACATAGAGTGACTGCAGACATTTGTCTGGAACTAGAAAACCACTTTTGTGCATTGTCTCAGAAGTTTTTTCTTTGTAAATAATATTTTCATCAACCTGATGTCTGATATGTAATACCCTAATTTTGCACCCAACATGGTGACCAAGGCTGTGGAGTTTTGATCCTATCCTTCACTTTTCTTTTAGACTGCATCAATGGTTGCTTAGCTTGAAAGCCTGAATGTATAATGCTGGTGCTGAAAATCTGTGTGTATTTTTGTCTGTGCCTGCCCTGAGCTAATCTCTTGGCTTAGAAAGATCCCAAGAATCCCCATGCTCTAATGAAGTTGAAGGTGCAAAATAATCACTTTTAGACTTTAGTATTTTACAAAAAATGGTGCTGCAGATTTAGTTATCATTTTCTCAAAACTACGTAGTTACTTTAGGAATATACAGAGTGAAGCCTCATTCAGACATCAGTAATTTTTCAGATATGCAAAAAATACAATCCAAGTGTTTAATGTTTTACATCAGGGTTGCATCAGTGATTTTCACAAATGGAAAAATAAATTAATTACAAAACAAAACTTCTCCTATTCACTATAACATTAATCACAGACAGCATACAGACTGCACACTGATGCCACTCGTGTGCTATCCGTGACTTTCAGGGACCCATAGATTTGTATGGGTAATTTTGATCCATGACTCCAATCAAAATCGGACATATTTCCATGATTTTTTGCAGACGTTTAGTCTACCAAAAAACATGGATATGTGAATAGCCCCATAGGCTATAATGGGTACATGTTCTATACATGAAAATCACAGCGCATGTACAGGATTCATATTATATTATCCCAATGCAAATGAGATCTGGTACTAGAGTATTTGATATCTAATATTTTCCAAGATGCTGAAAAATGTCATACCTATTATAAAATCAATCAGTAATTAATTTTTACAGTATGCAGGAATATCATTTTGACAGACATGTTATTCTTGGTCAAATGTCATCTTTTTCAATGGTGTCATAGTGTTTTGTGGAGTAATCATCCACATTCTATGTGATAATAGGATCATTGCAATGACCAGATAAGTAGAAACTGCTTACTCTGTATACACTGTTAGAGGACATATTAGATGAGATGTCTCATGTGCACTGATCTGTGATGATGAATCATCCTTTGTGTTTCAGGAACACAAATTTAACAGTAACGAAAAAAGCTACGATCTTATAACCACAATGAGATTTTCCAATTCTTTAGATTAGTACATGTCATTATATTGTAACGTGGCACGTTACTTGAAAGTGGAGGTCCTGGCTGGGTGTGTTTCGCAGCGGTGCTACGCCCGAGCAGGCTGTTATGGATCTCCAAGACTGGACTAGGGTAGAAGGCGAAAAACTAACCCTGCACTATCACTAGGCTGATACCCTATGATGGAGTGGGCGATCCATTCCTTGCGAACAGATCCACCGACGATCCTAGGTTAATCTCAAGCGAAGACCTATAGATAGGGGAACGGGGTCCCTGAAAGATCTAAAGACTGGGCACAAAAACGGGTGACCTCCTAATAGATAGCACAGAGAAGGCTGCAGAAACCAACAGAATACAGAAACAAAGACTAGCGGAACCAGAGGTCCCAGCACTGAACAAATTACACACACAGAAGGCAAAGGAAAACACCAAACCAGAACTCAAGCGGATTAACACTGTTGTCCAGCAAGGACTAGGGGGCAGGTGCTGGGTAGTAAAGAGTGATACAATCACCTGACCCAAGACAAACCCAGCACCAGAGGAAAAAGACCAGCAGCCAGAACACCACAAGAAAATGGCGGATAGTTGAAAACTAAACAGATTCTAACACAGGCCACATGTAACCGATGTTAATCAGTTCATGAGAGGAGGCCACCATTTAAAATTAAATGTCTTTTTACTAAAGAATAACTTGATATGTATTATATACAGCAGTTAGTAGGCATTTATCTTCAAGGACATTTCTTTATCCACAAGCGACATGAACACACATATCTCCTTCTTCCCTGAAAGCACTCTATCTTCTTTGCTAATTTCTTCTATTCTTTGCCCAGCACAGTACACTATCTTGGGAGCTTATGTTTTCTCTGTAGGGACCGGCGGCCATCTTCCTGGCGTCCATGTTCCCAGAGGCCACCGCAACATGGCAGCAACGGATGTGCGGCGGGCCTCCAGGCTTTGAGGAAATACCTGCGCAGCCTGCACCTGAGCACAGCGCCTCTGCACCTGAGCACAGCACCGCAGCACAGCCCACAGGACAGCACCCCAGCACAAGCACAGTGCCCCCAGCACAGTCCACCAGCACAGCACTGTGTCCCCAGCACAGCCCACCAGCACAGCACCGTGCCCCCAGCACAGCACAGTGCCCCAGCACAGCCCCCAAGCACCCCCAGTGCTGCACAGCCCCCCAGCACAGCACGGTGCCCCCAGCACAGCACCATGCCCCCAGCACAGCACGGTGCCCCAGCACAGCACGGTGCCCCAGCACAGCCCCCCAGCACAGCACGGTGCCTCCAGCACAGCACGGTAGCACAGCATAGTGCCCCAGCACAGCACAGCACCCCAGCACAAATACAGTGCCCCCAGCACAGCACTGTGGCCCCAGCACAGTGCCCCCAGCACAGCGCCCCAGCACAAGGACAGTGCCCCAGCACAGCACTCCCAGCACAGCACGGTGCCCCAGCACAGTACCCCTGCCCCAGCACAGAGCCACCACCACACCAGCTCGGGATGGGATTTCCTAGAGGCCACCGCACCAGCCTGGAACATCGAACGACCCCTGTGACCATTCCTCCACCTGTGCCGGATCCCTTCCCTGGTAAGCTGAATTCGGACTGTAAGACGGACCCCCATTTGACACATTATTATTTTTTTCCCTATTTTCCTTCTGAAAATTTGTTGTGCGTCTTAAGGTCCGGTGTGTCTTATAGTCCGAAAAATACGGTAATTGTGGTGTTTTTTCCTTGTCTGCCTTGTGTTTGTCACTGTGTAAGGGAGGGACAGGACTGTAACATTGTTGTCCTACAGAAAACTGTATTCTTCTCTTCAGCATGCCTGCATCTCCACATCCAGACTCCCCTGGGCATTTCCCAGGCGACAATGGTCCCTCCTACAGGCGACCCCCAGTAACAGAGACACAGTCCAGGATAACTTGAACACTCTCATTACTTAATACTTCACACATTACATCCACAGTTGGCACATCATATTTACTTGGTTCCTTATCTTTCCCTGCTTGGCTTTCATTTCTGTGCAGTACACGCCCGGACCTGACCGTCCAAGACTGCTCCCCAGTTCCTTCCAGGCCTGACTTCACCACGATGACAATTCCTTCTGCCTGTTTCGCCTCAGACTCGAAATCATCAGTCACCAGGTTTAGTTGCCTCTGGTAAAGCATCCAGCCTGTCTGTACTGATCTCGTCGAAGCTCCAACTTCCTTCATCTCCTCAGTCCAACCGACTCCTGCCCTAAAAGCATCTGCACAGGTGATAAGTCGCCACATCCTTCCTTTCCTGTACTGGCCCACTGCTATGACACACAGTGGCCGTGGGTAACGTGGGGTGCAGCAATTTAATGTTACATGGCTGCCAATCTGTCTGGGCTTATAGCTAATGTGGACACTTGGGCACCCTGACCCGTCTCAGCTAACTTCCTAGAAACTTCTCTCTTATTACCTGGCAGCCCTTCCTACAATTAACCCTCTATAAACATCCTATAAACTAAACCTAAAAGGCCCACTAGTATGCCCCCATCTAGTGGCCCACAACAGAACTACACTTACCCTATGAATAAGAACAATATACTAAAGTGCCCTCCTCTAATGTCCCCAAAAGGATGCACTTACCCTAAACTGTACATGAATATCAATATACATCACTTTACATTATATACAGTATAACACCAAGAAATGCAGTCTCCAAAGCATGGTAACACATATATAAATGTGGCAGTACCAATAAGGTAAAACATCTTCCTATGTAGCAGTACCGCAAGCATTCATTATAGACATTATCAACATTAGCAAGGTATAAACATTAACAGATCAAAGACAATTAGAAAAAGGGAAGCAAGGAGGTAATTCTATCTTACCCCCTTACAACTGTCCCCTGTGTTGTTCCATCTGCAATGGTGAGGCTAGCGCCCCTTGCCGGCCAGTGCACTATCCAGTGCAGTGCTAGGTGACAGCAAAGGATGAGGTTACTGACGGCAGTGGGGGAAGAACCCACTTAGGGCATTAGGGGAGAGCAGGGACAAGCTCAGGTTTGAGCTCAGGTGATGACTATTCCCCATTTCCCTATCACTAGGGCCTTCCTCTCCCCATTTCCATCCCATTGTGTGTCGTGCCATCCGCTGACTGACCCCCCATTGGGTCGCTGTATATATCGTGACAGTAACGCTACGGCCCCTTTTCCTCTGTGGAGACCGCACGGATAGAGGTGCAGTGCTATGGACCCTTTCCTCTGTAGGGACCGCATGGGTCACGGTGTAGCGCTATGGCCCCTTTTCCTCTGTGGGGATCCCACGGATTGAGGTGTTGCACTATGGCCCTTTTTCCTCTGTGAGGACCACATGGGTTGAGGTGTAACACTATGGCCCCTTTTCCTCTGTGGGGACCGCAGGGATAGAGGTGTAGTCCTGTGGCCCCTTTTCCTCTGTGGGGACTGCATGCATCGAGATTTGGTGCTATGGCCCCTTTTCCTCTGTGGGGACCGCATGGGTCGAGGTGTATTGCTATGGCCCCTTTGCCTCTTTTCCTCTGTATGGACCGCACAGATAGAGATGTACGCTATTGCCCCTTTTCCTCTGTGAGGACCACATGGATCTAGGTGTAACGCTAAGGGTCCCTTTTCCTCTGTAAGGCCCGCACTGGTCAAGGAGTAACGCTACAGGCCCTTTTCCTCTGTGGAGACCGCTCTCACTTTCTAGTTCACAAGAGTCATAGACTCCATCCTGTAGCAACGTGTCCTGTGATTTTTTTACTGTAGCGGTTACTAGCTACAATCATATGCATATTCTCTTAATTTTGCTTCCCTTTACTTTTACCTTCCATTACCTTATTGACAAAGACTCTGTTCTGTCCTGCCCCAGGCCCCAATATTCTTTCTCTCACTCTCTCTGTCCCGATTCTGGACTGCTTTTCTTACATGCTCTTACTATCTGCTCCGGTAGTTCCTCTATTGCCACCCACTGCATGCAGGACTGCTCACACTAGACCTGAGGTCGTTACTCTGCACACTCAGGGCTCTTTCTGACTAACTACTAGGAGGTCCTTTTCGATCCTGCTCATTAGCCTTTCCTTCTCCAGGATAAACTCTGGGCTTAACTCCATCTTACAATGTGAAGCAAAAAAAGAAGAAACATGCAGCACTCACCAATGTAGCTGAAAAACTGTGAGTCTTTATTTCACATGATTTCCATCAAATGTGTGGACATGCAGGACGTGGGGAATGCTAGGGGAGGGAGGTGCCGGACAACGGCCGTTTCGCGATTACTCGCTTCTACGGGTCCAGGTGACCGGCACCTCCCTCCAGTAGCATTCCTCCACGTCCTGCATGTCCACACATTTGATGGAAATCATGTGAAATAAAGACTCACAGTTTTTCAGCTACATTGGTGAGTGCTACATATTTCTTCTTTTTTTGCTTCACATTGAAATATTCATGTTTTTTCATGCAAGCACCTCCATTTTTTGACTGAATCATATGCCGCAATACGTCAAATAAAGAGCTCCGTCTGGTAATGTGGTGATTTGTGTGCCCTAGTATGCCGTTCATCTGTTTGCTCTTTGCTGGGATCATTTAACTCCATCTTACCCTACTCACTGTCTGGTGCTGGGCAGACAATAACAAAGTTATTGCCATCTTGGGGCCATTATACTTAACATCATATAACATTACGTATGACAGAGTGCACACTACACATTACACTCTACAACATTAAATGAAGGCTTCTCAAGGGGCGTGGGCAACGTGCTCAACCCCCCACCGTATCAGTAAATGAAAGGGTTGTTCTAATCTTCTATGTGCAGAAGTTGATCACTACACTGCCTTCCACCTTCCTAGTTTTCAGGAACTCCTAAAGATTGTCAGTTTAGACCAGTGGCATGGCTGCGTCTGAACTGAGCGCTCTCCCAAGCTGCTAGCAGTGGCAGCTTTGCCTTTGCAGCATTGGAGAAGTGCAAGCAGACTCAATCAGCGATCAGTGTTTGCAGGCGCTAAAGCATAGAGCCTAATGAGCACGCACCCCTTGCCTAGGAAACTGGCCACTCTGAAACTGTAGAAGTGGTCGGTAACTATGCAATGACCTGTAAACTATCAAATTAAAAATTGCTACATTCTTGAGAATAGAAAAGATTTTTAATAAGGGCTAAATTGCAAGGTTGTTTGCTTTTACAGTACTTTGCAAGTTTAAGCATTTAGGAACCCCAGACAGCTGGGGAGATCCTGTTCATTAGGAACAGACGTTTAACAGTTGTTATGTCTAGAACTGGCTCCACCGACTGCTATTGAGAAAATGTAAGCTGACCAGTTTATGTGCTGGAATGAGATACTTTCTGTAAGTAATAATGTGACAAAGGAGAAGCCAATTGGCAGATGTAGCTCTCAGGCTGGAGAAGAATATATGGATTCTTGCTACTGAGTTGAGGCATGGTACAGGGGACTTTTGTATTCTCTATGGCTTTTTCGTTTATTCAACATCAAGAGAAAGAAATGCAAGACATGTTGGGTTTTTTTTATTTAAACCCTTCATGACATGGCAATTTCCCTTTTATTTCGTTTTTGTTTTTTCCTCCCCTGCTTCCAAAAGCAATAACTTTTTTTAATTTTCAATCAATATAGCTGTGTGAGGGCCTATTTTTCTAGGATAAGTTGTACTTTTATTTCTACCACATGGTGTACTGGAAAATGGAAAAAAAAAATTCTAAGTGTGTTGAAATTGCAAAAAAAAAATACAATTTCACAACTTTTTTTGGCTTTTTTATTTTCCATGTTCACTATATAGTTAAACTGACCTGACAATATGATTTTCCAGGCCATCACGAGTACGCAGATACCAAGTATGTATAGTTTTTTTTATTTAAGTGGTGTCAAAAAATTGTAAATTTGTAAAAAAAAAAAAAAAAAAAAAAATCTTGCTTTTTGTCAACATTTTCTGAGACACGGAACGTTTTCATTTTTCAGGATCTGGGGCTGGGTGACAGCTTATTTCTTTTAACCCAAAGCTGATGTTTTTATTAATACCTTTTTGGTGTAGCTAGGTTGTTTTAATTGCCTCTTATTGCGTAAAGAAAAAAATCTAAATGAGTTTTTTGGTTGCTGCAACATTACAATACAATATTGTAATGTTGCAGCAACCAAAAAACTCATTTAGATTTTTTTCTTTACGCTGGATTAATTTATTTTATATTTTGATAGATCAGATTTTTATGAACGCACAGATACCAATTTTTTTTACTAATCTTTTTATTTTTAATGGGGCAAAAGGAGGTGATTTGATCTTTTTTTTCATATTTTTAAAAACTTTCTTTTGCACTTTTTACTATATCTAATAGTCCCCTTAGGGGACTTGAAGCTCCGATTATCCGATCGCTTGTGCTGTACATAGCAGTGCACCACGAGCTGGCGTTCACAGGAGAATTGGAATGACAGTCACGGAGGTCATCAGTAGACCTCCGACTGTCATGACAACCCATCGGCACCCTGCGATCAAGTCATGGATGCAGTGATGGGGGTGTGAAATGATGCGTCCCCTCTGAAAATGTCGCCTCAGAGACTGACAGCAGGATTTAATAGGTTAACAGCTGCGAGTGGAACGGAGCCACATGATGGCTGATTAAATCAGTCGTCACATGCGGGAAAAGATGCAGGCTCGCCGTTCGGGTTCGCATCAAAGACAGGGACACGACATATGACGTAAGTTTACGTCATGTGCCAAGTGGGTTTCATGGAGGTAACCTCTGCCCGTATGCCTCTTTAGGGCACAGTGAAAACATAGAGGAGGAATTACCTACACGGTAAGTCTGTGTGATGTCCGTGTGCACCACAGACAACACAAGGAGACAACAACATGGAGCTACTATAGCCAGTGTGCCAGCGCACATGACCCGTTTTCCATGTCGATTAATTATCTGCATGGAAACAAATGCAGCATGCACTACTTTTTTTTTCTCATACATGTTTCCGGTACTTGTGACATCCATTTTTTTCACGGATCCTACACGTACCCATTATAACTTATCATCATCTTCACATGTCCATGTGAACCACACAGAGACATGTCCATTTTATTATGGCAACACAGATGACATGTGCCAATACTAGTCTATAGGTCTGTGCTGTACTTGTTAACATTGGAAAGTATAGGAGAAGCTTTGTAATTTTATTCTTTCTTTGCCCATACCATAAAACACTGATGACAGCTGTAATGGTTTTATATACTTTAGACATGTCAATGGGGCCTTATAGACTAGAATAATGCGTGCAGTGAAAGGCAGCTCCGGCACCCATCCGTAATATGGAGGAGCTCATGGAGCCAGTTAGGTTTGCAATTTGTGGTCGCAACTGGCCCGATTTTCAACACAGCCATCTGAACTTGGACTTACATACAGAAGTTCTTGCTCTGTAAGACTCAAACCATCCATATCCCATGTGAGTCAGCTATTCACTTGGATGGCTGCATGTAATATTTTATGTTCACTGCAGGGGATTCAGAAAGTGCAATGTATAGCCTGAATGCTGGAGGAGATGACAGCCACCACTCAGCAGCAGCAGTGCCGAGTGTTACCTTCTCTATAAGCCAAAACAGAAAGCTGCTCTCATTCTGGCCAACTCAAGAAGTCGTTGTGTTAAGGTGCTCATTTATCTGAATGGTGGCCATGGAATACTTCATTTTCTGTATAAAAAAAATTCCCTGCTTGGACGTAGTTTGTGCAGATAGCAACAGTTGTTTTCGGAAGGTGGCTCTACTACATTAAGTATCTGCAGGTCAGAATTCAGTGGATTAATTCCTGATGACTTGGCTCTAACTCAGTCAAGTGTTGTTTTATATCAAAAGGAACTTGTCAAGTTCCCTGCCTGTACCAAACCGCTACGCTAGCCTTATGGATGCTGATTTATTTAATCTGATAAGGTGTGCAATATTTAAAGAATGAACTTTTATACTGCAGGATGGCCAGTGGCGTAACTTGAAGCTCATGGGACCTAATTCAAAAGTTCCAACTGGACCCCCAATTTTTAGTAGCCTTGGTCTTTTTATATAGGCAAAACAAACTTTTGCTGCACCCTAGGCTCCAGGGCCCGGGTGTAATTGCAACCCCTGCACCTATTGTAGTTGTGCCCATGAGGGTGGCTTACACTAATGCAGCAGGACTAGCCCAGCAGGACTCTTCTCCCGGACCAGTCTTGCCTCCGATATTCTAATCAGCCTTTATAGCAATCCTACCCCACCTAGTATTAGATACAGGCTGTCAGTCACTCCCAAGGAGGCATGGTTAGACAACCCGAGGCCAGACTAGTTTGCGGAAAAACACGCCCTGCCAGACTAGACCGGTTTCATTGGCGTATGTGTCGCTACAAAATAAAAGCTCATTCTTCAAACATTGCCCTATTCGGAAACCACATAATAAACCTTATCAAATGAATGAAGTCTGCAACCATACACTATGGTAATGTTTAAGATCAGTCAGAATCTTAAAATGTGGCAAAAACGTAGCTGAACAAAAATGAAATCTTCCTCCTAGAAACAAGATCACACAACATTCATTTGTGAATCAGATCTATATCGGAGAGTATAATGGGGTTGATCAACCGTTCTGCATTTTAGTCATTTTTCCGAGATGAATGTTATGCTTCTCCAACCTGAAAATGGCCCAATTACACTTTCTGTAGCCAAGATTATGGCTGTCGTAGTGAAAGAATGAGATTCCAAGGTAAAATGTTAGACTCACAGCCGGATTAACTGTGCCCTTTTTATTCTCCTGTGAGCAGCAGCAGAAATCATTGTACAGTACATCTGGAAATGGCACGTTTATTCCAAGAAGCACAGCTTACCTCCTCATTGACATTTTTTTTTTTAAGTTTTTTTCTTTTGAGAGCTGGCAAAAAAACAAAAAAAACAAGTCAATTTATGGCGTGCACAAGCAAAAACGTGTCTGTTAAATAATAATAATAAATGGAAAACAGGCCAAAATACAGAACGTGCTGCCATGATAGCTTCACACTGACTACCCTACTGGACATTTAATCCCAGGGTTTATAACTGTGAATGCAGCTTGATCTCCATTCAATAGTATCCATGCCCTCAGGAAAAAGGAGAAAGTAATTTGTGACTAATCATTCGTGTCTTCCTTCTGTATGGTGCCGAGCCGGGAAGGAAGAGGACGGTGCTGGAATATCTACGGAAATAAGTATTTATGAAGGAGAGGCCAATGAGCACAATCTATGGAGGAGCATCCCAGTAACAGGTATAATAAGGGCAAAACAAGGATAATAAATGGGACACAGCAATGGCAGTACAAGCACAAAATAAGCAGAAAACATGGACAAACAGCAGGTGCAGTACAACGCCGGAACTCACAGCTGTGAAAAGTATTTGTCCTCTACTGACTTTCAGTCTCTGGATAGAAACAGGAACATTTTAGTTTATTCACAGCAAGCAGAGATTTTAAATAGGATGTTTTCATAGTAACAAAATTGTATTGATCTGCAGCCATAGTGTTAGTCTGCAGGTATATACCATATCACACTCATGCGCAGCGCAGTCTAAAATGATACCTAGCTGCAGGGAGAAAAGGGAGTTATATCCTCCCTGCAGCTGCTCAGTGCCAGTCAAGTAGGCGGTGCCTGTGGTAGAGAGCAGTCACTACTCAATGCAGTTAAAGCAGCGTAATCACACCCACTGGTCCTTGAGTAACATCCAGCTTCACAATAAGTGAGCAGGATGTCATTAAAGACGCTTTAGGAGTGATTACCGCTCTTTCCCTGCGTAGAGAGCAGTGACTGATCATTACTGCCAGCATCGCCCATTTGACTGGAACTGAACAGCTGCAGGGAAGATATAATTTCGTTTTTCCCTGCAGCTAGACATCATGTTAACTGTGAATTAGCAGAATACCTGACAGTAAATACCATTTTTTTTTTGTCATGACTGGTTGACTTTAAAGCGATGTAACTCCCTCACAGGGAATTTGTCAGCACCTTTTAGGGTCTGAAACACGGATTTCAGAGATGTGTCACTTATTAGTCTGTGTGCTGTTGTTTATTTACAATTAAAGGTTTTATCAAAGGGAATCTGACATCAGGTTTTTGCTATGTAATCTTAGAAAACCACAGAAAGAGGAAAAAATCCTCCAATATTTGAGAAAAAAACAAACACAGGCAGAGATGCTTACCTGTATAGACAGGCCTCAATACAACTGCACTAACAGGGTGCAGCAGACCCAAGTAAAATGGCAACTGCACAGGTGCAATAATACCTAATGAAACAGCCAGCCTTCAATCAGGGATTGGCCGTGTGGCACACCAGTGTGATAGGAACTGAAGGAGTTAAATTGAGTTCTGTCTATGTTGCATTCTCTTGTTTAAAACCTTATCTGTTCTTCGAGGAGATGTCTCAGACATCTCCCTTGTGAACCAAGGTCAAATACCTCTGCTTTTTCGCCTAAATGACTTTCTTTGTCGAAAACAAGTTGTAAAATCATTTGTACTGCGCATGTCTGTAAAATGTTTAAATTCTTTACTATAAAAGACGGAAGCCTAACTGATAAGCCAGAGGCGTCTTGGCAGGCATCCCGAGTGGTATTATACAGCTGGTGTCTGTGTTATCCTTCTCGACGGAGCAATTGATTAGAGACATATGGTGCTTCACACCTAAGAACATCGGTCCTTCAGATGAAAGAGTAATCTGAGGGATCCCGACAGTTTCCTGGCGCCCGAAACAGGGACCTGATATAGGCACCTCTCCAAGACTACCCGATCTACAGACCACTCCAGTTACTGATGAAATTGTGAACAGCAGACCTAAACACCTGGCCAGGTAAGAGATCAATTTTTCTCTTCTCTGCTCTTCATAATCTATCATTATAACTAAGGTCCGTATAAAGGGGAATCTAGTAGAGGAGGGGGCCGTAAAATCAGGTCCATATAAGAACTCTGAGGAAATCGGGTGTGACACGCATATGTAATTTCTGCTCGAATGAGAGGTTACTGTAGGTTCTGTGTGTGCACAGCTATTTTTAGAAAAAGAGCTGATGCAAATCAAAATGGGAGAGGTCTGACATTACGGAATATAAGGCTGGGTGAACAGTTCATACTGCGCAGCCCGGACGGACAAGTTTTTCACAATAGACGGTTCCGCACTAGAAATAGAGGAGGTTGTTGAATGGCTACTTTGATTTGAAAGGTTGTGGAAAGTAGAAAAATAAGCTGCACAGTAGGTATTCGTTCAAAGAGTGGTGATATTGCCTAACTGGGCCATGTGACAGCGTCCTTTCGGGGAGGTCACCGCCTAAGCTTAAATCAACACCCTTTACGAATAAACCTTGTGACAGATAAGAGTGTGACCGAATGAGCACAGGACCGTGAAATGAGCCTGTGACAGGATATGACTGAAGAACCCCAGTAGATGGACACTTTATTTACAATCCTGTGTGTTGTGGGAGTATTTCTGTTCGGATGCTACATAGCATATAAGTACACGAAACACGTAGTACACCGAGGAACAGACACTCCATTTAGCCTGTTAGCACCTTAGGAAGAAGGTAACGAGGTATAGTAGAGCCTAGTCTTGAGCTTACCCAATACACCACCTAAGGCAGGGGACTAACAGGAAGACAACAAGAGAGACAGGATAAGAATAAAAGATAAGATGGGGAACAGTCAGGGAAAGACACCTGAAGAAGGAAATCGGTTATGTGATATAATTGAGGATAGATATGGAAGTAGTGCAGCAAAGAACCTGGAAAAAGTATTAATCAAATCCAAAGTGCAAGATAGGCAGGCTGTGTGAATCCTTGTATATATGTCTATGAGAACCTCTGAATAATATGAGAGATGAGTAATTGAATTAAAAAAAAAAAAAAATCAGTGAATGAGCACGTATGAATGAATCATCACACATTATTTTTGTGTCAAGAGATTTGTGACCTTTCTAGTTGTGGTGGAATCCCGGATAGATGCGTTATAGATATTTCAAATCTACATCTGAGACTGAATGAATTGAGTAATGATATAGTTCGTGTTATATGTGGCATTACATTGTAAAGTTTCCTGAATGCATTTGGCCAGAAAAAGGGCAAGGCATGGTTAATCTCATTATACAGTTATCTGCCCTTACAGTGAAATCCCGTGATTTTGAGTTTCTTTGTAGAAATTGATTTTGATAAGTCTAAAGAACTACAGAATTCTGTGAAGGACGACGCTGCATTCTGATGGGAGGGGGGAATGATACCGCTGCGTAGTTTTTCTTCTCCCTTCGCTCTTATCTCTGCTGAGTGTGAGCTGTGCTCAAAATTCTCTGTAATTCTATCCGTAAGGTACACGCTGAAAGATTTGTGCATTTTAAAGCAACAGTACTTAATTGAAGATTGGAAGTTAAAAGTAAGATATGGTGCCTAATTTAGAAGGGAATTGTAAGTGATTGCTTGGTCATTAATGTGTTTGAACCTGCTTCTAGTTGTGTGATTGATTTGTATAGCAAATTGTGTCAAATTACAAGAGACAGAGAAGGAAGGAAGCAGTAAAACAAGTGGGACAAATATTGAAAAAGGCAAAAATACCAGAGTGTGAATGTTTGGATGTACAAAAAGGCACAGACAAGTGAAGAAAATAGCAAGTGAATAAATGATGCTTGAGAATGTGCAGCAGTATGGAAGGTATATTATGAATGTTTGATTGACAAAGTGTAACCAGAGACCCAGACAAAATAGATGGACTTGTAAACACTGTGGTCAGACTCAGACAAACCCAGACTGAATAGCTACTTGTGTGACCTGTGCTACTGACCTAAGAGAATTGCACTAAATCCTATCCAGACAAGATCATAAGAAGCTGACATAATAGTGTGGATAGTGGGTAGTGGGACATTGGCCCTTGAGGAGTAAGCTGACAGTAGACATCAGACGGCCAACCCCATCAGGACCTAGAAGTGTGACTAGAATAAGAAAGATGCAGGTGTATTATCCCTGGAGCCCCTCTGACCAGCTAGCTTTGCTGAAGCAGCTGCCTGCCCCTGAAGACCAACCATTCCCGTTTTACAGACACATAAAGGAAGTACAGCAGACATATAAGTGTACCTGGGCAGACCTAGAGAGGTTGGTGAGTTTAAAGGCAGGTGATGCACTAGATCATATAATTAAGACACACAGATGTGACAAAGGATCAGGCTTGGGGCATGGATGATAAATCTGCACGATCTGGGGAGACGTACTGTGAGTCACTAAGACAATGGGCTGCAGTGGAACAATCAGAGCAGTCTGTACTCCTGACTAATGTGACACAGCAAAGAGGAGAGAGAGTAGAGATATACCTTGGACGGTTACAGCTGAAATGGGCAGACATGGGGTACATTTGCATAAACCCACTTGATGTTAGAATACTGGTGGATGCATTCATTGACGGTATGAACAAAGACTTACGAAACGCAGTACAGACAGCCAGACCTGAATGGAGACATGTAGATCCGAAAGACCTCCTTAAGGTAGCTAAAGAAATTGAGCAAACAAGGACAATAAAACGACCTGTCATGTATGCTGGAGCACAAGGAAAAAAGTGGAGACGTAATAGGGAAGGCATGTGAGATGACACTGACGTTTCTTTTGACAATCTATTCCCCACATGACATCCATGCCATACTCCTACAAGTTCAACCAAAACATCTGTCTATGGCCAGACAGCTCCGACTTGAGTGTGCTCTACTAATTCCTGAGTATGTCACTCCTCAAAAGATGTAACGTTCTGAATCCAGCCACCCTCCTGCCTGTGGATTCAGAAAAGGGGGAATTGGTGACCGTATTGGCAAGTGAGGAAGGATACTTTGACATGACGCATGAACATGTCTGCATAGAACTGATGAGTCAGGAGACAGTTGGGTTTGCACACATTCATGAAAAACCTGTTCCTAATGCAGACTTTGAGTTTCTTTTTTTGTAGATGGCCCCAGATACCACCAGGATGGACGATTCTACACTGGATATGCAGTAGTATCCTCACATGAGGTAATCCGAGCGGAACCACTCTCTCCTCACATGTCGGCGCAGGAGGCAGAGTTGAAGGCACTCACTGAGGCGTGTAGAGCCGCTGCAGGTAAAGTCGCTAATATTTTCACAGATTCGAAGCCCATTAAAAATGCAGAGCTGGTGAAACAATTGATGGAGGCATTGATGTTACCAGTCCAGGTTGGCATTGTCAAGGTAAAAGCACACACAAAGGTGACTCCGTGGAGGTAGAGGGCAATAGAAGGGCGAACGAGGCTGCTAAAATAGCACAAGGCGGCCTAGAGAGAGCAGTGGACGGTGGCGGGGAGTCAGCGTATTCCAGCCACATTGGGTCTAGATGTCCTGAAATCCCTCCAGCAAAAGGCTGCCCAAACAGAGAAGGTACACCGGGGGAGACTGGGAGCTGAGCTGAACTCAAATGGAGTATGGGAGAATAAGGATAAAATGTGCCCACCAAAGTCCCTGGTCCCAATCATGGCGCAAGCAGCACATGGCCCCAATCACACCTCAAAAAGTCACATGTGTGCCATGGTAGATGCCTTCTGGATCGCTCCTGGTTTCAGTTACGCAGCCGCGAAACTTGTACAATCATGCCTCATCTGTGCACAGCACAACCCAGGTAAAACAGTAAAAGTCCCTAAGAAAGCGACACCTAGGCCTCTCTACCCGTTTCAGAGACGGCAGATTGACGACATACAGCTACCAAGGTAGGAGTGTATGCAAATATCCTAGTATGTGTAGATCTCTTCTCTGGATGGCCAGAGGCCTACCCGGTGAAAACGGCTACAGCTCGAGCCACTGCAAAGAAACTGGTGATGGAACTAGTACCACGATTCGGTGTCCCTGAAACAATTGAATCAGACAGAGGTACACACTTTACTGCTGAGGTAATGTAAAATGTCATGCAAATGATAGGTGTAGAACAGGCTTTTCATACACCCTACCACCCACAGAGTTCAGGGAAGGTAGAAAGAATGAACGGGACACTGAAATTGAAAATACAGAAAACCATGGAACAAACCCATAAACCATGGCCAGAGTGTCTCCCATTAGCATTATTCTCAGTAAGGTACACACCCACGGGGAAAACTAAACTGTCACCCTTCGAGATACTGTTTGGAAGACCACCGAACACAGGGTTGTACTACCCACAGGTCTTAACACTCAATGTGGATAATTTGACAAGTTATGTAATCCAGTTGCAAAAGCATTTAACTCAAATGCATTCTCTAGTTTTCTCTTCCACTCCAGATCCAGATAGTGTGGAAGGAATCACTGTCTACAACCTGGTGATTACGTATATGTCAAGAAACACTCCAGAAAGACCCTTGAACCCCGATATCAAGGACCTTACCAAGTACTCCTGACAACGCCTACTTCTGTTAAGTTGGAGGGACGACCAAACTGGATCCACGCATCGCATTGCAAACTAGCCACAGGAATTAACAAAGCATAAGAGTGCATAATGTTTTGGTTTGGTTTTGTTGCATTATCTGTAATAATGGTAGCTGCGTGGGATAGTTTAAATTCTCCAATGTCCTTGAATAATAAGTTTATACAACATCATGAAAAAATACTAAATGATTGGTCAAAAGACACTCAGTCTCCAGCAGACTGCTGGATCTGCACACATTCACCAGTATCAGCCACCAGTATTCCGTTCCTTGTTATTCCTGTGCCACCCGAGGAATTATTTGCCTGGACCAGTTGTTCTGATACACTCGCTAATAATGCCACAAATAATGTGAAGTTATGGAACACAACTGTTGGTATACCTATTGTGGGATGGGTAGGATACCCTTGGTGGCAGGGTAACCTTTCAGGAAGTAATACACACCTTCAATATCTGGCATATAAAGGGGGGCTTGGGTACCCAGGAATAGAACTCGATTAACCTACCTGGGGCAAATTCCAATGTATGGCCTACAAGTTAGTTTTAATGTAACTTCCCACTCTACTGATGCCTTCAAACCAATACTGCTAGAAAGAAGGTTGCATAACACGTCCTGGGAGTATTCCAATTTATTTCCCCAGGGCAATAATGAAACTTGTTTTAATATTTCAGGTAATATACCTTGCAACGAGTCATCTGGATATGAGAAAGGAACTCCCACCTGTGGAAATTCCGATGTAGGGTATTGTAGCCCTTTAGGACAACTTCCAAATTGGTGTATGCTTCAGAATGTATCTGCGTTCATAGATTTAGTTCATAGACTGGTATTACAACATTCAGCCCTATGGGACCTACCTAGTGACATGTACTGGGTATGTGGAGACAATGCATATAAATGGTTGCCAGTAGGGGTAAAAGGTGCTTGTACTCTGGGTCGTTTGACTCCAGCTACCTTTGTTATTCCGAATGACCAGTTGAATACTCAGAGCATACCTAAACACACGTTGTACAAAAGAGCTGCTGACAATACACCTCGCCTCTCTGGGAGACCACATATAGTGCAGATGAGTGTGGCCAATAAAATTGACAGTTCTATTTTTATTTATCCTATGATTACTCAAATGTGGGATAAATTAGTCAGGGCTACAGATTACTTAGATGACCAAATATGGGATATATTGGATATATTGAACACCACCGTTGCTGTCCAAAATCAGCTCATCATAGTCACTAATCAGCATACCATAGTATTAGATTATTTAACTGCAGCGCAAGGAGGTATGTGTCAGGTCATCGGACCCGCTTGCTGTCATTATATAGATCCCAACAGTAGTTTAAAGTTAAAATTAAAAATAGAGGATGTTCAAAAACTTAGAGATCAGTACGATAAAAACAATGATCGTACTAAGGATAGTTGGTGGTCAGATACATTCTCTTTTCTTAATCCAGCTAATTGGTTTAAGGGTATTGGAGGCTGGATAGCTGGGATTATACTAAGTCTATTACGTATTGTTGTTTGTATCTTCGTAATATATGTGCTATTGAAACTTGTTTTTTGGTGTATCTCTGTATGCAAGAAAAGATGTAGAAATAGATAAGGAAGTTTGACTGTAAACAACAAGAATTTAACTATTATTCCTTTGAGTCCTAGATTGACATCTCATTTCTGGCATGAAGGAGCGCACTCTTGCAATGATGGACGTGGCTTCAGTATCTGGGGGATGGAGAAGGTAGAAGACCTGTCTCCCTTGGGCAACCCGTCGGCCTGGGATAGTACCTGGTGAACGAGCCACTATCCGCTGTTGTTGCAGGACCCAGTGTTCCAGATTGATGAAAAATGAAGATGTCAAAGGGGGGAATGATAGGAACTGAAGGAGTTAAATTGAGTTCTGTCTATGTTGCATTCTCTTGTTTAAAACCTTATCTGTTCTTCGAGGAGATGTCTCAGACATCTCCCTTGTGAACCAAGGTCAAATACCTCTGCTTTTTCGCCTAAATGACTTTCTTTGTCGAAAACAAGTTGTAAAATCATTTGTACTGCGCATGTCTGTAAATGTCTAAATTCTTTACTATAAAAGACGGAAGCCTAACTGATAAGCCAGAGGCGTCTTGGCAGGCATCCCGAGTGGTATTATACAGCCGTGTCTGTGTTATCCTTCTCGATGGAGCAATTGATTAGAGACATATGGTGCTTCACACCTAAGAACATCGGTCCTTCAGATGAAAGAGTAATCTGAGGGATCCCGACAAGTGCAAAAACATAAATATTGCCATTTTACTTGGGTCTGCTGCACCCTGTTAGTGCAGTTGTATTGAGGCCTGTCTATACAGGTAAGCATCTCTGCCTGTTTTTGTTTTTTTCTCAAATATTGGAGGATTTTTTCCTCTTTCTGTGGTTTTCATGTTAGAGTAGGACTGGCAAGTGTAAGGAACTTTGACGTTAGTTTGCCAGCTTACGTATTATGGCCATAATATCAACCAATACCTTACATATATTGATATGTTTTTGTGCACTTTTTATCTTTTCAGGGTGCAGTTGGGCCCAAATTGTTCTGTAAACTGTGGCCTCTGTTCACATGGGATGCATTATAGTTAGCACTGGGCAGCCCCCCTATATGGTGTTACTAAGAGGCTGTGAACCATATGCTCTGCATTCCCTGTGTGAACACTGCCACATACGGATTATTTTTTTGCACTGGTGTGCCACACGGCCAATCCCTGATTGAAGGCTGGCTGTTTCATTAGGTATTATTGCACCTGTGCAGTTGCCATTTTACTTGGGTCCGCTGCACCGTTAGTGCCTTTGTATTGAGGCCTGTCTATACAGGTAAGCATCTCTGCCTGTTTTGTTTTTTTCTCAAATATTGGAGGATTTTTTTCCTCTTTCTGTGCTTTTCATGTTAGAGTAGGACTGGCAAGCGTAAGGGACTATGTAATCTTAGAGCAGCATTATGTAGGGGCAGAGACCTTGATTCCAGCGATGCATCACATGCTGTACTGCTTGGTGCAGTTTTGATAACATTCCAGTTGTAAACAGTGGTCAGAATGCTGAACTCTATATATCCCCGCTTACACCTCTGATTGGCAGCTTCCTGTGTACACTGTGCATTTAGCAAGCTGCCAATCAGCGGTGGGAGCAGGGTTACACAGATTATCTGGACTGTCCTGCACACAACACCTAAGGTCCCGTTACATTTAGCGATGCACCAGTGATCCCGACAACGATACGACCCGGTCAGGATCGCTGGTACATCGCTAAATGGTCGCTAGTGAGCTGCCAAACAGGCAGATCTCAGCAGCGATGCAGCAGCGGTCGGCGGTCGTTACTTACCTGTCAGACGGCATCTCTGATGACGACTTCCTCCCGCGTCCATGAGTCGCTCGTTGGCACCAGCAGGAAGCCGACGACGAGAAATGGACCGGGACGATCTCGCGCGATCAGCGATATCCAGCGGGGGGGGCGGTATCACATGTAGCGAGATCGCTGTTGCGTCACAAAATCGGTGACGCTTTAGCGATATCGCTAGCGATCTCGCTATGTGTGAAGGGGGCTTTAGTCCTTTAATGATAATCCCCCTACTGATAATAATGATTGTATTAAAACTGCAGCAAGCTGCTGAGCAAGTGACATATCCCTGGAATCAAGCTCTCTGCCCCTACATTATGCTGCTCTCAGATGAAATAGCAAAATCCCGCAGACACATTTTCTTTAAACATTGAGAAAAACTTAAATATAAAGTTTATTAGAAAATTGTAGTTGATAACTGTATAATAGTAATGTATTCTAGAACAGTTAATCTTTATTTACCGACCAAACGACAATGTATCTTCCAACTGGAGCTTCCCACTAAAAATATTATATATTCCACATTTCCTTTGAAAATAAATCTTTTGGTATGTTTCATTATAGACATTTATATGTATCTTTTATAAGATGGGGGTTTTGCCTAAGGTCTTGTTCACACGTTCAGTATTTGGTCAGTATTTCACATCAGTATTTGAAAGCCAAAACCAGGAGTGGGTGAAAAATAGCTTGTAAATCTGCACCACCGGTGAGCTTGTGCCACGATAAATAGAAGCACCGTGGGCACAGGATTGCTGTAAATCCCATCCACTGCTCTTGTAGTGTAGAACACAGCGTTTTGGACTATTCCTGATCGTGGGCATGTAGCCGAAGAGAAACTCATCTTCCTCAAAGTAGATGCTACTGATTTGCAAACTGGATTAAAATGAAATATATTCCATGTTACATGTTGTCTTTTGCTCTTGTATAGTTGGAAATTAGTTTCCTAAGAAAAGAAAAGAACACAGCACTTAGAGGCCAACCCAAATGTTTAAAATATAAAAGATGCTGAAGGCAGATAACTGTAAATGGCCCAGCGATGCCATTGTGCATTCATCTCAAATTGAATTAGAAAGAAAATGCCAACTTTTCCCCATCAGATGTGGCCAAGTATCAGAATATTTTTAGCTTATAGGATGTTAAGTAACAAATGCCAAAAGGTAAAATTTCACAATTTCCCTGGAAAACTTACGCAGCATTTTATTCAATTTATTTTTCTTAAAGTAAAAGCCAGAGGCTCAAGTAAATGCAGACAACTTTTTCAAATGCTCTTTGCTTAACCCCTCACGGAGCCAGCTATTTCTATTTATTTTTTGTGCTTCTTTTTTCTTCCTATACAAAAATTAGCGTGTGGGAGCTTCAAATCAAATAGTGAGTAACATGGGGAAACTCCTTAAGTAGATATAAAACATAGCTTTTGATATAAATTGTTAAAAAGACAAAAACAACAACAAACACCATAAACATAAACCGTTGTCTCCAAGTACACCCTACAATAAGGGCCATTATTTCTGCACCTGCCTAACAGCGGAGGTTGGCACCCTATATATATGTATGTGAAGAATGGTGCCCCCGCTCCTTGGCAGCTGTCTTTCACTGCCCTAGATATCCCTACATATAGTGAGCCCATCACCCACTCATTGACATTGGGGGCAAAATGAAGGAATACCAGGGTAATCGGGGCGTTGGACATGTAGGTAAAGATAGGCAGGTGTCAGAAAAAAAATGTGTTAGGAGGAAGACCGGAACTGTCAAGGCTGCGTCCAGTGTTGCCAGGGGGGAAAGAATGGGGGACCGGACAGGTCCCATGACCCAGGAAGAAGGGGCATGGCTGAGCCAGGCAGTAACCAGGAAGCACGGGAGAAAGCTCAAAGGTCCCGCCGGCAGTGTGAGCGGAGGCAGGTGTCCACTGTGCTCTGCAGTGAGAGAGTCAGCATGGCAAAGCTTGCGTGAATGCTCTGGTGAAACAAATAGAAAAAAAGGGAGAAGCCAGCGCTGCTTGTGGTCAGAACACATACAATACATAAAGTGCATATGCACATATTGATTTCTAACTGTATTTCAAAATGAGACATTTAGCAAAAAATTGATCAATTATTTGAGCCACCACATCAAGGCATTTTCATATGGGGCAGTCCTACTCTTTGTTTTTGATTGTGCACCTGTGCTTGGGCCTGTCTCACCCTTCAGCTGTGGTGCTGGTCAGGCAGTGTGGAGGTTAGACCTGAAATGTCTATGTCCGGACCTGGTCATCCTTTATCTGCGCTCGCCTTTTCTGGCTCCATGGGTGTGATTCAGAAACGCTTCAGGTACAGTTTGCATTTAATGTGGTCTTGCTTTTAATACGTTTAGGAGGCCGTAATGGCACAGCGAATATAAAAGACAAGCGCTTGCTTGTCCCCTATTTTGCTCTGGTGAAACAGTGTGAGTTTAGAGCGCCGTGCGCCCAGCTAAGTAGAGTGCAGTGCTCGAGTGGAGGAGCTGGGGCCAGGTGCAGGACCCTGAGGTGCGTTCCCCATTTCTGATAGACGCGCAGAGACAGAGACTCCTGCAGTGATCCCCACTTCGGCTGCACAGATTTATGGACTAGGGGCTCAGCAGGCAAAACCGATGACCGCCCATTGCTGCCAGAAGCTGGACCGTGATTTGTTGGGATGCATCTGAGGCCACCACGCCAGCCGTTAATGGTAATCCCACTCCCATCAGACTGTATGTGGATGAGGATCAGAGAAGACTACGATAAGTGGGGTTTAAATATCAGACTATCGCGTTAACTCTTTACTTCCCTTGATTATTGTTTATTGCTTATTAACTTATTTGGAGGAAATCATTTTCATCCTTTTGTTAAGAATTAAATAATATTGTTATACAGCATTGTTCTGCCACCACTGCGTTCCCGAACCTACTTACAAATAAGTGAATGAACTAACAGGCATCACTAAGATAAACATAAAGATGAACTTAAAGTAACCCACTGTTTCCTGCCAAAAAGATCCTCCCTGCCAGCAGAATTAATCTAATACACCTCTAGTCTTGGCTATAGTTCCCATGGTTCGTAAATATTAATATACTGAGCTCCCGATGGAGGATCACACAATGCCAGGCCAATTTCAGGTAGCAAAACCCCCAGGGGAATCCTTACTGAAAGGTGGATGTATTTTGCAACAATGATGTGCTTAGAGCTTAATTATTGTGCAGCGGAACACAATGTTTCTGTCAAAATGTACCCCTTGATATCCTTTGTAATCCAGAAGAGAACTTGGAAAAAATGAATATTTAAAAAGAATTTGAAATGTGATACTATGGGATGATTTAATATAAAAGAGGCTAAAGGAAAAAGAAAGCGCAATAGGGTCTTATCCGGGTAGTATTGGGAATAGATGATAAGAAATTCACTCACCTTTTCTGAGGGAAATAAAGGCACATAAGCGACTGTCAGCTGCTGCACGCCCGAAGGTCCACTCTGTGACCGCCAATGTAAATCCTCATGGATGAAATATTTTTTCGGACTCACTGTGCGCTGCTTGACATAGTTCAGTCATACAACATAAAGGGTATTAATAGTTTAATTCCCAACGCGTTTCGAAGTTTCTAATACTTCTTCCTCAGGGGATGACATGGAGTCATTACTATGGGATGATTGTGAGAAATATGGTTTTGTAAAAGGTAAAGATTATATCATAAATTAGCAGTTGTACTCAAGGCCTCATATTTTTTTCAGCGTACGACAAAAATTGAATTGATTGAATTTGTTCAGTATTTTCATTCAATCTATGGCCTGTGTATCCATATGTCTGGAGGGCAGGCGTACAATGATGAGAGTTGTACTCTCATCAGCCGACGACTGTGACCAGCGGTAACCTCTATAACACCGGTCTCAGCTGCTGGCTCACACGCTGTTATTTGTATGATAGAGTGGGAACCACAGCACTCTGACCGGCGGTAACTTACTGTCAATCAGAGCAAGTGTTTCTTGCGCTGTCACACAGATGACAGCGTGGGAAAAACCCAATGTTTGGGCTGCCGAACCTGAACAGTAACATAGACTTTCTGGAGAAGTCTGTGTTCGGAGTCCTTGCATGGACACTAGGTGTTAAGTACGGACCCCGAACTTTACCAATTGGGTTCATTACTACCCAATACACATGCTTTACCTATGTCAGATTTGAATATATTTAAAAGTATCTGCGAAGATCTAGGCACAATTTAACTTGTTAAACAATTATTCAACTAACTAGAGACCAGAGCAGGCAATACTTTGCAAAAATAAACAATAAGTGCATCATACTGTGTGGGAGGACTACCGGGACTACTTACTGTGGGTGGGGGGGACTGTTGGTGCATCAATCTGTTGGCACATGACAGTGTTGGGGCATCACACTGTGGGGGCCAATCATACTGTGTGGGGGGCTGTTGCAACATAATACTATGTGGGGAACACTTTAAATAGTTAAAAAATAAGGTGTTGGGGCCCTTGTATTTTTGATAACCAGCCAAGATAAAGCTGACAGCTGAGGGTTGCAGCTTTGTCTGCGCTGGCTAGCAAGAATAGAGAAGACCCCATGATATTATTTTATTTATTTCTTGCACAGATGCCGGCTGGTGAATTCTCTCCTCATCATATGCCTGCACTCACTACTATCAGTATCACTCTCATCAGCCCACACTTGTGAACGGTGGTAACCTTTTTACTGCCGGTCACAGCTGCTAGCTCACATTCTGTCATCTGTGTGACAGTGTGGGAACCGCAGCTCTCTGACCAGTGGTAACGTACTTACCACAGATCACAGTTTGATGCTTCCTGTCCTGTCACTGAGATGACAGCATAGGAAACACCGGATGTTCAGGCCCCACATTCATGGATGGCATCTGTATGCAATCCGTGTGCTGTCCCTTTTGTAATGTATAGGGGAATCTTTTACTGCATCAATAAACACAATTCATATATGGGTCTAAATGAGTGCTGTGTTTTTTCCTGATCATCTGTACCTTTACTACGACTGAGCGCCTAATATCTACAGTTGAGCACCTGCCATATTTCCCTCATGTTGGTAAAAACTGACACAGAGACAAAACACTGATGACAATCAGATCCAAAATCAGTCAATTTTTTCTCACATACCTCAAAAAACAAACATCTGATTGAAGTTACAAAATCTGAATGTCACATAGATCCATTCACTTGTAAAAAATGAACAGCACCTCCAAACAGAATATAGTAAGTGTGAACAGATACAAGCTGCAATGACTACAGAATATACAAACAAAGAAATACAGCAGTACTTGGTAAGGCTAATACATACAGTTGTGGCCAAAAGTATTGACACCCCTGCAATTCTGTCAGATAATACTCAGTTTCTTCCTGAAAATGATTGCAAACACAAATTCTTTGGTATTATTATCTTCATTTAATTTGTCTTAAATGAAAAAACACAAAAGAGAATGAAGCAAAACATTGATCATTTCACACAAAACTCCAAAAATGGGCCAGACAAAAGTATTGGCACCCTCAGCCTAATACTTGGTTGCACAACCTTTAGCCAAAATAACTGCGACCAACCGCTTCCGGTAACCATCAATGAGTTTTTTACAATGCTCTGCTGGAATTTTAGACCATTCTTCTTTGGCAAACTGCTCCAGGTCCCTGATATTTGAAGGGTGCCTTCTCCAAACTGCCATTTTTAGATTGCTCCACAGGTGTTCTATGGGATTCAGGTCTGGACTCATTGCTGGCCACCTTAGAAGTCTCCAGTGCTTTCTCTCAAACCATTTTCTAGTGCTTTTTGAAGTGTGTTTTGGGTCATTGTCTTGCTGGAAGACCCATGACCTCTGAGGGAGACCCAGCTTTCTCACACTGGGCCCTACATTATGCTGCAAAATTTGTTGGTAGTCTTCAGACTTCATAATGTCATGCACACAGTCAAGCAGTCCAGTGCCAGAGGCAGCAAAGCAACCCCAAAACATCAGGGAACCTCCGCCATGTTAGACTGTAGGGACCGTGTTCTTTTCTTTGAATGCCTCTTTTTTTTCTCCTGTAAACTCTATGTTGATGCCTTTGCCCAAAAAGCTCTACTTTTGTCTCATCTGACCAGACAACATTCTTCCAAAACGTTTTAGGCTTTTTCAGGTAAGTTTTGGCAAACTCCAGCCTGGCTTTTTTATGTCTCGGGGTAAGAAGTGGGGTCTTCCTGGGTCTCCTACCATACAGTCCCTTTTCATTCAGACGCCGACTGATAGTACGGGTTGACACTGTTGTACCCTCGGACTGCAGGGCAGCTTGAACTTGTTTGGATGTTAGTCGAGGTTCTTTATCCATCATCCGCACAATCTTGCGTTGAAATCTCTTGTCAATTATTCTTTTCCATCCACATCTAGGGAGGTTAGCCACAGTGCCATGGGCTTTAAACTTCTTGATGACACTGTGCACGGTAGACACAGGAACATTCAGGTCTTTGGAGATGGACTTGTAGCCTTGAGATTGTTCATGCTTCCTCACAATTTGGTTTCTCAAGTCCTCTGACAGTTCTTTGGTCTTCTTTCTTTTCTCCATGCTCAATGTGGTACACACAAGGATGCAGGACAGAGGTTGAGTCAACTTTAATCCATGTCAACTGGCTGCAAGTGTGATTTAGTTATTGCCAACACCTGTTAGGTGCCACAGGTAAATTACAGGTGCTGTTAATTACACAAATTAGAGAAGCATCACATGATTTTTCGAACAGTGCCAATACTTTTGTCCACCCTCTTTTTATCTTTGGAGTGGAATTATATCCAATTTGGCTTTAGGACAATTCTTTTTGTGTTTTTTCATTTAAGACAAATTAAATGAAGATAATAATACCAAAGAATTTGTGTTTGCAATCATTTTCAGGAAGAAACTGAGTATTATCTGACAGAATTGCAGGGGTGTCAATACTTTTGGTGCCTCACCACTCAGGTAAGATGGAAACACCTGACCAGACACCAGCACCTGCACCCAGTACAGGCACCTTAGAACAGAAGACCAGCCTCTACGGCCCCTGCTTGGTTCATGAAGGGTGCTGGGAAGTGGGTGGAGCTTAGATTGCACTAAAGAGCGGGAGAACAGATAGGATGGGACTGAGATCCCCAGAGAGGGATGCAATGAGAGGACGTATATGCAACAGCCTCCTGTGAGCTGGAGCTGCTGGCAAGGAAGTGAAGAGAAAGATTAGTTTTCAGAAGAAAGATAGAAAAGAACAGAACATGAGGAGGCGAGAACTGGGATCAGAGCTAGAGCAGAGCTTATTCCTAAGTTTATGCGCCAAAGGCCGGGTGCCGGTATCCGAGGCTGTGTGTGATACTAATGATCCTACAGCAGAAACCGGAGGAATAGAAGTTGTGACCACTTTATTCCCACCTCAGACTCAATGACACAGCATCAACGTGTGTGAGCCAGGACATGATTGTAAGGAGTCCCCGAAGTAAGCTACAGCTGCCTGTCATGCGAGTGGAGTTCTAAGTAACAGCAAAAAAGAGGAATCTGAGTGTAATTCATAACTACAAGTACTTCAGATTAGCGCTAGTAAGGAGATGTTCAGAAAAGGCGCATGAAAGTGAGTACTGGAAGAGTGTGCTCCATCTGCCTGAGAGTTGGCTGAGCCCCTAACCTGAAGGACATGGCATTGAAGCGGGCACCTGTCTATGCCAGAAACATGAGTAAAGCATTGGAACTGCATTCAGCTGTGTCATTGCCTTCTTCCTGTGCCAACTCCTTCAGCATTGCTACATCTCTGTGCCTAAACACTACACCATCTACCTCAACATCTACTACCACTGCCCTGGGACTACAGCTCTGCCTGTGGAGAGCTATTACACCTCTGCTGCACCACACCATCTGTCCCAGAGGATCTGCACTGCAGTGCTGGTCCCCTTCTGACCAGAAACCACAGGTGGCATCACAAACTTATCTAAACATAAACTTTACCAATCCCCTTATTTTACATGGACACCCAGGGCCAAGGACCAGGTCACTGCCACCGCGACACATCCCTTTAAGACACCGGCCCCGTACCGAGTGAGAACCCCACTTGCCCTGGGGGTGCTCCACTTATGCAAACATTGAACATATTACAGCTATATAGAATATGGTAATGAAATAAAGGTACTTGGCGCACAATTTGGCCAAATCATGAAAGTCTACCTGCTGCGACAAGGTGTGTCTTTCTTTGATGGGGCCTTAAATCTCATATTTATAAAAAAAAATTACTCTCCCGGGCTAAAAGTCTACAAATTTAAAGGGTAGGTAGGATCTAGCACAAATTAAAAGTAGTCTAAAGCTGATGGGCACTCGTGAACTGGCCAATTTATATGCTAAGCAGCTTTTATGGAAACCAAATTTCATATATTCAATGTTTGCATACATCTTAGCACTTATATAGTGCTGCTGCATTCTTTTTTGTTACTATATTATCTATTCACTTCTATCAGCGTGTTTGAACCGCAAACTAGACCAAAAACAGACATGAAGCCTATCTTTTTTTTGACAATTCGTCAGCAAGAAGACTGGACATATGAACATGTCCATGTACTTGATACGTGTTCTATTCTAGAATAAAACAGAAAAAGTACAACTGAAATGGACATTTGAATGAGGCCGAAAATGGTCATGGAAGACAGGTACAGAAGATATTTTTTATCTACACTACCGTTCAAAAGTTTAGGGTCACTTAGAAATTTCCTAATTTTTGAAAGAAAAGCACAGTTTTTTCCAATGAAGCTAAACATTAAATGATTCAGAAATACACTCTATACATTGTGTTAGGCGTCAGATTCCTGCGGCTACACAGCAGGAATCCAGAGCCTCACATTCTGCAGTCTCCCATTATTTATCAACCGCAGAGGAGATTGCTCAGCAATCCCAGTGTCACAGACGCTCTGCCCAGACCTGCTCTATGGGTCTGGCTGTTGTTGGTACCTTTGGGTCAGCAATAGCAATGCAGACTGTTCAGCAACAAATCGCTCCTGAGGCTAAGTCCCTCCGCTGCTCTACTGAGCATGATCACGAGACGATCTCCCTTTGGAGATCGGGAGTCACGTGCTCAGGTCCTTCTCCTGATCTCATTGGTCCATCTCAGAGATCTGGAAGGTCCCGCACGACTATAAAAGGTCCGCATGGCCGCTCGGCCATGCGCTAGTATAGGCTATTCTTGCTAGATGTGTGAATGGTAATGGATGTATGATTCTGGTGACTGACTCATTAAGATTCCCCTCCCTCTGATATTACGCATGTGGATAGGGAACTATAGTTTGAGTCCGCGCCAGTCAGTGGCAAGCCATAGGCCACTGTGCACACCGCACCTCTACACTAGCATCCGGTGGTGTCACGTCTCTTAAGGCACCATCGCTTAGCGGCTGTGTCTGCCGCCACGCTGCATGTAGCAGCACTTACCGGCGTCCGCAGCAGCGACGCCGCACACACGGTAGGTCTAGAGGCACACCGTCCCCTGTCTTGGAACAGTGTCCTGTGACCAGATACCGTGCGTGCAATTTCACTGAGTCTGGTGAAGTCTAACTGGCTCAGTGTATACTTGTATGTTTTTATTACAGCGCCTCTGTGAGTTTAACAGTCCGCTCCACGCTCATCGGGTGACGTTGAACCCAAGCGCATTATACCACCATATAGCGCGTCTGCCATTGTTTAGCATCGGTTTTAACACCTACTGCACGGAGGACCCCGAGCGGCGAACGCACTTTATTATTTATTTAGTGCGTTCCGCCGTTCCTAACATTATACTAGTGCCAGGGTCTGGCTAATAATGGCAGACACGCAGCAGCTTCAGCGGTACATTCAGCAGCTGGAGGGCAGGTTGGCTACTGTCGAGAGTGCTGCCTCCACTGTGAAGTTTACTGATGCTGCTGCTCAGGCAGTCGCAGAGGCTGTCTCACGTGTGTTTACGTCCACACTGGCACCGACAGTTACCCGCCTCCCGTTGCCCGATAAATTTTCTAGCGATAGCGCCTCCTGTAGGGGTTTCGTGGGCCAGTGCTCTATTCAGCTTGAGTTACCCTACAGAACGGGCTAAGGTGGGGTTCCTCGTTTCCCTTCTGTCGGGCAGGGCGTTGGAGTGGGCCACGCCACTGTGGGAGCGTGGTGACCCAGAAGCTCGGACCGCTGCTCAGTTCTTAACATCTCTAAAGCAGGTCTTTTTGAGCCCACGGGTCACTCACGATACCTCTCTCCAGTTACTTGCGCTTACACAGGAAACTCAGTCGGTCAGTCAGTATGCCGTCCGTTTCCGGACACTGGCTTCCGAGCTCGAGTGGCCTGATAGAGCACTCATCCCTGTGTTCTGGAGAGGGTTGGCTGAGCATGTCAAAGATGCCTTATCCACCAGGGAGGTTCCCATCAGCCTGGAAGAGTTGATCTCCACCCATATAGACCTCCGTTTTAAGGAGCTCGAGCTGGAGCGTACTCAAACTACACAGAAGTGTAGGTCGACTCCTGGCTTCTCCGAATTGCTGGAGCCTCCTGATCTGGAGGTTTTACCTCCTGAACCCATGGACGTGTCCCGTACCGGTCCGAAACCACGTCCGGCACAGGGTCCCACTTACTGCTACCTGTGTCGACAGTCGGCCACCTGGCTAATAAGGTGTCCACAGCGGTCGAAAAAAACGTTCACCTCCGGTGGCAGTTGGTGGAGATCTACCTAATACGAAAACGCTCTCCTCCAAACCAGTATTACGAGTGACGTTAGATAGCGGGGCTTCCTCCTGGGAGGTAGAGGTCACAGTGGACTCTGTGGCAGAGGGAAACTTTATGTCCTCAGCCTTTGCCCAAAAACACGCCATTCCACTGGTGCCACTTCCTCACCCCGTGACCGTTAGGGTGGTTAACGGATCTACCTTACTTGGGGTTCTCAATCTCCCCGTCTCATTGCGAGACGTTGTCCCTGCTCATCATGCCTAAGGGCATCGGCCAGGTGCTTCTTGGACTCCCCTGGTTACGTTGCCATTCTCCCCATATTGAGTGGTCCTCGGGGAGTATACTGGGCTGGAGCAAGGACTGTGTGGGAAGGTGCATGGGAGGCAGTGTTCAAGTAGCCTCTGTGGAGTGCCCGCGGATCATTCTGCACCCCTCACTGGGAATCTGAAGTTCATGGCTCCTGTCGTCCTTGAACCAGTGCCGCCAAGCAAAACCTTTGTTCCGCCTCACCTGCGGTTCAAGGTTCTCGCGTGGGCACACGCATCCAGGGTGGGTGGTCACTTTGGTTACAAGCATACCACAAAACTCCTGGCTAGCTCTTATTGGTGGCTGCATAGGGCTCAGGACACTAAAAAATATATTCAGGCATGCGCCTCCGTGCTTGGAGTAGATCCTCTAAACAGAGGTCGGCTGGGTTACGGTGTCCCTTGCCAGTGGCAGATTGGGCAATGTAGGTCCGCGACAGTCTGGGTCGCACCCCGAATGTCACTCAAATCTCTGTAGTGAGAATGAAGATGCCCACCGACACACTTCGGCGCCCCACTCCAACTTCGGCTCCTGGCGACTTAGCCATACCCCGATGCCCTCCATGTGCCTTCTCTCGAAACAATTCACATGTCCCGGTTTTTCAAGTCATCTGCTGGGGCATCAGGCTGGTCTGCGGATGAGCCTGAGGCCTACGCCTCTGTGGGTCATAAGGTGGTACGTGGCAAAAAAATTTTGCTGGGGGGGGTAATGTTAGGCGTCAGATTCCTTCGGCTACACAGCAGGAATCCAGAGACTCACATTCTGCAGTCTCCCATTATTTATCGACCGCAGAGGAGATTGCTCAGCAATCCCAGCGTCACAGACGCTCTGCCCAGACCTGCTCTATGGGTCTGGCTGTTGCTGTCACCTTTGCATCAGCAATAGCAATGCAGACTGCTCAGCAGCAAATCGCTCCTGAGGCCAAGTCCCTCCGCCGCTCTACTGAGCATGCTCACGAGACGATCTCCCATTGGAGATCGGGAGTCACGTGCTCAGGTCCTTCTCCTGATCTCATTGGTCCATCTCAGAGATCTGGAAGGTCCCGCACGACTATAAAAGGTCTGCATGGCCGCTCGGCCATGCGCTAGTATAGGCTATTCTTGCTAGATGTGTGAATGGTGATGGATGTATGATTCTGGTGACTGGCTCATTAAGATTCCCCTCCCTCTGATATTACGCATGTGGATAGGGAACTATAGCTAGAGTCCGCGCCAGTCAGTGGCAAGCCATAGGCCACTGTGTGCACACACCGCACCTCTACACTAGCGTCCGGTGGTGTCACTTCTCTCAAGGCACCATCGCTTAGCGGCTGTGTCTGCCGCCGCGCTGCATGTACATATACATTATACTGCCATATAGCACATCTGCCATTGTTTAGCAGCGGTTTTAACACCTACTGCACGATGGAGCACGGTGGACCCCGAGCGGCGAACGCACTTTATTATTTATTTATTTAGTGCGTTCCGCCTTTCCTAACACATTGTTAATGTGGTAAATGACTATTCTAGCTGCAAACATCTGGTTTGTAATGCAATATCTTCATAGGTGTATAGAGGCTCATTTCCAACAACCATCACTCCAGTGTTCTTATGGTACTTTGTGTTTGCTAACTGTGTAAGAAGGCTAATGGATGGTTAGAATACCCTTGAAAACCCTTGTGCAAGTATGTTAGCAGAGCTGAAAACAGTTTGGCTGATTAGAGAAGCTATAAACCTGACCTTCCTTTGAGCTAGTTGAGAATCTGGAGCATTACATTTGTTGGTTCCATTAAACTCTCAAAATGGCCAGAAGAAAAGAACTTTCATGTGAAATTCGACAGTCTATTCTTGATCTTAGAAATGAAGGCTTTTCCATGCGAGAAATTGCCAAGAAACTGAAGATTTCCTACAACGGTGTGTACTACTCCCTTCAGAGGAGAGCACAAACAGGCTCTAACCAGAGTAGAAAGAGAAGTGGGAGGCCCCGCTGCACAACTGAGCAGCAAGACAAGTACATTAGAATCTGTAGTTTGAGAAATCGATGCCTCACTGGTCCTCAACTGGCAGCTTCATTAAATAGTACACGCAAAACGCCAGTGTCAACGTCTACAGTGAAGAGGCGACTCCGGGATGCTGGCCTTCAGGGCAGAGTGGCAAAGAAAAAGACATATCTGAGACTGGCTAATAAAAGGAAAAGATTAATATGGGCAAAAGAACGCAGACATTGGATAGAGGAAGATTGGTAAAAAGTGTTATGGACAGACAAATCCAAGTCTGAGGTGTTTGGATCATACAGAAGAACATTTGTGAGACGCAGAACAACTGAAAAGATGCGGGAAGAGTGGCTGATGCCATCTCTCAAGCATGGTGGAGGTAATGTGATGGTCTGGGGTTGCTTTGGTGCTTGTAAAGTGGGAGATTTGTACAAGGTAAAAGGGATTTTCAATAAGGAAGGCTATCATTCTATTTTGCAACGCCAAGCCATACCCTGTGGACAGCGCTTAATTGGAGCCAATTTCATCCTACAACAGGACAATGACACAAAGCACACCTCCAAATTATGCAAGAACTTAGGGAAGAAGCAGGCAGCTGGCATCTATCTGTAGTGGAGTGGCCAGCGCAGTCACCAGATCTAAACCCCATTCAGCTGTTGTGGGAGCAGCTTGACCGTATGGTACGCAAAAAGTGCCCATCAAGCCAAACCAACTTGTGGGAGGGGCTTCTGGAAGCATGGGGTGAAATTTCTACAGATTACCTCAGCAAAATAACTGCTAGAATGACAAAGGTCTGCAATGCTGTAATTGCTGCAAAGGGAGCATTCTTTGACGAAAGTAAAATTTGAGGGAGAAAATTATTTCAAATAAAAATCTTTTTTTCGAACCTTGTCAATGTCTGGACTAGATTTTAAATTCATTTGGAAACTCATTTGATTAATAAAAGTATTAGTTTTCATGGAAAACACAAAATTGTCTGGGTGACCTCAAACTTTTGAACCGTAGTGTATGATTTTATCAATCTATGTCTTATTGATTAATCTGTGAGCAAATAATCACTTATATAAGCTGTTCTTTAGGGTTCTTTTACACTTGACGGGTTTTTTGCAGCCCGTTTTTACGGGTTGTTTTTGCGGGCCTTATTGCCGTGATTTTTGCGGTCTCCTGCAAAAACGGGCCACAAAAAAACCTCTCGGATCGCCATTTTTCCCTCTTGTAACAAACTGGAGGGAAAAAAACGACAATCCGCAAATACGGTGTACCGCAAAAACAATCCTACCTTTGTTTTTACGGTACCGTTGATATAAATGGAAGCTGTGTCCGTGAGCCATGAAAAATATCGAGCAAGCTCAATATTTTTTCACGGCCATATACACTCACTGGCCACTTTATTAGGTACACCATGCTAGTAACGGGTTGGACCCCCTTTTGCCTTCAGAACTGCCTCAATTCTTCGTGGCAGAGATTCAACAAGGTGCTGGAAGCATTCCTCAGAGATTTTGGACCATATTGACATGATGGCATCACACAGTTGGCGCAGATTTGTCGGCTGCACATCCCTGATGCGAATCTCCCGTTCCACCACATCCCAAAGATGCTCTATTGGATTGAGATCTGGTGACTGAGGAGGCCATTTGAGTACAGTGAACTCATTGTCATGTTCAAGAAACCAATCTGAGATGAATCGAGCTTTATGACATGGCGCATTATCCTACTGAAAGTAGCCATCAGATGCCTGTTCTTAGCTGAGAGGAGTGGTACCCAGTGTGGTCTTCTGCTGCTGTAGCCCATCTGCCTCAAAGTTCGACGCACTGTGCGTTCAGAGATGCTCTTCTGCCTACCTTGGTTGTAACGGGTGGCAATTTGAGTCACTGTTGCCTTTCTATCAGCTCGAACCAGTCTGCCCATTCTCCTCTGACCTCTGGCATCAACAAGGCATTTCCGGCCACAGAACTGCCGCTCACTGGATTTTTTTTCTTTTTCGGACCATTCTCTGTAAACCCTAGAGATGGTTGTGCGTGAAAATCCCAGTAGATCAGCAGTTTCTGAAATACTCAGACCAGCCCTTCTGGCACCAACAATCATGCCACGTTCAAAGGCACTCAAATCACCTTTCTTCACCATACTGATGCTCGGTTTGAACTGCAGGAGATTGTCTTGACCATGTCTACATGCCTAAATGCACTGAGTTGCCGCCATGTGATTGGCTGATTAGAAATTAAGTCTTAACACACAGTTGGACAGGTGTACCTAATAAAGTGGCCAGTGAGTGTATAAGGCCCTCATGGCCGTACAGTACACAGCGCTCCAATGTATTTTTGCAGGCCGTTTTTGCTGCCCCATAGAAATCTATTGGGGCCGTAAAAATGGCCTGCAAAAGCACGGCAAGTGTAAAAAAAAGAATTCTTACTGTGGACTTCAGATCCAGAAAATGTGAAGGAAATATTACACGTGTTATAATTCAATATTGTCTAGAATTCCAGCCATTATTGTATATCAGTTTGCCTTTTCAGACCCATAAAAATCTTGGAAGGTTACTCTTTACAAGGGAATCTGATACTAGATTTTTGCTCCACCATCTGAGAGCAGATGGTACAGGGGCAGAGGGCCTGATTCCAACGATGTGCCAATTATTTCACTGGGTGCTGCAGTTTTGATTTAAAACTGCTTTCTCTGCTGCAAATCTACCAGTTCTCTGATTGCTTGTGTGTCAAAAAGTGTTTGCCCCCTTCCTTAAATGTTTCAGATCACCAAACAAATTTAAATATTAGACAAAGATAACAAAAGTAAAATAGAAAGCAGTTTTTAAATGAATATCTTTATTATGAAGGGAAAAAGAAATCCATACCTACAGGGCCCTGTGTGAAAAGTGACTGCGCCATAAACCTAATAACTGGTTGGTCCATCATTAGAAGCAATAACTGCAATCAAACATTTGGGATGAGTCTTTTACAATGCTCTCGAGGAATTTTGTCCCACTCATCTTTGCAGAATTGTTGTAATTCTGTCATGACTCTGGACAGAATGGTTCCGCTTCAATGCTGGCCAGGTCAGGGTTAATTTAGTCCGCCTGTCTTTGGTTTTCAGTGGCTATTTAATATTGGCAGTTCCTGGATTTGGTGTCAGTGATACTTCCGTATACTTGGTTAGTGGTTGCTGACCCAGGTGACTCATCCTTAAATGTGTGCCTCTGTGCTTGTGAGCCTTGCTGTGTATGATTTAGTTTGTCCCCTGACTTCTGCCTCTGTATCCTGCTTTTGTACTGTTCTGTCTCTCCTCGTTTTCTGACCACCTTGGCTTGTCCTCGTTTACTCTTGGCCTTGTCCTTGGGTACTGCTGGCTTCTGACTCTCGGCTCTTCTTGACCACATTTACTGTCTTTGCCCTGTGCTCTGCGTGCTCAGTGTCCTTCCCTGCACTCACGTGAGGTGGCTCCGCCCCCTGGTCACGTGATCGCTTAGTGGCAGGTCCTGGGCTCACTACACTAGTCCCAGGTCCTTGTGCACTGCGTGCCTTCTGCCTGCACTCCTGCGCTCATTCACACGCCCCCTTGTAGCGCCCCCTAGGCAGCACCAGTGACACCTTAGGTGTCATTACAAATTCAGCCACATTGGAGGGTTTCCGAGCATGATCCATCTTTTTAAGGTCTTGCCACATCATCTCAATCGGATTAATGTCAGGACTTTGACTAGACCTCTGCAAAATCTTAATATTGTTTTTCTTAAGCCATTCCGACGAGGACTTGCTGGTGTGTCCTGCTGCATGACCCAAGTGCGCTTCAGCTTGAGGTAACGAATAGATGGCTGGGGATTCTCCTTCAGAATTTTTTGGTAGACAGCAGAATTCATGGTTCCATTTATCACAGCAAGTCTTCCAGGTCCTGAAGCAGCAAAACAGCCCAAGACCATCATTGTACCATCAACATTTTATTGTTGGTATGATGCTCCTTTTCTGAAATGGTGTATTACTTCTACGCCAGATGAAATGGGACATACACCTTCAAAAAAGTTCAACTTTTGTCTCATCAATCCACAGAGTATTCTCCCAAAATTCTTGGGTATCGTCAAGATATTTTCTGGCAAAACTGATATGAATCTTTATGTTTTTATTGCTGGGCAGTGGTGTTCGTCTTGGAACTTTGTCATGCAGGTCATTTTTGATCAGTCACTTTCTTATGGTGGAGTCATGAACACTGACCTTAGCTGAGGCAAGTGAGGTCTGAAGTTCTTTGGATGTTGTTGTGGGGTCTTTTATGACCTCTTGGATGAGTCATCATTGCACTCTCGTGGTAATTTTTGTCTGCAGGCCACTCTTCGGAAGGTTTACAATTGTTCCATGTTTTCGCCATTTGTCGATAATGGCTCGCACTTTGGTTCACTAGTGTTGCAAAGCTTTAGAAATGACTTTGTAATCTTTTCCAGAATTAAAAATCTCAATTACCATGTTTCTTATTTGTTCCAGAATATCTTTGGATAGTGGCTTTGTCAGGCAAGTGATATTTAAGTGATTTCTTGACTGAGAACAGATGTGGCAGTAATCAGGTATGATTGTGGCTAGTGTATTTGAACACAGCTTCCCAAAGATGTGATAGACCACAGTTAAGTTATATTTTTTTTAGAGGGGGGCAAACACTTTTTCACACAGGGTCCTGTAGGTTTGAGGTCTGACAAACATGCAAAAGAATAGGAAATCAGGAAGAAACACTGTAACTCCCCCCACACACACTGATTGTCAGTTTTCTGTGTACTCTGTGCATTTGGTATAAAGCTACTACGGTAATTGGTGGGGGCAGAGCTATACATAACAGTTGGACTACATAGCATGACACAACTGGTTCCCTAGTGATAATCTTCTGCTAATAAAAAATGATTTTCTTGAAGTAAAACGCAGTAAGTGACACATCACTGGAACCAGAGTATCTGCCTCTACATCATGTTGTTTTCAGATGATTAAATAGTAAATATCTGATTCTGATATCAGATTCCCCTTTATTATTGCTTTCAGTGGGAGGTGTAAACATTTATATGCAGTTAACCATCCATCCTTAGTGAAGCCTTCTGACAGACTAAATTTTAGTACTTAAAGAGCACCTATCACTGGATTTTCTTTATTTAAACTGAGTACCACCTCCAATTGCCGCCATTCCACTAATTATGCAACAGTTTTTCTTTTTCTTCTGTGTGTAACACGGGTGGGTGTGGACCCCCTTCTTCATGGACTGGGCTTACCTTAGAGGGGGGTAAATACATGATTACCTGGTATTCCCTAGAGCCTCTGATGGTGAGGATAGACTTGGCCTGCATCCATCTGTATGAAGTCAAAGACTCCTTCTTTTTAAGCCAGACACCTGAGGAAACCTTTAAATAAATAACCTTTATTTTTATATAGCGCCTGGACTGGGGGGTGGTCCACTGCTTACCGCGATCAGACGACACAGACACGAGACGGAAGCAGATTTTCGTTGCAACAGGTCCGAGTTTATTGGCCGTCCTCCTGACGACCGTAGCCATACACCGCAGCTCCTTTACAGCTCTCCGTATCCAGGCCCGGGTACCTTCACCTTCCTTCAGTCGTAGTGACGTTCCTAGCGGATCTTTCGCTGGGGCTGCCCGAGGCCTATCTACCGCCAGCGCTTCACCAGTCCGAGGTCGTCGTCCAATCGGTACCCCCGGGGCCTCGTCTGTCCTTCGGTTCTTTGTGTCAGGGCCACCCCCCTGACTGTCTCTTCCTATCAGTCCCCTGGTCGAGCTCTCCACCGTTGTCCGTCCTCCGTACTGAGTCTTCTCCTCTTGAGCTCCTCCCGGGACTAGCCTAGCCTGTAGTGATGAGCCGACTCTGCAGGGTGAACGAGCTGAGTATTTTTTTTTTTTTTCTTTTTTCTGGCGCCTGGCAGCTAGTGAAGCCTGGACTGTGACTCATCTGGGGGGGAGGAGCAGTCAGGAGAGGACTGTGAATAAATGCACGTGAGTTAACCCTTCAGTCCAAAATATATCCTGCCAGTTCCTCCATTGCATATATGGTGTGTGACTATGTGTAAGAGGAGGGACGCAGCACATTGTTTGTCATCATCATCATCTGCAATGACCTGTGTTACCTTTAGTCCCAAATAAAGATACACTTCACTGGCCCCTCATCCATGGCGTATACATACAGTATATGGTGTGTGTAGGACATTGTTAGGTATATCATCTTCTCATAGTACTAGGCCAGGTTCACTTTGCGTTAATGGCCCTGCGTTCAACGAGATCGTTACATAGCGGCACTAACGCTATATAACGGATGTGTTAACGCACCCATTGGCTGCAATGCTACTAACGCATCCAAACGCATGCCAAAATCGGCCTGATGCACTACTTCATGACGCACCTACAAATTCTGCAGACCGCGTTCAAGGGTGCGTCATGAAGTAACGCATCATGTCGATTTTGGATGCGTTAGTATCATTGCGGCCAAAGGGTGCGTTAACTCATCCGTTACAGTGTTAGGCTAGTTTCACACTAGCGTTTATTCGGCACTTTTGAAGGTGCGCCCATACGCGCCGAACGCAGCATGTTGCATTTCGGCGCGCACGGCGCTCCTTCAAAAGTGGCAGCGCACGCCAAAATCCTACTAGCGCACGGCCAGCGCACGATCTGCGTACCCTATGCTAAAGATAGGGTGCGCAGATCGCAAGCATCCATGTGCGATAGTAGGCGCCGATGACCATATGGGGCGGGCAGGGAGCCGGCAGGGGGCGGGGCTTAGCGGCGCCGTGCGCTGCGTCGAATAAATGCTAGTGTGAAACTAGCCTTAGTGCCGCTATGTAATGGATCCCGTTGAACGTAGGGCCAGGAGGATTCAGGACAACACCACAGGGAGGAGGATAGACGACGTCAGTTGTTGCTGCTAACAGCTCATACTCACTTGTGAGAGACGCACGTGATTATCGTGCGAGTCTCTCGCATGGAAACCTGGCACTGCCACCAGCACTCTGACCGGAGCGTGCAGTTACATGTACTTCTATGCAACCGCATGCTCCAGTCCCAGTGCCGACGGCAGTGCCAGGTTTTCATGTGTGAGACTCGCACGATAATCACGTGCGTCTCTCACAAGTGAGTATGAGCCCTAAGGGAAGGTTAAGTAATATAAAGTGATTTTAGGAAAAACCTGTGGAGAGATCAGGTCCAGCCCCAATTATTATATAGGGTTAAACAGGTTTCACACTTGCATATTTTGCAATCCGTGTGAAAATGGCTGCACACGGATCCATTGACTTTCAGTAGTGAAGGATGGGACTGTGCATCCAGATGTCACCATTTTCCCATGGATCGCTGTGTCTGCATATTTTATCAGATGCACAAAAACGCAACTTGTTCCAGTTTTGTGTCATCTGAAAAACACGCAGGCACAGGGAGACGCACGGATCCGCAGCTACACATCTGGAATTAAAATGGAGCTCTATGGAGCACGGATCCAGGACAACACGGATCCATGTACTTCCGTGTGCAGGGATCCGTTTTGTGGCACTGAGCATGCTTGGAAGCAAGGGATGTGCTGTATGGGAAAGTGATGAAACTGTATGGGACCAGTATACAGACATAATATAGACTATGCGTGCTGCTCTGTCATACAGTGATCTTTCCCGCCTCACTAGAAGGGCTTGTGCCCTGTGTTACAGTGTGGTAATGATAATAAACTGTATTGAGGGCATGTATATAACATGGGGGCACCTGGTTAGTGGCTGCACGAGTGGGGCTGCGTTCACTCTAGTGTTTTGGTACGATGCATCCTGATCCAGATTAGATCCCTATACTTAACATGGGGACGCATGGACCTGCGTTTGCATCAAGGTCAGGATGCATCAGGTGCACCAACACATATCACAGCACTTACTAATTCACAAAGGACATGAACAAAAAATGCCACAATACATGGTAAGACTACAACCGAGGAGGAGCCGGGGCCTGATCACAAGAGCTGACAATCTGAGGAAACAGCAATGCTGAATAACAGTCTACACTGTGTCACTAGATCCTTATACAGGTGTATAATGAGGCCTCACTGTACAGGAGAAACCGGAGTGAGGAGCAGGGGCCTGATCACAAGAGCTGACAATCTGAGGAAACAGCAATGCTGAATAACAGTCTACACTGCGTCACTAGATCCTTATACAGGGGTATAATGAGGCCTCACTGTACAGGAGAAACCGGAGTGAGGAGCAGGGGCCTGATCACAAGAGCTGACAATCTGAGGAAACAGCAATGCTGAATAACAGTCTACACTGTGTCACTAGATCCTTATACAGGGGTATAATGAGGCCTCACTGTACAGGAGAAACCGGAGCGAGGAGCAGAGGCCTGATCACAAGAGCTGACAATCTGAGGAAACAGCAATGCTGAATAACAGTCTACACTGCGTCACTAGATCCTTATACAGGGGTATAATGAGGCCTCACTGTACAGGAGAGACCAGAGCGAGGAGCAGGGGCCTGATCACAAGAGCTGACAATCTGAGGAAACAGCAATGCTGAATAACAGTCTACACTGCATCACTAGATTCTTATACAGGGGTATAATGAGGCCTCACTGTACAGGAGAGACCAGAGCGAGGAGCAGGGGCCTGATCACAAGAGCTGACAATCTGAGGAAACAGCAATGCTGAATAACAGTCTACACTGCGTCACTAGATTCTTATACAGGGGTATAATGAGGCCTCACTGTACAGGAGAGACCGGAGCGAGGAGCAGGGGCCTGATCACAAGAGCTGACAATCTGAGGAAACAGCAATGCTGAATAACAGTCTACACTGCGTCACTAGATCCTTATACAGGGGTATAATGAGGCCTCACTGTACAGGAGAGACCAGAGCGAGGAGCAGGGGCCTGATCACAAGAGCTGACAATCTGAGGAAACAGCAATGCTGAATAACAGTCTACACTGCATCACTAGATTCTTATACAGGGGTATAATGAGGCCTCACTGTACAGGAGAGACCAGAGCAAGGAGCAGGGGCCTGATCACAAGAGCTGACAATCTGAGGAAACAGCAATGCTGAATAACAGTCTACACTGCATCACTCGATCCTTATACAGGTGTATAATGAGGCCTCACTGTACAGGAGAGACCGGAGCGAGGAGCAGGGGCCTGATCACAGGAGCTGACAATCTGAGGAAACAGCAATGCTGAATAACAGTCTACACTGCGTCACTAGATCCTTATACAGGTGTATAATGAGGCCTCACTGTACAGGAGAAACCGGAGCGAGGAGCAGGGTCCTGATCACAGGAGCTGACAATCTGAGGAAACAGCAATGCTGAATAACAGTCTACATTGCGTCACTAGATCCTTATACAGGGGTATAGTGAGGCCTCACTGTACAGGAGAAACCGGAGTGAGGAGCAGGGACCTGATCACAAGAGCTGACAATCTGAGGAAACAGCAATGCTGAATAACAGTCTACACTGCATCACTAGATTCTTATACAGGGGTATAATGAGGCCTCACTGTACAGGAGAGACCAGAGCGAGGAGCAGGGGCCTGATCACAAGAGCTGACAATCTGAGGAAACAGCAATGCTGAATAACAGTCTACACTGCGTCACTAGATCCTTATACAGGTGTATAATGAGGCCTCACTGTACAGGAGAAACCGGAGCGAGGAGCAGGGGCCTGATCACAGGAGCTGACAATCTGAGGAGACAGCAATGCTGAATAACAGTCTACACTGCGTCACTAGATCCTTATACAGGGGTATAATGAGGCCTCACTGTACAGGAGAGACCAGAGCGAGGAGCAGGGGCCTGATCACAAGAGCTGACAATCTGAGGAAACAGCAATGCTGAATAACAGTCCACACTGCGTCACTCGATCCTTATACAGGGGTATAATGAGGCCTCAGTGTACAGGAGAGACTGGAGCGAGGAGCAGGGGCCTGATCACAAGAGCTGACAATCTGAGGAAACAGCAATGCTGAATAACAGTCTACACTGCATCACTAGATCCTTATACAGGTGTATAATGAGGCCTCACTGTACAGAAGAGACCGGAGCGAGGAGCAGAGGCCTGATCACAAGAGCTGACAATCTGAGGAAACAGCAATGCTGAATAACAGTCTACACTGCGTCACTAGATCCTTATACAGGTGTAGAATGAGGCCCTCACTTTACAGGCAAAGACCTAGAACGAGGACTGTGGAAAACGGATTTCTATTTAAAAAAGAGCCGTTTAAAGAGCCAAAAGAGCCGGCTCTTTATGGTGAGCAGAGCCGAATGAGCCAGATCACTAAAAAGAGCCGAACTTCCCATCACTACTAGCCTGGATCCCTGTCCTGTCCTATTTATCCCCTTCCTCGGGAATTTCCCTCCTGGGTTCCTATCTCCCCGCCCCCCATGACTAGGCCAGTTTTTTTTGTCAGTTAAAATCCGCTAAAATGGATCCGTTCTTGTACTGACCACAACGTTTGGCACCGGACCGTTGTTTTAACGGATCCGTCGAAGGAAGAATTTTAAAGGAACCGCTGCCTGGGGGAGGGGTTGGGGATAGAGAGATTTTTTTTTCAGTCGCCAGAACAGAGTTTAGGGTTAAATTTGCGGCCGAGGCAAATCCTCCTGGCATGCGCAATGTAAAATGTGGATCCGGCCACCCGAAAAAACGTTGCATTGTCCATCCAGGCATGTCGACGGACGCCAAAATTTTGGCAGATCCGCAAAAAAACGGATCCAATGGATGGCCATCCGTCAAGATCCACCTGTAATGCAACTCAATGGGAAAAAAACGGATCCGCCAAGCAAAATGGATCACTCCATTCCCCAGCTGTTTCCCTTCTGTCATTACCAATATCCATCTACAGTGCACAAACCATCCCTTCTCCCTTCAGTCAAGTCCGTCCAGTCACCTTCCCCACACTAACATATTGTGCAGCGCTTTACAGTTTGCACACATTATCATTGCTGTCCCCGTTAGGGCTCACAATCTAAATTTCCTATCAGTATGTCTTTGGAATGTGGGAGGAAACCCACACAAACACGGGGAGAACATACAAACTCCTTGCAGATGTTGTCCTTGGTGGGATTTGAGCCCAGGACCCCAGCACTGCAAGGCTGCAGTACTAACCACTGAGCCACCGTGCCACCCATGGTAGGGGTGCAAATGTTTTTGGCAGGCTTGTTCCTGGAGCACTGCTTATTAGCATAATGGGAAATGATGATCAGGCAAGCAGTGATTGGAGGGGCTGCTTAATAAACCCACTGCAGCCTAGGGATAGGCTGGGGAAGGCAAACCTTGCTTGACACAGCAGGGTTAAATTCCTGCTGTATCTGGCATGCTTCTCTGGAGCCAGGTGGAGACTCTCTAAGAGAAGAGCTGGCAGTGAGATGGTCTGATGTGGGGATGCAGTAACTGGATCAGAGGGACGCAGAAAAAAAAGAAAACTATTTAAGAATCCGTGAAGTGGCAATTGACTAGAGCAGGGTTCCCCCAACTCCAGTCCTCAAGGCCCACTAACAGATCATGTTTCCAGGATTTCCTTTGTATTGCTCAAGTGAAGCAATTATCACCTGGGCAATACTAAGGAAATCCTGAAAACATGACCTGTTGGTGGGCCTTGAGGACTGGAGTTGGGGAACCCTGGACTAGAGTGCTCAACTTAAATTAAAGGATCACGCTAAGGCCAGGTTCACACTTGCAAGTGCAATGCGAGAAACTCGCGTGAGTCTCTCGCCTCAATACCCGGCATTGCTGCCGGCAGTTCGGACCGGAGCGTTCAGCTGCATAGAAATACATGCAGCCGCACTCTCCGATCCAAGTGCCGGGGGCAGTGCGGGTGCTGAGGCGAGAGACTCACGCGAGTTTCTCGCATTGCACTTGCAAGTGTGACCCCGACCTAACACTGCAACACTCATCAGATATCTATGGAAAATATATTTCTCCAATCCCATTAAAATATATTCTTAAGTTATTAGCACAAAAATGTGGACACATTTCAGTCCCACTTTATAATACAACATATTATAATATAACATATTGTTCCCAAATGCCAATCTATGCTTTCTTTATGTGATGTGTCAGGACGGATTTAATCACTGGGAGATTTGTAAACAATTGACTTGGTAGATGTACATAGCATGTAAGTTATGTCATGGGAAGAAGCAGGGAAGCCATCGGTTCAAAATCATAACATATTAAAAAATGTAAGCAGTGACTAAGCCTTCAGAATGTCGTCACTTATTGGCTAGCCAAATCACTGAGTTTAAATAATAGTCTTTTAGAAACAGGAGATAAAAGGAACCTCTGGCAAGCTGCCCTTGTACCAGCACTTACATTCTCCCATGTTTTGCCAGTATTTCTTAATTAAAGTAGCATCGTACGCAGCTAACCAGAACATCGATGTGATGACATGCAATAGTTTAGGGCCCCATTCAGATGCCTGTTTTTTTCTCAAGCGAAAGAAAAAAATGGACCAATTGTTTTCATCAGTGTGCTGGATCAGATAGATATTCATCTGTTTAAGGTCACTGCGCCTACTATTACCATAAGTGATTTTCTTGTATGCTAAAAAAATAAATGAATTTAAAAAAAAAAAAGGATGACAATGTTCGCTGTCTATGATTTTTGCAGACTTATGCGAGTGATTGTGAAGATCCCTATAGATTGTAATGGGTAAACACAGATGGAACACGTACTTGAAAAGCGGATGTCTGAGCGAGGTCTAAGACGGATTTGTTTACAGAATGTCGTCTCTGGTATAATAATATATTTTTACATGGTGATTTTTAGATGGCTACAAGTCAGCAACACTTAGGCCGGGGTCACACTAGTGATGAATACAGACGAGTGCTACGCGATAACACATTGTATCGCATTCGGACCAGGATTCATCTATGGGGCAGATCCCATCAGCATTTTTTTTCTACGTGCGAGTGAAATCGTGGCATTCTGCGTATATTGGCCGAGTCTCTGCTCACTCGCACCCATATAAGTCTATGGGTGCAAGTGACACAACACACATCACCGGCAATGGAGGAGATGGAGAAATTCATTTCTCCGCCTCCTCCGCAGCTGTGCTCCGATCCGCTCTGTGCGAGAGGCTCGGAGCACAGTCGCATGACACTCGTTCCCGCTCGCAGCAGAGCAGGAGCCGAGAGTCATTAGCATATCGCTTGTGATGCTCTCGCATCGGATGCTATATGCTAGTGTGATCCCGGCCTTGGGCTGAAACTATAATACAATTTTTGCCACGACATGTTGTAAGTCCAAAGATCATCCAATGCGCTACCATGTAAGTGAATGTTGTACTGCAAGTTGCAAGAAATCCAAATGACTTAGGTTTTTATCCACTGATATGTCCTGGTCTTGTTACTGTGCATTCTACCAGTAGCATATTGTGATCTTTCCTTGTATGAATTGTGTGATGGTCAAAGCAGTCAGAACTAGTGATGAGCGAATTTGTTCGGAAAACTATCGCCAAACATAAATTCGACGCAAGTATGGCACATTGGATTCATGATCGGAAACACAAACAAAATTTTATAAAATCGGTAACATTCGGTAAAAGTGCGGGAAAATATTTGCTTTGCCACAAAAATATTTTCAGCACTTTAGCAACAATAATAGTGGTGTATCATGAGCGTTTGGCACGTGTTTGATGAGGGGAGGGGGTTTGCAGAGCTCAGACGTGCGGCATTCTTGTAAGCACAGCACAGCAGTCATTTTTTTCCCCCTAACTTTGTGTGCACATTGCGTCCAGCCAATCACAGCGCAGGAAACATTCAAAATGTCCTGACACTACGACTTGTGTCATTGGCTGCTGAACTCACATTTCCCTCTACATATATATAGCGGACATCTTGTTTTAGCGCCATGTTGACACTGTAAGGCTAGTTTCACACTAGCGTATATTCCACGCAGCGCACGGCCGCCGCTAAACCCCGCCCCCTGCCGGCTCCCTGCCCGCCCCATCCGGTCATCACCGCCTACTATCGCACATAGACGCTTGCGATCTGCGCACCCTATCTTTAGCATAGGGTGCGCAGATCATGTGCTGGCCGTGCGCTAGTAGGATTTTCACGTGCGCTGCGCACTTTTGAAGGTGCGCCCGTGTGTGCCGAACGCAGCATGTTGCATTTCGGCGCGCTCGGTGCACCTTCAAAAATGCGCAGCACACACCAAAATCCTACTAGCGCACGGCCAGCCTTCCCCCTGCCAGAACTTCAACCAATAAGATAACTGTTTATTTTGCATGTTCTTGTTACCCTTTTTCATTGCCTCCCTGCGAGGAGTATTGCTGTGATCGATTGTTTAGTAAAAACTGTTAACCCCTTCTCTGTCTCCGGTTACTCACTGCATCAGACGAGCTGCTTTCTCCTCTCACATATCCTATAAGTACATCACCCAGCTTTCCACACAGACACTTCTTTCCTCTGATCCTAGTATTCACTTGGTATGTCTTTCAACTAACCCCTGCTTTACCCCAGTGTTATTTATGAGCTTGTTCAAGACCACACTCGCCACAGCTAAACAAACCTACTTCTCATTTCTCATATCCTCCCTGTCTCACAACCCTAAACAGCTATTCAACACCTTCAATTCTCTTAACACATGGTGGATTAACATAGGCAATTACATATATGGGGATCAATAAAATTGAGAAACCGTCACGTGGGGGTGGTGTGGAGGGTGACTGGGAATAATCTATCTTGCAATGAGAAGCAAGATGGATCTACCAGTTAAAATATGTATCTCCATTGGGCTTGAATGAGCAACTAACATATGATTGCTTTCTCTAGATTTACTCCTATAGGCTCAGCTATGGAGGGAAAAACGACGAGGAATGGGAGCACCATTGGGCAGGACTATGATGTGCCAACCTCCACTGTTAGGTAGGGAATCTTTTAGTTAGTCGGGGACAGTTCAGGATATACCTTTCTCTTTGCGAGAATCTAATCCCTTTATACCACCCCTTTTGATGTTTTTTTGACTTGAATTTCTGGGGGTTGGGGTGCTTTCTGGGGTATAGGGTGCGTTTAGGTTCAATCATTTTATTAGCGAATCCTGCTTTGAGAAGGGGGTTGGACCAGATGGCCCAGGAGGTCCCTTCCAACTCTACGATTCTATGATTCTATGTCTCTTTTTTATCAACTGCCAAAAACTCACATTGTGCCAGTTTTATTTGAGCTTTTTCTGATTGTACGATACGCAAGTTGTGTGCCGACATTTTTCTCCAAAAGGCATCACTGAGCATCAGTGGCACATGTTGCTACAGCTGATACTTACCCCTTCTTTATTCTGTCACTCGTATCTATGGGTACAGCTTGTGTCTTATTACGTTATGGGGCGCACAGAAAGTGATGCGTTCGGGTCATTACTCTGAGCCATGTTTTCCATGAATAGACAGGACAGTGTTGCACCGGAAGTGACGTATCATGATGACGTGAGCGACTCACTGCCATAGCACTATGCGTTTCAACAAGTGAAACGGACGTAGGCTAATACTACATAGGAGGCTGGTTCTGAAGCCCTCCTAAGGCTGTGCACACGCTGCGGATTCTGCTGCGGTTCCGCAGTGTTTTTGGCCCTGCGGAACAGCAGCAGTTCCGCAGACATGGTACAGTACCATGTAACCCTATTGATTTTAAAATCCGCCGTGCTCACGCTGCGGTTTTTTCCATGCGGTTTTGCTGCGGTTTATAAACCGCAGCATGTCAATTGTTTCTGCGGATTCCGTTGCGGTTTCACACCTTTAACATAGTAGAGGTGTGAAACCGCAGGGGAAAACCGCAGGTCACTTTACCTGCGGTTCTGCACAGAAAAACTTGCAGGTGAATCCGCAGTGTGTGCACTGCACATAGCCTTAGTCTGACTGCTTGGATCCTCTGATGAACCCCTCTGTGAGGAATTGGCCCTTTACTTAAAACTATTGGACCAATGCATAGCTCTACAGGATGCAGACTTTTCCAGCATGGATATTGTTGTGTTTCATTAGTGATTTGTTTGCTGTTTTTTATTAGTGATTTGTTTGCTGTGTTTTATTAGTGATTTGCTTGCTTGTCGGTTCATCCTCAGGATTCAGTGTTTCCATTCAATGACAGCAAGCAGTGGAAGACGTGCTGGATGGATCTTATGTATTAGCATATACTTCAAAAATTATAGTTATCGAATGACCATTAAATATGGAAAAACCGACAAAGTGAAACACGATTTCATACTAATTAAATATTTATTGATGATACTAGACATATAAAAAACAAATAATAAATGGATCTTTCAGCAGGGAAAAGATTGTGGGAACCGGGAGGTAAAAATATGATACAGGAATTTGAATGAATAATGTGCAGCAAAAGAATTTGTACAATTGCCCACTGTGCATGTAGAAAATTACCAAATCAATACAAAATGTAATAAAATTCAATGATGAGATATGGAATCATTATAATGAAGTGTAGACCCAGGGTGGACACTGACAAGGCCGTAGGCAAATGTGGTCACGTAAAGAAATAATAATAATTTAATCCTTTATAGTAACATTCTTATTTATGTAAGGATCCACATATATGCCAGGGTCCATAATGGAAATACACATTGCACAGGTATGAACAATAAGGAAAAGACTAATTACCTTAGGCTGATAGCAATAAATTATAAAGTGACAAGTGCTAAGTACTATTACAAAGGTAAGGTGCCAAGTAAAGAGGCATGTGCTGAATAAAGTTGCAGGATTAAAGTGCCAGAAGGTGCTGTGCTGTGTGTTGCTTACCAGCGCTCTTTGCCGTGCCCAACGCACTTTTCATCGCAGCTTTTACCAGGGACCGAAGGGGTAAGGGTGAGTAGGATATTTTAGGTGTCATTAGCTAATAGGAGCGATAATAGTAATTAAATTATTTACTAGCTGAAAGTGTAAAGCCGTGTTGCCATGCATGGCGTATCGCACTCCACTTCCGATACTGTCTGCATGACGCGCATCCTAGGAGCGTGGCACAGAGACTGGAAGCGAGGTGAGTCTGCACTCCACAGTGGAGTGCGACTGTAAGGAGAGGTATTAAGAGGGTGAAGCGTACAGGGGCATGACCTTTGAAGCGTTGCACCGTGGAATGCATGCAACATACTAACATAGTTAGCAAGGCTGAAAAAAGACATTTGGCCGTCCAGTTCAGCCTATATTCCATCAGAATAAATCCCCAGATCTATGTCCTTCTAAAGAACCTAATAACTGTAAGATACAATATTGTTATGCCCCAGGAAGACATCCAGGCCTCTTTTGAACCCCTCGACTGAGTTCACCATCACCACCTCCTCAGGCAAGGAATTCTAGATTCTCACTGCCCTAACAGTAAAGAATCCTCTTCTATGTTGGTGGACAAACCTTTTCACCTCCAGACGCAGAGAACAGTGACCGTCACCTTCCTTGGTATAAACAGCTCCTCGGAGAGATATTTGTATTGTCCCCTTATATACTTATACATGGTTATTAGATCGCCCCCCATTGAATACTATCTTCTCTTGTACTGACTGCTTTACATAGTTTTTTATCATCTGCAAATATTGATATTTTACTGTGTAAATCTTCTACCAGACCGTTAATAAATATGTTGAAGAGAATAGGTCCCAACACCGACCCCTGCGGTACACCACTGGTCACAGTGACCCAGGTAGAGAATATATAATTTATAATCACCCTCTGCTTTCTATCACTAAGCCAGTTACTTACCCATTTACACATATTTTCCCCCAGACCCAGCATTCTCATTTTCTGTACAAACCTCTTGTGTGGCACGGTATCAAACGCTTTGGAAAAATCAAGCATATACCACATCCAATGACTCACCTTGGTCCAGTCTATAGCTTACCTCTTCATTAAAGCTGATTAGATTGGTTTGACAGGAGCGATTCCTCATAAACCCATGCTGATATGGAGTTAAACAGTTATTCTCATTGAGATAATCCAGAACAACATCCCTCAGAAACCCTTCAATTATTTTACCAACAATAGAGGTTAGACTTTACTGGCCTATAATTTCCAGGTTCACTTTTAATACACTGTGTTCCAAATTATTATGCAAATGATATTTTTCTATGATTTCCCTAAATAGTCAGTACAAAAGTATTGGCCGGAGCCGAGCCGAGCCTCCCTTCAGGAAAGGCGTTAGGCGGAGGCCAGCATGACGGGGGGTTTGGAGGGTGAAGGTGGGGGGAGTGGGTTGGTGGAGGGGGTGTTGCCACTATATATATGGGCATGCAATGGGGCCTCCCTCCTCACAGTTCCCGCTCTGCTACACCAAGCAGTTTGTTCTACTCACCATGGCCGACTTGGAGCGGGCATGGCAGTGCATGAGGGCGGCTTCCTTGAACCAGCCGCCAGGATGGCTGGAGGCGCAACTGGCGGCGATCACCCCGGGGACGTCCGGGCAGCCGATCCTGCCTGCATCGAGGGAGCGGCGCGCACGGCGGGTGAGGCCGCCTGAAAGATTTTCCCCGGACGCGGCTCCTCGGGCCTTCCGTCGGCGCAGGAGCCCCTCCTGGGACCCTCCAGGCCGGGCGCCCCGCGCTGCTCGCACCAGCGGGCCCCGGCTTGGGAGGAATCCTCAAGCCCGGCGAGGCCCTGCGGCGGTGTCGGGGCCCCTGTCTCGCTCCGTGCAGGGGGCGGGGCGGACACGCGCCGGGCGGCGCCTTACCCAGGAACCATCGGAGGGCCGCGCTGCCGGCTCTTATACAGCGCGGCCTGCTCCCAGCTCCACTTCCCGGACGGCGTCAGCGGCCTGCGCTGCAGCAGGGCCTTGCCCCTCACCCTCCAGCGTGGCGGGGTTAGCGGGTCCATCGGGCGCTTAATTCCTCAAACGTTTGTGAATTGGCAGCAAGCGTTTGCCATTTTGGCAAGCGTTATAGGGGAAAGGGCCCCCGACAATTGCTCGGCATTGTTTTGTTACCTGGATGCGATAGGCGAAGCTTACAGAGTTTACGGGGGGCAGGCGTGGCTGAGGTACGATGAACAATTCCGGCAGAGGAAGGCTGTTCGCCCAGCTATTCGTTGGGATCAGAAGGATATTGGGTTATGGATGCGTGTCATTGCTCAGAACAAGTATGGGAGCTCCTTTCATGGGGGGGCTGGCAGCACCAGCCAGAGCAGCGGTAACTCAAGTGCCACGAGCGGAAGCGGATCGGGGCAAGGGGGGCACCACAAGTTGGGGGTTTGTTGGCAGTTCAATGATGGGCAGTGTAAATTCGGGGCGAATTGTAAATTCAAACACCTTTGTTCCTCTTGTAACGGTGCTTCCCACGGAGCGTCTAAGTGTTTTAAGAAAGGGAAGCCAGGAGCCGGGGGTGGTAATTCAAAAGGGGGAGACTCCAGTGAAACTGGAAAGGATGGTCCCTTATCTAAATAGATATGCGGACCGGGAAAAAGCGGCATTGTTGTACGCGGGTTTTAGGGATGGTTTCGTGATTCCGCATCCTCCTTTTGTCATTCCGCTCGTTTTAAAAAAATTTGCGTTCAGCTCTGGTTCACGCTGCTGTGGTCTGTGACAAAATTGAAAAGTTTCTTTGGGCCGAATGGCCGTCCCTTTCTCGTCCCCGCCTTTTCCGGATCTGGTGGTCTCTCCCCTGGGTGTGGTTCCAAAGAAGGAGCCAAATAAGTTTCGGCTTATCCAGCATTTGTCTTTTCCACGGGGTAGGTCAGTCAACGACGGTATCGATCCGGAGATATGTTCGGTGGTTTACTCCTCCTTCGATGAGTCGGCACGGTGGGTGCGGAGTTGTGGTCGGGGGGCCCTTATGGCTAAGACTGACGTTGAAGCTGTTTTCCGTCTGTTACCGGTCCACCCGGACAGCATGAGGCTCCTGGGTTGTTTTTGGGACGGCAAGTTTTTTGTGAACAGGTGCTAACCCATGGGCTGCTCATTGTCCTGCGCGTATTTTGAGGCCTTTAGTTCTTTTCTTGAGTGGGTGGTGCGTGACGTTTCTGGTTTCGAATCAGTTATCCATTATTTGGATGATTTTTTTGTGCGTCGGACCTGCCGAATCGTTGCGTTGTCACAGACTATTGCAAACCATCGAGTGGGTTGCTGAGCGTTTTGGCGTTCCGCTGGCGCCTGGTAAAACCGAGGGCCCAAGTACGTGCTTACGTTTTTTGGGGATTGTTATTGACACCGTTGAGTGGGAGTTTAGGCTGCCGGAGGACAAGTTGGCTGATCTGCGGGCCAAGGTGGTTCGAGCGTGCCGTTTGAAGAAAATATCGTTGCGCGATCTCCAGTCGTTGTTGGGGAAGTTGAATTTCGCGTGTCGAGTAATGCCGATGGGGCGAGTTTTTTCACGTAGGCTGGCGAGCGCTACTGCAGGGATTCAGGCCCCCCATCATTTTGTCAGATTGTCGTCGGAGCTTAGGGCGGATTTGGCGGTTTGGGAGTCTTTTTTGGTTGGGTACAACGGTCGCTCTTTGGTGATGTCTGATGTGGTTGGTAACGACGCGCTGCAGCTGTTTACGGATGCGGCCGGCGGTATCGGTTTTGGAGCTTATTTCAGAGGTCAGTGGTGCGTGTCTCGTTGGCCTGAAGAGTGGATCGAGGCTGGTTTGGTGCGTAACATTACATTGTTGGAAATTTTTCCGATCCTGGTGGCAGTGCATTTGTGGGGTCGGGAGTTTCGGGATCAGCGTGTGCGGTTTAATTGCGACAACATGGGTGTTGTGTGCGCGATCAACGGGCTTACTGCCTCATCTCCTCCGGTAGTTCGGGTGCTGCAGCAATTGGTTCTGCTATGTTTGTCTTTGAATGCGTACGTGACTGCGTCACATGTTCCTGGAGTCAGGAATGAAATAGCTGACTCTCTCTCTCGTTCGCAGTGGGATCGCTTTCGCTCCTTGGCGCCAGAAGCAGAGGTCGAGGGTTTGGCTTGCCCGGAGGAACTGTGGAGGTTGGCTTATGGGCCGCAGAGTCGCTGATTGAGTCCTCCTTGGCGCCGAAAACCTGGGAGGCCTACTGGGCTGTATGGCGGACGTGGGAGGAAGTTGTGGCAGCCGGCCCTGTCATTGGTTTCGGGCAGGATCAGGAGGGAATGCTGCTGGCCTGGTTGGGGCGCGGTTCACTTGAGGGCTGGTCTTGCGCAAAAGTGTCACGGGTTTTGGCTGGATTGTCTTTTGGCTTTCGCTTACGCAATAGTCGCGATTTGACGAAGACGTTTTTGGTCAGACAAGCGGCTAAAGGTTTTCGCCGCCGAAAAAGTGGGGGTGATTTGAGGAGGCCGGTATCTTTTAATATGTTGGAACAGTTGGGCCTCGTGCTGGAGTCGGTTTGTTCTTCGCATTATGAGCTTCTGTTGTTTCGTTTAGCTTTCTCGTTCGCCTTTTTCGGAGCTTTACGGGCGGGAGAGCTTGTTTCCCCCAACACAGGTTCATTTGGTGGGTTATTGGCAAGGGATGTTGTGTTGACATCGCGTGGTGTGGAATTTTGGTTACGACGGTCCAAGACAGATCAGTCGGGAAAAGGCCGTCGGGTGGTGTTGGGCAGCGTGCCCGGCTCTTCAATGTGCCCTGTTCAGGGTTTAGAGAATTTTTGGGAAATGCGACCCAGCTTGAGCGGATCATTGTTGTGTCATGTTGACGGCAGTAGTTTGTCTCGTTATCAGTTTGGGGCTGTTTTCAAAAAGTCTATTCAGTTGTTGGGCTTAGACGAATCCCATTTTGCAACTCACTCTTTTAGGATTGGGGCTGCTACGGAAGCAGCGGTTGGGGGTTTAGGTCCTGCGCACATAATGCATATTGGTGGCTGGAAGTCTAATCGGTACCGAAGCTATGTTCGGCCTCAATTGGAGGGGGGGGTGGCTTGAGTGGAGGTTTGGTGGCATATCAGGAATTTACTTTTCATGTACCGTGGTATGTTGTGATGTTTAGCGCCCCCTCCCCCTCTTTTTTGTTTCAGGTACCGCACCGTTGTTAGTTTGGATTTTTGGGCACTCCTTTGTTCATTGGGGAGCTGTTCGAGCTGACGTCCGGAACGATGGCAGACAACTCGGCTTCTCCAGGACCGTGGCGGTGGTGCGGTGGCTCGGTTTCAGGGGAATGGAGTGGAGAAGGGTATTGAAAGAAATCCATGTGTGTGCTCAGTTGGACCGCGCGCCGGACATTCTGGTTCTTCATGTCGGGGGCAACGATCTAGCGGTTCGACCTTTTCGGGTGCTGATTAAGGACATCAAGCAGGATTGCTTGCAGTTGTGGTTGTTGTATCCGGGGGTCACCATTGTCTGGTCAGAAATTGTTCCACGCAAGCGTTGGCGTTCTATGAGATCCTTGGTGAAGGTCGACAAGGCAAGGATTAAACTTAACAGGGCGGTATCTTCCTTTGTGGTTTGGAATGGGGGCGTGGTTGTACGTCATTTTGATCTTGAAAAGGGGGAAGGAGATTTTTGGTTGGCTGATGGTGTTCATTTGAACGCGGTGGGATCCGACATTTGGGCTCTGGGTCTGCAGGAAGGCATTGAGAGGGCCATGGCATGGCGTTTTCGGGGGGTCTCGGGCCATTGAGGTGTTCAAGGGCCCTCGTTGTGGCGGTTCGAAAGGGGGGGGGAGTCCTTGGAGTCGTTTTGAAATTGGTTTTGGAGACTCATGGTATTGGGTCTCCTACGTTCATAGGTATGGTGGTGGTGATCTGGTGAAAATTGGATGGGGAGTTTCCGTAAAGTGGGCGGATCCCCTAGTTGATTAGTGGACAATATACCTCGGTGTGGTGGTGCTCCCGAGCCTGTGGGGTAACGGCTGGGAGTAATATGTTGGTTTTGTCCACAACATTTTTTGTGTTTAATTCACCTAGATCTTTGTGGCTTCAAGGACTCCTCCTCAGTGTTCAAGTATTGTATTTATGGTATTCATATTACATTATTTATTGTTGTTTGTTAATTTAATAAAAGGCTGCTGTGGCCATACAAATTCCAAAAGAAACTTTTGGTCTCTGGTGTTATTAAGCGGCGTATGGGGTTAAGTTATGGGGGGTGGCGTTGGTCTTGTCTCCCACAAACGGGAACAACTTGACAATCCCAGCGTCATGACAGTCAGTCTAATAAAAGTCATCACCCATTAGAGTATACATCAAATTTTATTGAAGAAACCTCCCGATGATAACAGTATAATCTCCAAAATGAATAAAAACTCAAATTGCACTGTTCCAAATTATTAGGCACAGTAGAATTTCTAAACATTTGATCTGTTTTAAAGAGCAGAAAATGTTCATTTGTGGAATTTGCAGCATTAGGAGGTCACATTCACTGAACAAAAAAGCTATTTAACTCCAAAACATCCTAACAGGCCAAGTTACATGGTAACATAGGAACCCTTCTGTGACATCACCTTCACAATTCTTGCATCCATTGAACTTGGGAGTTTTGGGAGAGTTTCTGCTTGGATTTCTTTGCATGAAGTCGGAATAGCCTCCCAGAGTTGCTGTTTTGATGTGAACTGCCTCCCTCATAGATCTTTTGCTTGATGATACTCCAAAGGTTCTCTACAGGGTTGAGGTCAGGGGAAGATGGTGGCCACACCATGAGTTTATCTCCTTTTATGCCTATAGCAGTCAATGACTCAGAGGTATTCTTTGCAGCATGAGATGGTGCATTGTCATGCATGAAGAGGATTTTGCTCCTGAAGGCACATTTCTGCTTTTTATACCATGGAAGACAGCTGTCAGTCAGAAACTCTATATACAGTACTTTGCAGAGGTCATTTTCACACCTTCAGGAACCTTAAAGAGCCCTACCAGCTGTTTCCCCATGATTCCGGCCTAAAACATGACTCCTCCTCCTCCTTGCTGAAGTCGCAGCCTTGTTGGGACATAGTGGCCATCCACCAACCATCCATCTGTACCATCCAGGGTTGCTCGACACTCATCAGTAAACAAGACTGTATGAAAAATAGTCTTCATGTATGTCTGGACCCACTGCTACAATTTCTGCTTGTGAACACTTTTTAGGGGTGGCCGAATAGTAGGTTTAAGCACCACAGCAAGCCTTTGAAGGATCCTACACCATGAGGTTCGAGGGACTCCAGAGGCACCAGCAGCTTTAAATATCTCTTTGCTTGTTTGTAATGGCTTTTTAGCAGCTGCTCTCTTAATCCGATGAACTTGCCTGGCAGAAACCTTCCTCATTCTGCCTTTATCAGCACAAACATGTCTGTGCTCAGAATCAACCACAAATCTCTTAACCGTACGATGGCCACGTTTAAATTTTTTGGAAATATCTAATGTTTTCATCTCTTGACCAAGGCATTGCACTATTTGATGCTTTTCAGCAGCAGAGAGGTCCTTTTTCTTTCCTAAATTCCTTGAAACCTGTGCCCTGCTTAATAATGTGGAACATCATTCTTAAGTAGTTTTCCTTTAATTGGGCTCACCTGGTAAACTAATTATCACAGGCATTTGAGATTGATTTCACTGATCCAAAGAGCCCTGATACACAATACCATCTATGAGTTTATTTGAAAAACAAAAAGTTACATCTTTATGACACTTAAATCCAATTTGCATAATAATTTGGAACGCAGTGTAGTAACATAGTTAGCAAGGCTAAAAAAAGGCAAACCATGTGTAAGCCAGGATTGTGAGTAGGGGTAAGTATAAGGAACCAGGGCGCTCATGATGTGTAAGATAACCAATGAGAAAAAAGGGAAAAAATAAGTGGAGAAGAATCACATAAATGATCATTGAGGTAATGTGAATAGAGGAAAAGAGTGATGATGCAGAAGGGAGAAAATACAGAGGAGTGAAGACCAAAAATGCAAAATAGAATAAGATGATATACATTTAATATAAATGGTTAATAAATTAAACAATAAATAGACGGTGGAGGCGATTTGCCTTTGTACATGGTTTGTCCTTATGTGGCGCCCCTGAGGCTCAGTCGCCACAGAGGTACTGCACCTTCTCCTAAGGTGTAGTGCCCCACCAACTAGGTAAGTTGGGAACTCCTTTCCACACTCCAACACCTGCATCCCATACACAGGATAGTTCAGTAGGTCCACTTAGCAGCTTCAGGCTGGGGGTAGCAGAGCACCCTTCGTGGAACCCTGCTTCGTAACACGAGATGTGCTGGGAGGTGGGTGGAGTTAGTATAAAAGAGGGGGAAAGCTTAGAATTGGAGGTCAGTCTGGGGTGAGTCCCAGAGAAGAAGGTCAGTCTGGCGGGAGGTCAGGCGAGAGGAGTTCAGTTCTGAAGTTCAGTTTTGAGTTCAGTTTAGAAAGAGTGCTGCAGCTGCCTCAGTGATCTGAGCCAGCTGGCACAGGAAAGAGAAGAGAAAGAGAAAGATGTAGACCTGCAACCTAAGCTTCCATAAGAGAGAGAAGGAACAGCATGGGACGAAGGAGTAAGAGAACAGAGAGGAGTTGTGGGTTGGAAGAGGAACCCTGCCTATAGGTTCTCAGCGCAAGGCCGGGGCCCGGTCCCCGAGGTTGTATGGACGCTTATGGTTCTGCAGCAGACACAGGTGGAGTAGTTGACTGTAAATGCACTACTCCCATCCAAGACTTGGGACACAACAGCAACCGATTTGCGAGCCAGGACTCTGAGAGGAGTCCCCGATAGAGGCTACAGCTGTCTGTCATACAAGTGAGGTTCTACGTACATCTGACAGGAGGAATTCCAGAGAACTACGGTACTGGAGTTCTTCACACTAAAAGGCGCAATAGAGGAGTCGTTCAGGAAAGGCACATGTTGGTGGAGTGTTGGAGAGGAGAACCCTGACTTGACCGGGGGGTTGATTGAGTCTCTATCCCGGAGGACACGGCACGGAGGCAGGCACCAGTGGGTACCACGAACTGTGAGTAAAGCTTTGAAACTGCAAGCCCTGGTGTCCTCCATTCATTCGCCGTTAATACCTTCACCACCGCTACATCTGGGTAACAGCATCGATACCATTCTGCGCCTCTCCTCATCCATTGCACCCACACTGCCCTGGGACTACAGCTCCGCCTGTGGGGAGCTACACCATCTTTGCTGCACCACACCATCAGTCCCAGTGGATCTGCATGCAGCGTTGGCTTACCATCTCCCCTGCCAAACACCACGGGTGGCATCACGAACTATTCAAATAAACTTTAACACCATTAACATCACCGCCATTGATATTGGGCACCCAGGGCCATGGAACGGGTCACCGCTGCTGTGACACATCCCCCTGACACTGGCCCGGTACCAAGTACCCCGCTACCCTGGGTGTGAGGGGCGACTCACTTATGGCAAGGGAAACTTTCAGGTAAAAGAGCTCCAAACAAGGCATCTATTCCAGAATATGGGACATATATCTGTACTGGACTGCTCAAAATCCCATGAAGGCGAAACATGAAAATAAACACATGGAGAGAATATTAGAACAAAGACAAACAACGATAATAATTACAAAGAACATACATAAAATAAAAATGGTTAAAACAAGGGGTATCAAAGAATGTAAACATGTTATTATATATATAAATTATAAGAATGGCACACAGCTGATCGTTTCATTCAGACCTTTTGGTGTCATGCTGTCTAACAAGATGATCAATCTAACTTCCTTCTGAGCCAATAGTTTTTTCAAATCACCTCCCCTGATATTTGTATGGATTATGTCAATTCCACTTACCTGAAGTTTGGATGCATCACAGTTGTGGAATAACTTGAAATGGCGTGGCAGAGGCTTTAGCTCATTTGTATCTTGTACCTCCATCATTGCTTTGATACCCAGGACGTGTTCTCTGATCCTGCGTTTAAGGTCTCTAGTTGTTAAATCCACATATGATTTATTTGATTTAGATCACTCCTACAGCGTTACATGTGATGCTGTGGGTGATGGAAAAAGTTTTTGTATTTGAAGAGTCCTTGAACATTTTAGTTGAGTGTATATTGGCTCTTACTGAAACCTGGATCCAGCAGTCAGATACTACCGCTACTGCTGCTCTTTCATACGGGGGGCTACACTTCTCTCATACCCCAAGATCAGACAATAGAGCTGGTGGAGGCGTTGGTCTGCTCCTATCACCAAAATGTACCTTTCAGGTTATCCCTCAAGTACCCTCACTTGTCTTCCCTTCTTTTGAGGTCCATGCCGTCAGACTCTACACCCCCTTCTCCATGCGAGTGGCGGTGGTGTATCGTCCTCCCGGCCCCTCCCATCAGTTCCTGGATCATTTTGCCACTTGGCTTCCACATTTTCTCTCCTGTGACATCCCTACCCTCATCATGGGAGATTTCAACATCCCCATTGCTCTTCCCCTCTCCCCATCTGCTACTCACCTTTTATCTCTAACCTCCTCATTTGGCCTTTCGCAGCTTACTAATTCTCCAACGCATGAAGACGGAAACTCCCTCGACTTGGTCTTCTCTCGGCTTTGTGCAGTGGATGATTTTGCAAACTCCCCTCTCCCGCTCTCTGACCACAATCTTCTTTCATTCTCTATAAAGAACTGCCAGGCTGCTCAGGTCACCCCCACTGTCCAGACTTATAGAAACATACAGGCCATTAACACCCAGAAACTTCTGAAGAACTTGCAGTCTTCATTGGCCCCTATCTCCTCCCTCTCATGTCCTGATTCTGCATTGAAGCATTACAATGAAACACTTCAAACTGCCCTGGATGAATTTGCACCCCCTATAAATAGAACACCACAACGCAGACGGCGACAACCCTGGCACACGGTGCAAACACGTTTCCTGCAGCGGTGCTCCAGGTGCGCCGAACGTCTGTGGAGAAAATCCAATCTACACGAAGATTTCATCCATTTTAAGTTTATGCTTAGAACATACAACACTGCCCTTCACCTCTCCAAACAAACCTATTTCAACACCCTCATCATCTCACTGTCCAATAACCCGAAACGTCTCTTTGACACTTTTCATTCTCTACTCAATCCAAGAGTACAGGCCCCAACCACGGAGCTCCGAGCTGACGATCTGGCCAATTACTTCAAAGAAAAAATTGACCAGATCCGACAGGAAATTATCTCCAAATCCCCTCATACCATGCACTGTCCTCCCTCCCCCACTGCATCTAACTCACTCTCTGATTTTGAACCAGTCACAGAAGAAGAAGTAAGCAGGCTCCTTGCATCTTCTCGCCCAACTACTTGCACCAGTGACCCATTTCCGTCACATCTCCTCCAGTCCCTTTCCCCTGCTGTCACCCCTCACCTAACTAAAATATTTAACCTCTCTCTCTCTTCTGGTATTTTTCCCTCCTCATTTAAGCATGCCATCATACATCCACTACTTAAAAAACCATCCCTCGACCAAAACTGTGCCGCTAACTATAGACCTGTCTCTAATCTTCCCTTCATCTCTAAACTCCTGGAACGCCTGGTCCACTCCCGTCTTATCCGCTATCTCTCAGAAAACTCTGTTCTCGACCCTCTCCAATCCGGTTTCCGCTCTTTACACTCCACTGAAACTGCCATCACTAAAGTCTCTAATGATCTGCTAACAGCTAAATCAAATGGTCATTACTCCATGCTAATTCTCTTGGATCTCTCTGCAGCATTCGACACTGTGGATCATCAGCTCCTCCTCACTATGCTCCGTTCCATTGGCCTCAAGGACACCGTTCTCTCCTGGTTCTCCTCCTATCTCTCCGACCGCTCCTTTACTGTTTCTTTTGCCGGTTCCTCCTCCTCTCACCTTCCCCTTACTGTTGGGGTTCCTCAAGGATTGGTTCTAGGCCCCCTCCTCTTCTCCTTGTACACTGCCCCTATTGGTCAAACAATCAGTAGATTTGGTTTCCATTACCATCTCTATGCTGATGACACCCAATTATACGCTTCTTCTCCTGACATCACGCCAGCCTTTCTAGAAAACACTGGCGATTGTCTAAACTCTGTGTCTAATATCATGTCCTCACTATATCTGAAACTGAACCTGTCAAAGACTGAACTCCTTGTGTTTCCTCCCGCTACTAATGTACCTACACCCGACATTGCCATTTCCGTCTGTGGTTCCACTATTACTCCCCAGCAACATGCCCGCTGTCTTGGGGTCATACTTGATTCCGAGCTTTCCTTTGCCCCCCACATTCGATCACTGGCTCGCTCTTGTCATCTGCACCTCAAAAACATTTCTAGAATTCGACCTTTTCTTACTTTTGACTCTGCAAAAACTCTTACTGTTTCTCTTATTCATTCTCGTCTCGACTATTGTAACTCTCTTCTAATCGGTCTCCCTCTTACAAAACTCTCCCCTCTCCAATCTGTCTTGAATGCTGCAGCCAGGATCATATTCCTCACCAATCGTTACACCGATGCCTCTACCTTGTGCCAGTCATTACACTGGCTACCCATCCACTCCAGAATTCAGTATAAACTTATTACCCTCACCCACAAAGCCCTCCATGGCTCAGCACCACCCTACATCTCCTCCCTTGTTTCAGTATACCACCCTACCCGCGCCCTCCGTTCTGCTGATGACCTGAGGTTAGTATCCTCAATAGTCAGAACCTCCCACTCCCGTCTCCAAGACTTTACACGTGCCGCGCCAATTCTTTGGAATGCACTTCCCAGGTCAATACGATTAGTCCCCAATCCCCACAATTTTAAGCGTGTCCTGAAAACGCATTTATTCAGACTGGCCTATCGCCTCAACACATTAACCTAACCTATCCCTGTGTGGCAGAGCCAAAAGTTTTACCATAACCAGGTTCCCAGCATCATGTTCCCACATGCTTTATGCATCCATTAGCCCTCTGTGTCTGTACTGTTACACACTTAACATTATGGCTGGTCCATACAATCAGGGCAACTGTTACCACCCACCTTTCGTGTCTACCTCTTTCCTCATAGACTGTAAGCTTGCGAGCAGGGCCCTCACTCCTCTTGGTATTTGTTATAATCTACTGTATGTGATTATTGTTATGCTGTAATGTCTATTGTCTGTACAAATCCCCTCTGAAATGTAAAGTGCTGCGGAATATGTCGGCGCTATAAAAATAAAATTTATTATTATTATTATTATTATTATTATATTGGGACAAGCCACACACTTTCTGCACGGACGACATCCCCATGTGGGGCCCCTAGAACCAACGATGGTTTTAGGTACCTCCAAGTGGCTTCTGGCAAGAATGACTTTAAAATTTCTGGATTGTTGGTATGTAATCAATGGATTAGAGGTTATATGTGGCACTAGGATTGGATCTAGTTGTAAAATATTTCAATACATTTTAAGAGAGTACCACATTTCGCAGTTCCTTGTATTAAAAGTGAAGATAAATCTTACTTTATCCATAGTTTTGTGTTGCTTTTAATAGTAAAAGACATCATTCCTATTGGAAAATTTGGCCCTTCTGTAGCCTCTTTATATCATTTTACCATTATTTCAAGGATTCAAAAACCTCTATTTAAGGTCACTTGCTTGATTTTCAAATCTGGTTGTAGAGGAACAAATACGGCACATTCGCAGGAATTGTCCTGTGGGTATACTGTTGATTAGTTTTGTTGGATGTGATGAATCAGCATGCAGAAGTGTGCTCGCTGCTGATTTCATGGATATTATGTATACCTAAGGCCAGACAGGAGATTGCCAAAAGGTACATGTAAAGCAATCATTCTATTAATTCCATCTGTATCTCAAGGTCTCAATCCATTGTTTATCAGCAACTAGGCCCATTGTGTGGATGGAGATTGCAAGATTGCAGACTCAGGGGAGCAGTCACCACAGGGGTCTCGCATGCAAGCCCAGGTGATGGGCTTATGGAATATGCTTTATTCTTTGAGCTAAAGGCAAATGTTTAAGGCCAGGTGCACACGGTCAGTTATTGGCAGTGCTTTGGACACAGCACATGTCCGCTGCGTCCAAAGTGCTGATGACTTTTGAACCAGGTGAATCCGCAGGTGTTCAGAACCGTGCGGATTCACGGCGTCCAATACATTGCATGGGTGAGATTTATCTTGCGGAGACTCGCGTCTCTGCAAGATAAATTGACATGCTGCTGTCTGGAAAGATGCGCCGCATGTCTGTCTCCTCGGGTGAGCTATGGGCGTTGGTGCACGCATAGTGGGTATGGCATTTCTTGAAGTCCCATCCACTATGCTGAAACATCTGGATGCTGCGGGTTGGACGCTGCGGAAGTATGCAGCGTTCAACCTGCAGCGTTTACTGATGGAGGGAACGTACCCTAAGGGGGAGGGAGAAAAAGACGCCACATGAGTAGTCAGGCAGTTGGAAGGGTGATGGCGAAGGGATAGGATTGAGGATGATGTCCTGGAGCACATGGATATATGGATGGCCGATGGAGTTTTATAGATTGGTTGCCGACTGGGCTGGACACACATTTTACTGTTGAGGGATCTGTCATCTGGATTTCAGGAACTTTCTTAACTGGAACTGTTGCTGATGAACACATGGGCTTTGTTTGTGTCACCTGTCATTTGGACGATCCCAGACTGTGACTAGAGACTATACTGTCAGGAGATACAAAGTCTGTGGGCCAGCCAAAAGTTGGGAGACAGTGAGTATCGCCTGGTACGGGGTCAGTGGGACTACCGATCCCGAGGAGGGGATCTTGTGTACTAGGGACATTGTATTTTGGCCATATACCGGGAGTTACTGTAAAACCATGGGCATAAGGAATACAAAATAGATGCATCGTTAACCTGTCTAGGTGATTATTACAACCCACAACCTCAGATCTTCACACCTGCATAGGGAAGAAACGGGTAAGAAAGTGGTCATGAAAATCACAACACCTTTACCTGGTTCTTTAATAAGATGATTGTCAGGCATTTTTATTTGCACCAATTCTTATGAACCTGATGAGGACTGGTGTCTGATGTCTGATAACTACTAGATTTGGGCGATACCGTTCGTTTTTTAGTATACACTGGCATATGGTACATGTCATGTTTCATTATACTAACTTATTAACTGGATCCATAATTTTTACTCATTTTGCTCAGAGGTATTGCTGCTAATATGTTAAGATATTTGCAGCACCTCTCTGTATTGTAACATTCACACCTACCCACCTGTGGCTTTCAGTCAAGTGTGCTGGGTTTTTCACTTGTGCATCCTTGGTTTTATATTGGTATTTTAATTGACTGAATTAAATATTATGTTATAGTTCCCATCACTTGCTTTACCTATATTATACTTATTTGGGAAATCCTTTTTCTGTTTTATACTTGGAAAACTGACTACAATATTGCATCACCAGGCAAACGTTAGACAAGCATTGCACATGCATCATACAAACCATATGCTGTTGAAATACAAGCACTGCACATACATCAAACATAGAGCGTACACGTCACACAGGCTTTATGCTCAAGTTATGCAACCACTGCACATACATCACACACAGCCAAGTCACACGAGCACTGCACATACATCACACACAGCCAAGTCACACAAGCACTGCACATACATCACACACAGCCAAGTCACACAAGCACTGCATATACATCACACACAGCCAAGTCACACAAGCACTGCATATACATCACACACAGCCAAGTCACACAAGCACTGCACATACATCATGTAGGGAGGGGACCAAGGTCATCACGTGCTTCCCCTTCATTAAAAACTGTTCACATGATAACGTGAGGTAGCTTATTGTTTGCTAATGTTACTGTAATGTGATGTATTTGATGCGTGTAAAGTTTAGAAGTAGGGATAAAATAGAAAATAGCATAGGATAATAGTGGGGTTGGATTAGTGGGGCATATTAGAAATAGGAATAGGATTATTAGCTTAGGTTTAGTTAGCAAAGGGGTTTTCCAGTAGGGAGGAGCTACAGAGAAGTGCAGCATAGAGCCAGGGATATAAAGAGGGACTTCTTGGTTAGGGCTCAGTGCAGTCAGAATGCAGCAGTGAATAGTGAGAGCCTGCTAGCCATGGGGATAAGGCTACTTTGGCATAAAGGGGCCCCAGGCTGAGCAGCGTGCGGGCGGTCACCAGCTACAACAGAGACCAACCCCATTTGGGGTCTACGACTGGGGCAGGTGAAGCTGAGATGGCAAACCTGGCACTTTTTCCTATTGAAGCAGGACCAGGGAGTGGTAGAAAGCTGGTGGGCCTGGAGCACGAACAGGACAGGGATTGTCGAGAAGCGTGACAGAGACTGTCCAGAAGTGGGACAGAGATTGTCCAGAAGAAAGGCAGGCATTGCTGGTAGGAGAAACAGACTGCAGGAGAAACAGGGAAAGCTGAGGAAATGCCACTCTGTGTAGCTTGTGCTGCATGTGTGATGGATACCCTACTGCTCAATAAAGCTAAACCATTGGAAAAGGACATTGTCTCTGAAGTGGTTTGTGGAGCTCATGGATGCGGAGCTGGAGTAACAGCAGCCGAGGGGACTCTGACAGTGAATGTGAGTGTACTGCTGTGCACGCTGCACATGCAGTGGTAAAGACATTATATTTCATCTGTGTGGTGCCAGGGTGTGGGAACAGAACAGCCCGTTGCCACGACTACCACCCTGGCCGCCTTACAGAATCACATACAGCCAAGTCACACAAGCACTGCACATTCATCACACACAGCCAAGTCACACAAGCACTGCACATTCATCACACACAGCCAAGTCACACAAGCACTGCACATTCATCACACACAGCCAAGTCAAACAAGCACTGCACATTCATCACACACAGCCAAGTCACACAAGCACTGCATATACATCACACACAGCCAAGTCACACAAGCACTGCACATTCATCACACACAGCCAAGTCACACAAGCACTGCACATTCATCACACACAGCCAAGTCACACAAGCACTGCATATACATCACACACAGCCAAGTCACACAAGCACTGCACATTCATCACACACAGCCATGTCACACAAGCAATGCACATTCATCACACACAGCCAAGTCACACAAGCAATGCACATTCATCACACACAGCCAAGTCACACAAGCACTGCATATACATCACACACAGCCAAGTCACACAAGCACTGCACATTCATCACACACAGCCAAGTCACACAAGCACTGCATATACATCACACACAGCCAAGTCACACAAGCACTGCACATTCATCACACACAGCCATGTCACACAAGCAATGCACATTCATCACACACAGCCAAGTCACACAAGCAATGCACATTCATCACACACAGCCAAGTCACACAAGCACTGCATATACATCACACACAGCCAAGTCACACAAGCACTGCACATTCATCACACACAGCCAAGTCACACAAGCACTGCATATACATCACACACAGCCAAGTCACACAAGCACTGCATATACATCACACACAGCCATGTCACACAAGCACTGCATATACATCACACACAGCCAAGTCACACAAGCACTGCACATTCATCACACACAGCCAAGTCACACAAGCACTGCATATACATCACACACAGCCAAGTCACACAAGCACTGCACATTCATCACACACAGCCAAGTCACACAAGCACTGCACATTCATCACACACAGCCAAGTCACACAAGCACTGCATATACATCACACACAGCCAAGTCACACAAGCACTGCACATTCATCACACACAGCCATGTCACACAAGCAATGCACATTCATCACACACAGCCAAGTCACACAAGCAATGCACATTCATCACACACAGCCAAGTCACACAAGCACTGCATATACATCACACACAGCCAAGTCACACAAGCACTGCACATACATCACACACAGCCAAGTCACACAAGCACTGCACATTCATCACACACAGCCAAGTCACACAAGCACTGCATATACATCACACACAGCCAAGTCACACAAGCACTGCATATACATCACACACAGCCATGTCACACAAGCACTGCATATACATCACACACAGCCAAGTCACACAAGCACTGCACATTCATCACACACAGCCATGTCACACAAGCACTGCACATTCATCACACACAGCCAAGTCACACAAGCACTGCACATTCATCACACACAGCCAAGTCACACAAGCACTGCATATACATCACATACGCACTATGTACGTCACAAAATCACTGCACACATCACAGAAATACTTCACTCACATCATATAAGAACTAGGCACACAACACACAAGCATTGTGCATATGTCATGCATGCCTTATGCTCACGTCATACAAGCACTGGACATACATATCACAAGTGCAGCACACACAAACCCTGGATATACACAGTACAAACGCACATAAGACTCATTAAAAACATATCAGTAAAGGGTCAGCCACATTGTTATGAATACTTACCACATCTAAAGCTTAGCTCCAACACCCTCAATCCCGAATATGGAAAGCTATGCCCTGACCATTAGGCTTTGCCCGCTATCACTATTTAGCCCCTATTGCAGTGGACTCCATGCTGTTTCTTCATAAATTGTCTCTCTGAAGGGCCCCCTGGGTCTTATGTCCTACCTTACCTTTAACACAGGAGCAACCCTTGCTCCACTTCGACCTGTGTGCACTGCAGTAACTATCTGTGCCCCAGTAAAGGGGCAGGAATAACTGGGTTAGAGCTGCTGACCCACTTGGCAGTGCAGCCTTTTAGAATGTGGCCGGCTTGACCCGGATGCTCGAACACCACTCCATAAATTCAAGCAAAAAAGGAAGCACACTGTAGCGCCAAACCATGCAAACATGAAAAATGAATAATGAATTGCATTACTGCATTAGAAGTATGAAAAATTGAGAAAGTTTAGAGCATAAAATGGCCAAGTTATGTGTACCTGGAAGCCACGTTAAGGCATTTCTCGTTTTCCAGGTCCCTATTCTATGCCAATCCTCACTAAGACTGAAGTCTCCATCTGAATGGGAGCCTATAAAAAATCCTCTGTTAGGACTGAAGTCTATATCTCTGTGGACGGGAAATGGCCCTGGTTTGATTAAAAACGCCTGCAGCTAACAGGTGGAGTGCTTAGTCAGAAGGTAAATGAATACAAATTTCAAAAACTGACCATCACATCCAAGCATAAGCATAGTGTGAACAGGTGCTTAACCTAGAGTCACCAACTCATATGCATTCAAGCAAAAAAGGAAGCACATTGTAGCGCCAAACCATGCAAACATGAAAAATGAATAATGAATTCCATTACTGCATTAGAAGTATGAGAAATTGAGAAAGTTTAGCGCATAAAGTGGCCAAGTTATGTGTACCTGGAAGCCAGGTTAAGGCATTTCTCGTTTTCCAGGTCCCTATTCTATTTTTAATCAAACCAGGGCCATTTCCCCTCCACAGAGATATAGACTTCAGTCCTAACAGAAGATTTTTCATAGGTTCCCATTCAGATGGCGACTACAGTCTTAGTGAGGATTGGCATAGAATAGGGACCTGGAAAACGAGAAATGCCTTAACGTGGCTTCCAGGTACACATAACTTGGCCATTTTATGCGCGAAACTTTCTCAATTTTTCATACTTCTAATGCAGTAATGCAATTCATTATTCATTTTTCATGTTTGCATGGTTTGGCGCTACAGTGTGCTTCCTTTTTTGCTTGAATGTATATGAGTTGGTGACTCTAGGTTAAGCACCTGTTCACACAATGTTTATGCTTGGATGTGACGGTCAGTTTTTGAAATTTACCACTCCATAAATGTCTTTGGGACTGTCAGTTATTTCCAGCAGGCCCATAGACAATGAATGGAGCAGAGTTCAAGTATGCAGACCTCTGATCTATTCATGATGGGGTTTGTAGAGCCCAATTTCTAGGATTCTAGAGCTCTATTCTCTCTGGGGGTAACTTACCTTTTTGAGAATAACCCTTTAAATATCTGCATTGAAACATTATCAGAATAAGCATTATTTTATAATAACTTTTACAAGTTTCATTTAGTACATAATAGAGTAAAAAAGAGAATAAAATATGATGGAACAATACAAGATGTCCGGTAGCTTCTATCTTCCCAATGCAAATAGTTGCAATCTGGGAGAAAGTACAGCTTTAAAAGTAAAAAATCAATATATAAAAGTGTAAATTCTCATAAAAATATGGACAAAATCTTCATATATTCTGAGTTAGGTATGTAGCAACAATATTTATCACTATTCAAATAATTTTGACTTTTACCTGTAGGTGAAGTGCGCCTGCACTGATGTAAAACATATTCTGTTACTGCCATCTAGTGGTAAAATAGGATAAACGCAAATGAGTTTGCATTGAGGTTGCTCCCATATGTTTCTTTATGATTCTTGCCAGGAAGAGAAGTAACATTTTTTGCTGGAAAATTAGGTTTTATGAAAAATAGTTTGCAAAAAAAGTAAAATGTACAATGATACTATTATGTGTTTTCTCCGTAACTGCAAGCAATGAAGATTTCAATAAAAAGGTTGTTTGGTAGATTTCCAATAGATCATTGCAATGCTATACTGCTGCTGACAAAAAAATATTGTCTAGTTGATTTCTTAAAAATTAAGGTCTCATACAACTCTAAATTGTACAAAACAATAGTTTGTGGCTATAGACTTTTATAGGGTCTGTTAAAGAAATGGTTAATCTTAGTTCTCTAAAGCCTAGAAAAATATCAGAAAAACAAGTCTTCGCAACCCATGACACCATTTTAATTATCATCTGTCTACGTGGTTAGATGCTTCTGCCAGTGGTCAGCTCCAAATTCCCCTCATCTATATCTGAATAATGTCTAAATATGCCGAGGCCAAGTATCTTCTTGGCCAAAATGCACTAACAGGATATGGTTCCACGAATTGTTAAATTAACCTAAGGGAAATGTCAAAACCCCCACATATTCCCATCCCCTCCAATTAAAATAATCTCATAACTCATAATATAGTTGACATATCATTATATAACTTATCTTTCTTGCCAATTATTGTACAATCCTATCTGCATTTTGCCAATGGTTACACAATGTTACGGAATTGTCCATATTTGTCCATTTCCTTTTCTGATTTACTATAAAAGATCAAGCCTGCCCCTTTAATAAAGGAGATTTACTTGACAGACAAGCAACCTGTGTCTCTCGTTTTATTTCTCCCAATCCTAGGTACCTAGGCAAAAGCTCCTCCTGAGCTACACCCGAGGAGACATAGAAATCCCTTCTCCGACAACTTGGAGGCCTTCAGCGGGATATAATATTCCCCTTCGACTTTCATCTCAGACTGAACAATTGACCGCCTCTATCCTGAACAGAAAACCAGATCCCGGGTAAGTGAGTAGATTTGTTACTCACACTCTTTTCTCTCTGGGAAAAGAGGCTATCTGGAGTCAGTCTGTGGGGATTTCTAATGGGAAAAACCCTCGGGTAAAAAAGGTATATATTATTTGTTATCTCTTGCTTGATTGTCTGTTTGTTTAAGTGCTGTTAACAATTGTTTTGTTTCAGGATGAATGCGATGATTTTCCATTTGTTTTGTCTGTATCTATAACACAGGTTCCTGTCTTTCTGTATGTAATGATGTCAAAGTTTGTTAATATTGAAAATATTGCAATCAAATTGTCTTGATCCTGCTTTGCTATACTTGGTTTATGTTTGTTGTAACTTTTATTCTTCTTTTGTTTGTTGATGCCTTGTCAGATGTTAGTTGATAAGTAGTACTGATAATGCTGTGCAGAACTGATCTGATTATAATGCAGTCCTGATATATTGCTATATCTGTGTTGTGGGGCACTGATCTGCGCTGTTGATGTATGGAGACTAAATGATGTGTGCTCAGTGTATAAATAGCCTTTTCATTACTCAAGGAAGTAAGATAAAACTCTCCGGTTAGTTGCTGCTTGGGGGGGAAAAAAAAAACATAGGAAGGTCCCAGGAGGGAGTTTGTAGTGAAGAGGGAAAATCACGTGAAGACAATCTATGTGAATATAAATGTAAATGTTTTTTGTATGCAACCCGGTACTCAGATAGGATGCTAATTAGAGGATATAGTGAACCAAGCAAGAGTTTCTACAAATAGATGTGATTTATGTTTTTGTCCATTGGCACTAGAGCATTTTGGATAAGATGCGGGGAGCGAGAGAGTACAGAAGTACTGCGGATATAGATGTGATTGAAATGTCAGACAGATGCTTACCATGTGTATACCATATGCTGTGTGAAAAGGGTCTGTGTTCAGTTCACCAGTATAGGCGCAGAGTATAGTCTTGTCATATGCATGGTTTAAAAGCTGGGTAGATGTATTGGACTCTAGATGGTATATGCCAATGTGGCAAGATAATGTCATGCACGAATATTGTCTTATTGAACCCAGAGTGGATTCAGGAATAGACCTTGCATATTCAGAGTCTAGTAAGGGCTGACATCCAGATGTATGAGGAGTGTATAGCTCTTGGGTTTGTAACTGTGTTGTTGACAGTAATCTGTCTAATTGTTTGGGAGAGTATGTATCAGCATCAGGACAGAACAGAGAGCTGCGGTTCAGGTTATTGCTTTGATAGTGGGATTGCTGGCTATTGTAGTTAGACCAGTGGGATCCCGCTATTACATAACAGGGCTGAAGATAGGGGTCGCTACCTTTGACAGCTCTTATGGGTGTTAGGCACACCAGGTCAGGATAGACTACGGATCCAAGATATAAGATAAAGGACCTGGTGCGTCTTGGGCAGGATTATAAAGCAGTTAACAATACCGCTAACAATTCTTGAAAAGGCTGGTGTGCCAAGGAATGGATGTTTGGATGCTGAGAGATACGAGTGTTTAAGTAAGGAGCATGCTGTATGGATTGGAAAATATGATTAGGGTGTGCAAGTTGCTGCGTGGATCAGAACCTCTGAATGATATGGTCTGTTTTAATTCTAAGAATGATGAAGTTATTACTATGCAAATTGCCTCTTCTGAAAGAAAGAGGACTTTTACTCTACAGCGCCACCTATTGGTAGTAGCGATCCTACAAGTCACAATCAACCCTTTATCGAGTCTTGTTATATGACTTAGGATAAAAGCCAAATCAGAATCTCAATTTGCAGACACGGTGTTTCGAGCTATTGGCTCTCGTCAGTGCAAAGTATGAGATCTGATTTGGCTAGGTGAGAGGCTCTGGACTGAGGTCTAAGAGGTAAGGTTTCTCCTTGCGGAGAGTGACATGCCAGCTCTGGCTTGTCAAGGTAAGGAGGCTTATTCGCCGTGCAATGCTCCTCTGGGAAAATAATATGCAAATTGCCTCTTCTGAAAGAAAGAGGACTTTTACTCTACAGCGCTACCTATTGGTAGTAGCGATCCTACAAGTCACAATCAACCCTTTAACGAGTCTTGTAATATGACTTAGGATAAAAGCCAAATCAGAATCTCAATTTGCAGACACGGTGTTTCGGGCTATTGGCCCTCGTCAGTGCAAAGTTATTACTAAGAAGTTACGATGAATGATGAAGTTAATACTAAGTGTGATGAAGTTAGAATGAGAGAATGTATGTCAGGCAATCTGCAGCGTCTCCACACACAGGCAGCCCCCCTTCACAAGATCAGTCTGTGTTTCCACAGCCCCCTCCGCCCCTGTAGTAGCGGAGGGGATGAGACCGGCCCCCCCTTAAGCAGCCCAAAGAGCGAAGTTATGTGCTGACAGGAGATTTCTTCTGTGTCTGCAGCCTTAACATCTGTATAATTCTATACACCCCATCTCTGGTAGACCCTAGTGATATACTATCAGCCAGGGGTCCCATAGGTGCCAAACACGGGGGGAGGACTGATCCCCATGTCTGTGCAGATGCTAACTAGCTGACTTGTATATGATGCTTCTCCTCTATACTTATTACCCTTGGGTTGTCACAGGGGTTCACAGACAGTTTCTCCACTCCGGTAAGGAACAGCCCCAAGCAATTCCTACAGAGGGGAGAAATGAGGAAACATTTTACATTTCACTTACAGACAACCCTTACACCTCATAACTATGATTTGAAAAACCCCAGAGAAGCTAGATTTGTAAAAATATGTTACTGACAGGATTGAAGGAAGATCTGAGAACAGAAGTAATGAGAGTACGGCCAGAATGTATATACAATCCCTTCCCATGTGTAGGGGATAGAGGACCAGATTAACAATAGGAAAGTAAAGAAGCAGCAGAAGGCAACTCCTGTTATGGTGAATATACCTCCGGATGCATTTAATAATGCTGTGAAAACTGTGGTGGAGGCGGCAGGTATACATCACAGGGGAACAGGGGGAGAGAAGAAAAGGAAAGATGGGATAACAGACCCAGAGAAGTCGAAACAAAAATAGTGGTTCCCCCACAGGATGGTCCAATCACTAATCACATACTTAGAATTTCCTCATGGTAAACAATTAAAATGCCTGATTGATAGGGGGTGAGCCGTTCTATTATATAAGAAAAGGATATGCCACAACGATTCAGGACAGGGAAGATGGTACAGGGATTAGGAGCAGGTGGAATAGTTCATCCCTTGTATGAAACAGAACCCATGAAAGCGTGAATAGCATGTACCACAGACTTGTGTGCCCAATTGCTAGTCTCAGATAAATGTCCTATAATCTTAATAGGTGCTGATATCCTGAGTGCTATGAATGCAGTTTTTTTAATTAAGTATGGAAGAAAGGCATTAATGTTACAGGCCCGTTGTCTGAAGCAACCCTCTCACAATGATGTTGCTAATTTAGCTAGATGGTGAGAACCTGCAACTGACCAAGATGAGGACATTTGGCAAATGTTCAATCAGGTACCACCTGCAGTATGAGTAAAGGATAAGACAGATGTTGGTTTAGGATAGTACCAGTATTCATCAGATTGAAGCCAGGAACTATACCGGTGCGTATTAGATGATATCCCCTGAGCAGAGAGAAAACAGGTACTGTACGTCTAATGGAAACAGCTTCCTTGTTAATATTTTTGTACCATGAAGGATGTAAGGTGTCAAGAGGTAACTGCCAATAGCAAAGGAAAAAGTTGTTCTCTTAGGTCATTGCATTTCACTTCAGCTGAAACACATAACACCAGAAGAAAAAGCCATAAGCCAAGCAATGGAGCTCACTTCCATCTGCCACTGAGTATATTCCTGGGGCTGACCAGCTAGTGTAGAGAAGCCATGCCATCTGACCCCGGAAGCAAAAGAGGGGTTCAAGAACTTGAAGGAGGCCATTCTCTGAGCCTCGGCTCTAGGAATCCCAAATTATGACCTACACTTCCATTTGCATTGTCATGAATTGGGGGGGACATGCTAAGGGTATACTGTATTTTTAACATGTCTACTTGCCAACGTGCAAGAGATACCAATCCCTAATGTAGAATCCAAAGTTTTATGTAGATGTGTCACATGATTTACCAAGATGAAGTACCTTATACAGGTTATTCAGTCGTTGATCAACATAAGGTGGTACAAAGTAAAGCTTTACCTTCTGGGATGTCTGCTCGGGGAGGCTGAATTGAAAACACTCGCTGAGGCATGTACAATGGAGGAGCATTTACTGATAGTGCCACGCATTCGGCATTTTCCATCATTGCAGTCCCTTATGGAAGAGCAGAAAGTTTGTTGGTTCCTCTGGTAAGCCCATTAAAAATGCAGAATTGGTGGCACAGCTTCTCAGAGCATTGGAGCTGTCTTTAAAAAAGGTTGCTATAGTGAAAGTGCAAGCTCACACTAAAGAGCACACAAAGGAAGCCGACTGTAATAACCGAGCTGATATTGCAGCCAAGGTTGCTGCTTTGTTCCCTCTTTCCGCAGGAACATACACTGTACAAGTGTTGGGGGAGGTGGATCTTCAATTACTCCAGAGCCTGCAAGAACAGGCCTCTGCATCAGAAAAGGAAGAATGGCAAAGGTACACAGTTGCGAAGGAAGAAGATGGATTGTGGAGAGTGGACGGTAAGTATTGCTTGCCTAGAGCCTTGTTCTCTATGGTGTGCTCCCTCTCCCACGGATTAACACATCAATCCAAAGATGGAATGGTAAGCCAGGTAAAAACAAGTTGGGTTGCACCAGGGTTCCATTATCCTGCTGCAAAATTTGTACAGGGATGTGTAATCTGCGCATGCCATAATGTAGGAAAAACGGTGAAGGTGCCACCAGAGTGCACCCCCAAGCCATTGTACCCATTTCAGCGACTGCAGATTGATTTCATTCAGCTTCCAGGAGTAGGTAACTATGAATGTGCGCTGGTATGTGTGGATCTTTTCTCCATTTGGCCAGAGGCATGGCCCTGTGCTTATGCAAATGCACGCACTGTGGTTAAAAAGCTAATGTCAGAAGTTGTTTGCGGATTTGGAGTACCAGAGGTAATTGAAAGTGACCGAGGTAGTCATTTCATGTCACAGGTGTGCCAAGGAATCACCCGAGCCTTAAGGTACTGTCACACTAAATGATATCGCTAGCAATATTGCTATAACTTGTGACGTTATAGCGATATTGCTAGCGATATCGCTGTGTGTGATACTTACCTACAACCCGCTCCCCCGCTGGTTATCGCTGATCGCGCGAGAACGTCCTGGACTGTTTCTCGTCGTCAGCTTCCTGCGGCGCTTCCTGTGGAGAGACTAGCAACGAGCATGGAGCCGGGCGGGAGGACGCAGGATCGCCTAGAGTGACAGGTAAGTAGCGACCCCCGTCCCCTGCGATGTCGCTGGTGAGATCTGCCTGTGTGGCAGCTCACTAGCGACCACTTAGCGATGTACCAGCGATCCTGACCGCGTCATATTGCTGGTCAGGATCGCTGGTACATCGCTAAGTGTTACAGTACCTTTAGGGATGGAGCAATCATTTCACACTCCCTATCATCCTCAGAGCAGTGGCAGGGTGGAAGGGTTAAATGGTACACTGAAATTGAAAATTCAAAAAGCAATGGCAGAAACAGTTAAACCATGGACTGAGTGTCTTCCCATTGCATTATACACTGTTAGGGTAACTCCCAACAAAAAGACAAGTTTGAGTCCATATGAGGTATTGCTTGGGAGCCCTCCCAAGACAGGATTGTACTTTCCTCAGCAGATACAGGCCTCTCATTCAAATATGACGGCCTATGTGGGTTCATTGCAACAGGTGTTGCAGCAAATTCATACGCGTGTTTTCAGTTCCCTTCCAGATCCGTCCTCCTTATCAGGCTCGCATGACCTTAAGCCAGGAGACTGGGTGGTGACGCAAAAGCACCTGAGGAAAAATCTAGATCCTCACTTTGAGGGACCCTATCAAGTCCAGCTGATCACGCCCACATCTGTTAAGCTGGAAGGAAAGTCTGCCTGGATTCACGGATCTCACTGCAAGAGATTTTACAAGAACTAAAGGAGAATGGAATTTGGGAAGTACTATCCATTCTTGCTTCTCACTGTGATTGTATCTATTCAATGTAAAAAAAAGATAATGTCGTCTATGGGTCATGGGATAGTGACGTGTCTAAACAATGGGCTAATAAATTTGTCCAGTACCATAACTATATTGCCCAGGTCCGAAATCTATCCAATTGCTGGATTTGTTCACATGCCCCAATTTCTGTAAAAACTATGCAGTATTTTGTAACTCCATTGACAGAGAGAGAGCCAGTTCATGTAGATGAAGAAACCAGAGAAGGTCAGTATGCAGATGGAGCTACAAGTTCCGTTTGTCGACTTAGTCCATCGGCGTTACCGTTTTGTTTGCCGGGTCTGTAGTGGATGGTGAAGTCCAGAGGTTGTAGTGCTAAACTCCACCGCAGCAATCTGGCGTTGTCTCCGGAGACCCGATTAAGCCAGACTAGGGGATTATGGTCCGTTAGGAGGGAAAACTGTCGTCCATACAAATATGGTTGCAACTTTTTGAGTGCCCATACTACCGCCAGGCACTCCTTCTTGATGGCCACACAGCTTACTTCACGGGGCAGTAGTTTCCGACTCAGGTAAGCTACCGGGCGTTCTTGGCTGTCCGGCCCGACTTGGCTCAGTACTGCCCCCAATCCAAACATAGAAGCGTCTGTGTGAACAAGGAAACGTTTAGTTGGATTGGGTGCAGCCAATACAGGGGTATTGGTGAGGGTGTCCTTTAGTTGGCGGAAGGCTTCCTCACACTCTGGGGTCCAGGTTACCTGGCGGGGGAGGTTCTTACGGGTCAGATCAGTGGGGGGCTTGGCTACGCTGCTGTAATTGGGAACAAATTTCCTGTAATACCCCGCTGTCCCTAGAAACGCCATGACCTGGGTTTTAGTGCGTGGGGTGGGCCATTTGGCTATGGCCTCAATCTTGGCTGGTTCTGGTTGCTGTTGCCCACTTCCCACTCAATGCCCTAAATACTGAACCTCTGCTTTTCCCACGTGACACTTGTTTGCGTTCAGGGTGATTCCGGCCTGGTGGATCCTGTCCAATACTGTCTCTAGGTGATTTAGATGCTCTTCCCATGTCGCACTGTAGATGGCGATGTCGTCCAGGTAGGCACAAGCATAGTCCTGGAGACCATCCAGAAGCCGGTCAGCCAGCCTCTGGAAGGTCGCAGGGGCATTCTTCATCCCGAATGGCATAACTCGAAACTGGAATAAGCCGAACGGGGTGACAAATGCCGACTTGGGAATAGCGTCAGGACTAAGGGGAATCTGCCAGTAGCCTTTGCATAGATCGATGGTGGTCAAATACTTTGCCCCTGCCAGCCGGTCTAACAACTCATCCACACGCGGCATGGGTTATGCATCCGTCACTGTTTTCTCATTGAAGCTTACGATAGTCTACACAAAACCGTGTAGTCCCATCCTTCTTGGGCACTAACACTACGGGGGATGCCCAGGGACTATCTGACTCTTCAATGACCCCTAAACGCAACATCTCTTGTATCTCTAGTCGCATCCCCTCTCGTACAGACTCAGGGACGCGGAAGGGGTTTTGTCGCAGGGGGGTCTGATCCTGGGTCTCGACCTTGTGCTGTGCCAGGTGAGTGTACCCTGGTCTCCCCGAAAACATCCTCTGTCGCTGCCTCAACAACTCCGCCTGCTGTCTCTCCCGGGGGCCTAGGTCTTCACCCAAGTGTACCTGGTCCCATGTTTTAGACTGAGTCCTTTCCCCTAAGACATCCAGCAAGGGAAGTCCGGCTAAATCCTCTGCTTCAGGTGCAGAGATGGCCACTACCTCTTCAGGGCGATCCCGGTAGGCCTTCAGCATATTCACGTGGAACATGCGGATAACCCTGGGGTCGTCACAATCAGCGACATTATAGGTTGTGCCGGCTATTTTCTCCACTACCTGATAGGGCCCCTGCCATGCAGCTTGGAACTTGTTCTGCTTAGTGGGCTCTAACACCAGGACCTTCTGTCCTATTTCCAAGGTGCGCTCTCTGGCCCTCTGATCGTACCATACGCACTGGCGCCGCTGGGTCGCCTGCATGTTCTCACGTACAGCCTGGGTCAGCTCCTGTAGGCGGTCCCGGAATTCCAGCACATAGGGTACAATAGGTACCCCTTCTATGAGGCCCTCCCCTTCCCAGTGTTCTAGCACTAAGTCTAGGGGTCCCCTTACCTATCTCCCATATACCAGCTCGAACGGGGAGAACCCCGTGGATTCTTGGGGCACCTCACGATAGGCAAACAGGAGGTGTGGCAAGAATTTCTCCCAGTCCCTGTAGGTCCTGGTAAAAGTCCCAATGAGCTGTTTTAATGTCCTGTTAAAGCGTTCACACAACCCATTGGTTTGCGGGTGGTACGGGGCGCTTCTAATGGACTTTACACCGCACAGCTTCCACAGTTGGTTGGTCACCTCTGCTGTAAACTGGGTACCCTGGTCCGAGATAATCTCCCGGGGAAATCCAACCCGTGAGAAAACCTGAAGCAGGGCGGCCGCCACCGTCTCTGCCAGTATGTTAGGTAACGCAACCGCCTCTGGATACCGTGTGGCATAATCTTCCACTGTCAATATATACCTTTTAGGCTAACGGCCCTATCAGATCGACCGCTACTCGGCTAAATGGTTCCTCCACAATGGGGAGGGGGCGTAATTTGGCCTTGCATCGATCCCCCCTCTTGCCAATGCGCTGGCAACTGTCACAGGTCTGGCAGTACTGAAGAACAGCATAGGTTACCCCCGGCCAAAAGAAGTTTTGTGTCAGACGATGCCTGGTGCGACTGACGCCGAAGTGCCCGGCCAAGGGTACGTCATGAGAGATTTGCAGTAACTCCTGCCTATACTTCTTGGGAACTGCCAGCTGTCGTTTTATAGTGGAGCTCATCCCTGTGTGGTGCTGCTCTGTGATCCAGTACACGAGTCCCTGCTTCCATACAAACTGTTCCCCTTCCAGTACCCCTCTCCCCTCCTGTGCTTTCCCACGATAACCCTCCAATGAAGGATCCTCAAGTAACTCCCTCTTAAATTCATCTGGGGTGGCCAAAGAAATGTGTCTGGCTATGGGAATACGTGTAGGGCTGGGATGTCTTACCTGGGCCTCCTCTGAGTGTGATTCCACCTCCGCAGCTCGAGCTTGACTCCGGGTCGTCACAGGATATCAAAACAAAATCAAAATGTGTGAAAAACAAGGCCCACCTGGCCTGTCGTGGATTCAAGCGTTTAGCCGACTCAAGGTAGATCAAATTCTTGTGGTCAGTGAGGACCACAAATTGATGTCTAGCTCCCTCCAACCATTGTCTCAACTCCACAAATGCTCACTTCATGGCCAACAGTTCTCGATTCCCCACATCATAGTTGCGTTCCGAAGGAGAGAACTTTCGGGAAAAGAAGGCACAGGGGTTCATTTTAGATGTTACAGGATCTTTTTGGGACAAAACAGCTCCTGCACCAGTCTCTGAAGCATCCACCTCCACCTGAAATGGAAGTGAGACATCGGGTTGTCGCAAAACCGGAGAAGAAGTGAACCTCCGCTTCAGCTCCTGAAAAGAAGAAACAGCCTCTGGAGACTAATTCAGCAAATCAGCGCCCTTCTTAGTCAAATCAGTCAATGGTTTGGCAATAACAGAAAAATTGGCTATAAACTTACGATAAAAATTAGCAAAACCCAAAAACTTCTGGAGAGCCTTCAAAGAAGTGGGCTGAACCCAATCATAAATGGCCTGTACCTTGGCCGGGTCCGTTTCAATAGTTGACGGAGACAAAATAAATCCCAAAAATGAAATCCTCTGTACACCAAAAAGAAATTTTGATCCCTTAACATACAGGGAGTTTTCCCTCAAAATCCAGAACACAGTCCGAACATGTTCCACATGAGAGTCCCAATCCCTGGAAAAGATCAAAATATCATCCAAATAGATGATCAGAAACTTATCCACAAAGTCCCGGAAAATATCATTCATGAAGCACTGGAAGACAGAAGGGGCGTTAGTGAGCCAAAAAGGCATCACCAGGTACTCAAAATGTCCCTCCGGAGTATTAAACGCTGTCTTCCATTCATCCCCATGCTTAATGCGAATAAAATTATACGCCCCCCCCTGAGGTCAAGCTTGGTAAACCAGCAAGCACCTTCAACTCTAGAAAATAGGTCAGAAATCAGGGGTAACGGATACTGATATTTAACAGTAATTTTGTTAAGGGAGCGATAGTCAATACAGGGCCTTAATGAACCATCCTTCTTGGCCACAAAAAAAAACCCAGCACCCAAGGGTGAAGAGGATGGTCTAATATGACCCTTCTCCAATGACTCCTTAATATAAGAACGCATAGCCTCATGTTCGGGTACAGATAAATTAAAAAGTCGACCCTTGGGAAATTTACACCCCCGACTCAGCTCAATTGCACAGTCATAACTCCTATGAGGAGGCAAAGACGCAGACTTACTCTCACTAAACACATCATAAAAATCAGCCAAATGGTCAGGAACCTCATGCGACTGGGGAGAGGTGGAGAAAACAGGAGTGTCACTAAGAGCACACCGACAACCCCAACTCACCACAGACACAGATTTCCAATCCAAAACTGGGTTATGGATTTGCAACCAGGGGAACCCCAGCACGATGGTATCATGCAAATTATGCAACATCAAAAATCTGCAATTTTCTTGATGGTCTAGGGCGACTCGCATTACCACCTGGGTCCAAAACTGAGGTTTATTCTTTGCCAAAGGAGTAGCATCAATACCCCTCAAAGGAATAGGCGTCCGCAGGGGTGTCATAGGGAAACCACAACGTTTAGCAAAATCTAAATCCATTAGGTTCAATGCCGCTCCTGAATCCACAAAGGCTTTAGTAGAAAATGTGGACAGGGAGCAGATCAGAGTAATTGCCAGAAGAAACTTAGGTTGTACACCACCTACAGCAAATGTGTGTGCAAAACGTTTCTCTCGTTTAGGGCAGACAGAAATAATGTGAGAGGCATCTCCACAGAAAAAACATAGCTTATTACGTCTTCTATACTCCTGACGTTGCACCCTAGACAAAACTCTATCACATTGCATAGGTTCAGACATTTGTTCAACAGGTGGCAGCGTTTCCCGTGTAATTTTACGTTCACGTAAACGCCAATCAACCTGAATGGCTAATGTCATAGAATCGTCAAGACCAGAGGGAACAGGAAATCCCACCATAGTATCTTTTACAGTTTCCGACAAACCCTTCCGAAAGAGAGCTGCCAAGGCACCATCATTCCAAGTGGTGAGGACCGCCCACTTTCGGAATTTTTGACAGTACAGTTCTGCAGAATCTTGATCCTGGCTCAATGCCAACAGGGTCTTTTCAGCTTGATCAATAGCATTAGGTTCATCATACAATAACCCCAAGGTCTGAAAAAATGCATTCACATTAGCTAGAATAGGATCATCTGGTACTAAAGAAAACGCCCAATCCTGGGGATCGCCGCGCAGCAAGGAGATGACAATTTTAACCTGCTGCGCAGAGCTCCCCGATGAGATAGGCTTCAAGGCAAGAAATAATTTACAATTATTCTTAAAATTCAAAAATTTAGACCGATCCCCAAAAAACACATCAGGAGTGGGGATTTTTGGTTCAGCAGCGTGTGAATGAGCAAGATAGGTGGAAATTCCTCGCACTTCAGCAGCTAGCTGCTCCACACGATCAGACAATTGCTTAAACTCCATCAGGAAAAAAAAAAATATTCCTCCTACGGCCTCAGACACCTTTTTTTTTATTTTTTTAAACAATTCCTTCCTGCTTTTGAGTACCCTAGAATCTGCGGTATGGCTGGTGATTCTGTTATGATTGAGTCACCGAGGAGGAAAAAACAAAACACAAGCTCAGCCCAGAAAATCAGAGAGGTTGGAAACTAGCGGATTGCAGACCCCTGATCCTATCACACAACTAGCAGTAGCCGTGGAGTGTTCCTACAGTGATCCTAGACACCTCGTCACAGCCGGAGATCTAAATAAGCCTAAAGAGAGAAAAGGGAAAAACTGACTGCCCCAGAGCAGACACCAAAGCAATAGGCAGCCCCCAACATATAATGACGGTGAAGCAAGATGAAAACACTAACACAGATAGAAAGATAGGTTGAGCAAACGATGGGGCCCAAGCTATCTAAAAAGGACAGGACAGAAAAGCTGCTGTCTGCAATCCGAGAAAACCCTGCTAAAAATATTACCAACACAACTGATAAGCAAAAAGGACCCTGAAGTCACTAGACTTCAAACCCTATATCAGCACTCAGAATATTCTGGAAGCAGAGCAAAAGAGAACACTGATCAAGGAAAAAGAATCCAGCACACCCCTGGCCGGGGATGGCTGAACTCAAAAAACAAGGTAAACAAAACCAAAACTAATAAGTTCAATAGCAGAGCAAAAACTTATCTTTGGGAAGCAGGAATCTGACTGGTCTCCAAGAATCCAGCAGAGAAATCACCAGCGACTCAGAAGGGCGTCGGCTGCCTTATATCCAGTCTGTAGTTCCCGCTACCCAGTCACAATCCACCTGATCAGGTGTTTGGTTTCTTTCATCCAAATCAGCCTCACTACCTTCCTTCACCAGAAGAGGGAGATCCTCGGACACAAAAGATGAATGAACAGATGAGCTCACAACAGGCAGTGTCCAAGCAGCCTCCACAGAAGTGCCCGTGGACCTTTCCGCGCTTCCTACACACAACCGGTAGTAAACAGACGTTTTCTCCAAAAAGTCTGCGGAGACGCTTCCGCCGCACCGTCCATATGGTTGCCCGATAGACCTATTGCCAGACGCAAAACCTCCTAGAGGCCACATGTATCCTCTATCTCTCCCTGAGATGGAGGCTATGTCACAATATATCCGGGAGAACCTGGCAAGAGGCTTTATCAGAAAATCGGTGTCGCCAGCTGGTGCAGGGTTCTTCTTCGTGCAGAAGAAGAGTGGAGAGTTGCGCCCCTGCATTGACTACAGAGGTCTCAACGCCATTACTGTAAAAAACAAATACCATCTTCCTTTGATCTCTGAGTTGTTTAACAGGTTGCGAAGGGCCTGGATCTTTACGAAATTGGATCTACTGGGGCGTACAACCTGATCCGCATACGCGAAGGAGACGAGTGGAAGACAGCCTTTAATACCAGGGATGGCCACTACGAGTATTTGGTCATGCCCTTCGGCCTTTGTAATGCGCCTGCTGTCTTCCAGGACTTCGTAAATGACGTCTTTCGTGATATGCTTTCCACCTCGGTGGTGGTCTATCTGGATGATATTCTCATCTTTTCTCTAGATTTGACCTCTCACTGGAGAGACATCTGCAAGGTCTTCGACCGTTTGCGGGCGAATTCTCTCTTCGCCAAGCTGGAGAAATGCCAGTTTGAGCAAGAGTCCTTGCCGTTCCTGGGCTACATCATCTCGGCCCAGGGGTTGGCTATGGATCCTGTCACATTGCAAGCAGTAATGGACTGGCAAGAGCCCCATTCCTTGAAAGCGGTGCAGCGCTTTTTGGGGTTCGTTAATTATTATCGTCAGTTCATTCCCCTTTTCTCCACACTGGTAGCTCCTTTGGACGCTCTCACCAAGAAAGGAGCCAATCCTAAGGTTTGGTCAGAGCAGGTCTCCACAGCCTTTTCTTCTCTGAAGTCCCATCCTTTTCTTCTCTGAAGTCCCATTTTGCTGGCATTCCTATCCTCCACCGTCCCGATGTGGATAAACCCTTTATCCTAGAGGTGGATGCACCATCCGTCGGTGCAGGAGCTGTCCTTTTCCAGAAGGATGCTCAAGGTCGGAAGCATCCCTGCTTCTTTTTCTCAAAGACCTTCTCACTGGCAGAGAGGAATTACTCCATCGGGGACAGGGAGTTGCTGGCCATGAAACTGGCCTTTTCTGAGTGGAGACATCTCCTGGAGGGAGCCCGGTTTCCCTTCCAGGTGTACACTGATCATAAAAACCTGGTCTATTTGCAAACGGCCCAGCGCTTGAACTCTCGTCAAGCTAGGTGGTCGCTCTTCTTCTCCCGCTTCCGCTTCACCTTGCACTATCTGTCTGGAGAGAAGAACGTCCGTGCGGATGCTCTCTCTCGGTGGTCTCAGCGGAGGAAGAGGAGGCTGAGCCTGGGCTAATTGTCCCCATGGAGAGCCTGAGGACCGTGGCTCCGGCCACTCTTGAGGCAGTTCCGCCGAGCAAGACCTTTGTCCCTCCTCGCCTGCGGCCGGAGGTCCTTGCGTGGGCACACGTGTCCCGGGTGGGTGGTCACTTTCACTTTGGCATTAAGCGGACCACAGAACTCCTGACAAGATCTTATTGGTGGCCGCACATGGTTCGGGACACAAAAGAGTACATTCAAGCATGCGTCTCTTGTGCTCGGAACAGGTCCTCTAGGCAGAGGCCGGCTGGGTTACTGTATCCCTTGCCGGTGGCAGACAGACCCTGGGAGATGGTCGGCCTGCCCAAGTCCAGTGGCAGCACGGTCATCTGGGTGGTTACCTATCATTTTTCTAAAATGGTGCATCTGGTGCCACTCGCGTGGATGCCTTCCGCTTGCGGTCTCGCCGCACTGTTCAGAAAGCATGTTTTTCGTTTGCACGGTATGCCGGACAAAATAGTCAGTGACCGAGGTCCCCAATTTGCGTTTCGGTTTTGGAGGGAGCTCTGCAGTCTACTCAATATCGAGCTAAACTTGTCCTCCACCTATCACCCTGAGATGAACGGGTTGGTTGAGAGAGCCAATCAAACTCTGGTCACGTACCTGCAACATTTTGTCTCTGCCAGGCAGGATGACTGGGCATCCTTACTACCGTGGGCTGAATTTGCCCTGAATAATGCAGTGGCTGATTCCACTGGTCAGACGCCATTCCTTCTTAATTACGGCCAGCATCCGCGTGTCCCTGTTCCGATGCCAGTGTCTTCCACTGATTCCAGGGTGGCAGACTGGGGAGTGGAGGCTCGCGACATTTGGGATCGCACCCAGGATGCTATTCGAGCCTCTAAATAGAGAATGAGAGCGTCAGCCGACACACATCCGTGTCCTGCTCCAACTTTTGCCCCTGGCGACTTGGTGTGGCTCTCTGCCCGAAATATCAAGCTGCGGGCTGAGTCCTCCAAGTTCGCTCTGCGATACATTGGTCCCTTCAAAGTCCTCGAGTGCATTAGCTCAGTGGTCTACCGTCTGGCTCTTCGACCACACTTGGCCATCTCTGACATCTTTCACATGTCCCTTCTCAAGCCTGTTCACATGGCTCGGTTTTCCGAGTCATCTGCCGGGACATCAGACCTGTCCTCGGATGAGTTTGAGGTCAATGCCATTGTGGGACGCAGGATTGTGCGTGGCAAAAAATTTTATTTGGTGGACTGGAAGGGTCATGGCCCTGAGGCCCAGACCTGGGAGCCAGTGGAGAACATCCATGCCCCGCTCCTCATTGCAGCATTTGAGCATACCGAGGCTTGGAGGGGAGGGGGCCCTAGGGGGGTAATGTTAGGTGGACCCAGGTAACTATAGGCCGGTGAGTCTGACTTCTATACCAGGAAAGATCTTTGAACAAATTATTAAACAACATGTATGTCAATACCTGGATAAGAATGAAGTGATTAAACAGAGTCAGCATGGGTTTGTAACTAATAAGTCATGTCAGACTAACTTAATTTCCTTCTATGACGGTATCACTGATTGGGTAGATCAAGGAAATGCTGTAGATATAGTATATCTTGACTTCAGCAAAGCATTTGACAAAGTCTCTCATACAATCCTTATTGAAAAAATGATTAAGTATGGAATGGACAAGGCAACTGTTAGGTGGATTCATAACTGGCTTAGTGATCGGACCCAAAGAGTGGTCGTAAATGGCTGCACATCCAGTTGGAAGAATGTCTCAAGTGGGGTACCACAGGGCTCTGTCCTGGGCCCTGTATTGTTCAACATCTTTATCAACGATTTAGATGAAGGAATTGAGGGTAAACTGATTAAATTTGCTGATGACACAAAGCTAGGAGGGATAGCTAATACTAGAGAAGAGAGAGAGAGGATTCAAAAAGATTTAAATAAACTGGAGAAGTGGGCAGCAACTAACAGAATGGTTTTTAACAGGGAGAAATGCAAAGTACTACATCTGGGCAATAAAAATGGAAAAAGCATATATAGAATGGGAGGAATAGGGCTAAGTGACAGCACATGTGAAAAAGACTTGGGTATACTAATAGATCACAGACTGAATATGAGTCAACAGTGTGATGCAGCAGCAAAAAAGGCAAATGCAATTCTAGGATGTATTAACAGAAGCATACAGTCTAGATCACGTGAAGTCATTATTTCCCTCTACTCCTCTTTGGTCAGACCTCATCTGGAATATTGTGTCCAGTTTTGGGCACCACATTTTAAAAAAGACATCAACAAACTGGAGCAAGTTCAGAAAAGAGCGACCAGAATGGTGACCGGTCTGCAAACCCTGTCTTATGAGGAAAGGTTGCAGGATTTGGGAATGTTTAGTTTGCAAAAGAGAAGACTGAGAGGAGACTTAATAGCTGTCTACAAATATCTAAAGGGCTGTCACATTGTAGAAGGATCAACTTTATTCTCATTTGCACAAGGAAAGACTAGAAGCAATGGGATGAAACTGAATGGGAGGAGACACAGATTAGATATTAGAAAAAACTTTTTGACAGTTAGAGTGATCAATGAGTGGAACAGGCTGCCACGAGAAGTGGTGAGTTCTCCTTCAATGGAAGTCTTCAAACAGAGGCTGGACAGACATCTGACTGGGATGATTTAGCGAATCCTGCTTTGAGCAGGGGGTTGGACCAGATGGCCCAGGAGGTCCCTTCCAACTCTACGATTCTATGATTCTATGATTCTAGGTGTTGGGTTCCTGCAGCTGCACAGCGGGAATCCAGAGCCTTGCATCCAGCGGTCTCCCATTCTCCACCAACCGCTCAGGAGCTTACACAGCAAAGTCGGTGTCCCAGACACTCTGCTCAGACCAGCTCTGTAGGGCTGGTTGTTGCTGCCACCTCTGGGTCAGCAATAGCAGCGCAGGCTGCCCTGCAGCAAGCCACTCCAGAGGCTAAGTCCTCTCGTCGTGCTACTGGGCATGCTCACGAGACGATATCCCATTGGAGATCGGGAGTCACGTGCTCAGTTCCTTCTCCTGATCTGATTGGTCCATCTCAGAGATCTGGAAGGTCCCAGAAGCGCACGGCTATGAAAGGCCCGCATGGCCGCTCGGCCATGTGCTAGTATAGACCCTAATTGCTACTGTGTGAATAGTGATGGATGTATGGACTGCAAATGACTCATTAAGATTCCCCTCCCTCTGATATTACGAGTGCGTTTATGGATCTAGTTATAGAGTCAGCGCCAGTCAGTGGCAAGTTACTGGCCATATGGCACATCCTCCACAGTGCTAGCGTCCGACAGTGCGCCCCTCTTGGGTGCTGTCGCTTTGCGGCTGAGTCAGTCACCGTGCTGCACTAGTTGGTGTCCGCGGCAGCGTCGCCGCATGCACGGTAGGTCTAGACGGACACCGCCCTGAGTCTTGAGCTTAGTCCTGTGACCACATACCATGTGTGCACTTCGCTGAGTCCTGTGAGGTCAACAGGCTCGGCATTTATGTTCATGCCTTAGGCGACTCTGTGAATCAACAGAGTACGCCCAGCGCACATCGGGTGACGTATAACCCGCGTGCGTTATACCACCATATAGCGCATCTGCCATCGTCTAGCAGCGGTTTTAATCCCTACTGAACGGTGGACCCCTGGCGGCGAACGCACTTTCTATTATTTAATATTTAGTGCGTTCCGCCGTCCCTAACAATAACATTACATATAATAAAAGGATGGTAAAAAATGTCCCACAAATCAACAAGAGTGTACCCAAATATATTATTACTAGATGGAGGCCTGAAGCTATCGCATTGGGAGGGCGGCAATGTCACGATGGGGGCAGGCTTTTGCATTGTTGAGAATCTCTCCCCCATGTGCTCTCCCACCTATCCACTCTTTCCCCATGTGCTGACTTCTCCCATCTGTGCTCTCTTCTTCTGTCTACCCCATGTGCTTTCCCCCTTGTCTGCTGTCTCTATCCTTCCTGTGCTGTGTCTCCCCTCATGTGCTGTCCTGTTTGAGCTGTCTCCCCCTGTGCTCTTTCTTTCACCCCTGTGTCTGACCGTGTACAGAACATACCACCATACCTCCCAACTTTAGAAAACGAGAAAGAGGGACATAGGCAAATTTTAAGCCATGCCCCCGACCACACCCATTTCATGACTAGTCACACCCATGTCCACACCCCAACCACACCAATTTAGCACTGCTGATCACACTGGTACTGAGGGCACAGTGGCTGGCATTATGGCACAGTGGCTGGTACTGTGGGCACACTGACTGGTACTGAGGAAAAGAAAGAACAGAGAGAGAGAGAAGAAAGAAAACAGAGAGAGAGAAAGAAAGAGCAGAGAGAGAAAGAGGGGAAAGAAAGAGGGTAAAGAAAGAACCGAGAGAAAGAAAGGAGAGAGAAAGGAAGAAAGAAACAGAGAGAGAAAGAAAGAAAGAACAGAGAGAAAAAAAAGAGGGGACAGAAAAAAAGAACAGAGAGAGAGAAAGAAAGAGGGGAAAGAAAGAACAGAGAGAAAGAGGGGAAAGAAAGAACAGAGAGGAAAAAATAAAGAAAAAGGGGAAAGAAAGAACAGAGAGAGAAAGAGGGAAAGAAAGAACAGATAGCAAGAAAGGAAAGAAAGAGGAGAGAGAAAGAACAGAGTGAGAATGAAAGAGTGGAAGAATGAAAACAGAGAGAAAGAAAGAGGGGAAAGAGAACTGTTATGAATGGGTCACCGAGGAGGAAAACAAGACCAAGCTAAGTCACAGAAAAACCAGAGAGGTTGGTAACTACGTGGACTGCAGACCCCTGATCCTGACCACACAACTAACAGTAGCCGTGGAACGTACCTACGATGATTCTAGACGCCTCGTCACAGCCGGAGGACTAAATAAACCTAAAGCAAGAAAAGGGGAAATCTAAACTGCCCCAGAGCAGACCCAAAAGGAATAGACAGCCCTCACACATGTATTGACGGTGAGACAAGATGAAAGCACAAACACAGGTAGGAAAATAGGCTGAGCAAACTATGGGGCCCACACTAACTAGAAAGAACAGGAAAGGAAAGATACTGTCTGCATTCACGCCAAAAAACCCTGCAAAAATGTCCAACACTTCTGATAGCAAAAAAACCCCTGAAGTCACTAGACTTCTCCCACTATATCAGCACTCTGGCATATTCTGAGAACAGAGCAAAAGAGGCCAATCTAATAAGGGACAAAAAGCAAACTGGCACATACAGTGACATAAAAATGGAAATTCAGCACAGCCCCAGCCGGGGCTGGCTGACCACACAAAAAACTGAATAGACCAAACCAAATCAAATGTGAACATGAGCAGAGAACACTTAGCTTGTGTAAAATAATGCATATCCTGTAAAATACTCAGGACTAGTTACCAGATAAAAATATAGTGGTTTATTTGGTTTCTTCCATCAAAGAAAGGTTATTACAGAAAAACAGGTGAATAAAAATAAGTGAAAGAGATATTGTCCATTAGATCATGCTCTGAGATCCCACATGGCAAAAGCAACATGTATTCTTCTTCTCTCCGAGATCCTGAATAGCAAATGGCTGCTGTGTCTCAGTTCGGCTTCTCACATCGCCGTCAAGTAATATACCAGCTGTTATGTCATGTCATCTTGCGTCTGTCTCTCATGATGGTGAGGGAAGAAGAGGAGCGACCTCTACAGTTAGCCATGAATTATATACGTCTCCTAAAGCACGTGGTCTCTACATATATGGAGCTGTCTTTCTACCATGAGCCAAGCTTAAAAATAGCCTATGTCATGTAAGCTAAAGCATTCTACAGAACTGGGTCTTATAAGAAATTAACGGATTATTAATATTTAACAATTCCCCCTTTTGAGGGAGACAGACATTAATTGGAACCCTCAAATATAACGATCTTTTTTCTTCTTTTCTTCTTCTTTGACAAAATAATTTAATATTAATAATAATAATAATAATAATAATAATAATAATATCAGATTACCGTTATAAGTACTCAATGACATAATTGATGTGAATTCATGTTATGGTAAGCCGTGAACAATATTCATATAAAATATGTATAATTATACTTCCCTAAGTCTAAATTGAAGCATCTCAGGTCCAGTCATCATCATCTGATGTCATCTGGTCTTCATTTTGATGTCTTCTGTCTTCTTCTTGGTTCTTTTAAAAATACAGTTTTCTTATAGCATATAGATGTTGTAGGAATTGTGTGGTGTATCAAATCAAAGTCCATAAATTCAAATGTTGATAAGAAACAAAGTCTATAGATGAAATGCAGCTTTAATATCTGTGCAGTGTCATCTTTAAAAACCTGGGCTTACATTGGCTCGCCTTGGATATTCTGGAATCCTCCATCGGTACTGGTCTTTGAACAGGTGTGACGTCTTTGGTCAGCAAAGCAAGGGTTAAAATGACTCTTCCTTGCTAAACATAGCACCATAACCAGTCCTTGTCCTAATGCACAGGACATATGTCAGGGTTGTAGCTTCCTGATAATTACCTTCATTGTTCACCAGCTTTCATCGAAGCTTTTCAGGTGATTGAAAACCTCTGGAACTTGATAAGAACGTGATAACACCGTTCATCTCAGCATCATAGGATCATCGTCCTCTGGTTGTCAGGTTAGACACTTTAATTGTGACTGTCGGTGGTGGATACTGCACTTGTGACTGTCAGTGGTGGATACTGCACTTGTGACTGTCAGTGGTGGATACTGCATTTGTAATTAACACAGTCTATTACTCAGTAATCATAGCTTTGTTACCTTCTGGGATTTCTGGATCGCGGCATTCTTCTTCTTGCAACTGATAAAAATCAATGAAGTTTAGAAATGTGAAAAGTCTTTATTAACATAATTTCAGTATCTTGCTTGAAGTCTTCATTCCCTATCCTATACCAAATCTGGTAATTTCCTATCCTATAATATCACAGCGTACCATAGCAATCAGTAATATCCATATAATTATTATCAGAATTTGTACCATATATGGATTTCAATATTTGAAATAATAAACGATAATACATTATTATCCGCATTTTTCATGTGATAGAACATTTTTTTTTTATGTCATAGGTGTAATTACCTTTTTCAACCCATAGGTGTCACTGTTTTATGTAACCAGTGTTTTCATCTTTATTAATAAGGAATATATTTATTATACTAATAATATGTAGGAATGTATAGCCATGAACCAAAATAAGAATATATGAGTGAGCGAATGAATGAATAAAAGAATTGTTGCATATAACTCAGAAGTGAAACATTTTCTTAGTAATAGAACCATATAATTGCTATATTTAATGAAGCAATATTCTCAGTAGATATTACTTTACTAAATATTGGTGAAAGAATTAAAAATAATGAAAAATAAGAATAAAAATAAAAATAAGAATAAGGCCTTTATGTTGATGCAGAGTAGTTATGTCTTCAGTAACATATACCCTTAATATTTCCATGATCTGGATTATTTCATAATTGTCATAAACTTGTGTTACCAAAATATTCAAATTATGCAACTTTGCATGTAATTCCTCTTAGTGTAAAGAAATGAATCCTTATAATACTTGTTATTATACCCAATACTTATACCATTGCACCTTATTAATATTTTTTCCTATTAAAATGTGTGAAGAAGAAGTATTAATCAAATGTGATGATGTAGTCAGGATCAAAAACATATTTTCCCCCTTAATACCAAAAAATATTGTTCTATGAAATAATTCATTTATCAAAACCAAAATTAAAAATAATTAATGTATAAATTATGTAAATTTATAATTGCTTATACCATTATTTGTCTGAAGATGTGTAACCATTAAAATTAATTTGAATATCATAAAATTATCCTTTGGAAAAATTAATTTAAATGTAGTTTAAGATTAACACACTTGGACAGAGAAGGAAGGTCCACTATTCCCAGATGCAGCTGGTGAATACCAGGCTCTGTGCTGGTGCCTGTTTAAAAGAGCTAAAGCTGATAAGGAAAGAATAGATTTTCTTCCTAAACTATTTTCTATTTTGTTGTGCGATTGCACTTATCCACTATTAACTAAATCAAGAAATAATAATTACTATAGAAATATAGAAATATATGTTGTATAGATAATATTTCATTATATATCCTAATATTCTAATAATTTATCTGATCTGCATATTTCTCCTAAAGATAAAAGCTTTTGGTTTTTGTTTTTTTTTTTCTTTTTTTTTTTTTTTTCATTCAGAATCCTGAGGTCTCACAAACATATCACATTACTCGCTCAGCAGCTGCTCATACACTCAGTCACTGTCACTCAGACTGTGTCACATATTAAGTTTAAACCAAATACCTCACATACGAAGGTGTGATGAATACACGTGTTTTAACCCAAATTATCCTAATTATCAATGCATTGTAAACTATTTCAATTTAGTCTTAATATTTCTTTGAATATTCCCCAAATACACATGACATAAATATATGTATAGCTATACTTGACATTTAGGCCTGGAAAAAAAATTCCATTGCTTTGCAAAAGTTGAGACCCCCTTAAAAATTATTTTCCTAAGGAACAGGGACATAGTATACTGGTATACTTGTATTATTAGAACAAGGTTCAAATTCCCCTGCTGTGGTTGTCATTCAAACCATGCAGTAAAGCACACACCCAGAACATTTTAAAAAGCAATTAGTTATTTCCTTTTAAGGGTTAGATATATAAAATCATGCAATATTGCAACTTCCTGTGTAAATAAAGGCATAAATCCTTGGAAGAGAATTTTTCTCGATTAAGTCCTGCTTTGAAATGAAAATTCTAAGGAAACATAAAAAATAAGGTTAATATCATATTCATATTCTAAATATTATTACTGATGTAGATTTTAATTTTCATTAAAAAATACAGTTCTACTATTTCTACTTCTACAAACACTCTATATATACTGTATGACTATGTATATATCCACAAACCATAAAACTACAGGATTATACTCTATAAAATAATTACATATAACTCACTAATTGTATAACACTGTTACACAAAATATATTACTTTTTCTAGCCAATTCCTACACCCATACTTATTTCTCTGCAAAAAATATCCTGAAAGGTTCTTGCCATTTTAAAGCTGATAGATTCTTGGAGCAGAGTATTCAGTTTACAGGCCATGATGTCACTCACCACCTGTTTCTGTCTGTTAAATTCGGCCATCTTTGTTACAGAAAGAAGATCAAAACTCATCATTTTTCTTAATTCAATTTGTGTCTTTTCGGTGTTCTTTTGCATCATTCCATATGGCTTATAACAAACATGTGATTTTCTTTTTCTTTCTTCGTAGATTTGATTTTGGGGAAAACTCATTTTAGAAGGTTTTGCTAATACAAGCTTCTGATAAGATTTTACTCTGCCTGTCTTTACAAAATTAGCACAATTTACTTTCCTCTCACGATTCTCGTGTTTTCTGGCAAAATCAAGGGATTGCGCACATTCAAACAAAGAATCTTTTTGTGACGCAATAACACGTGATGCAGGATTTAGAAACCAAAATTTGCTTACAAAACTCCTTATGAGGGACTGTGTTTTGACATTCTCACTCAGCATTCTATACAAACGTTCATATATGGACATGAACGTAAAAATACATTCCTTCCGACCAATTCTTAATTTTTGAAGAATATCAATATCTGGATGATTTTCATTTGATGAACAAAAAATGAGAATTTTTAATCTGTCTTTATCAGTTAAATTCTCATGTGTTTCACCAGATAACTTTAAAGACAATCTCCTAGCAAAATTTACAGGGATCCACATTTTGAACAACTGATTCTTCTCCTCGTTAGATAAATCAAAGTTATCAGAACAACTTTCAAAGATCTCAGAGTTCCTACAAACATCTATTTTGTTGTCATAAGCAGGAATTATTTGGCATATCTTTATCAAATCCTTCCTCACGCTACTTCGGATTTGGGCCTGTGAGTCTTCTATTTTTAGTGGTACGTCTTTCCTTTGTACATCCTCTACGTCAGTTCTGAAGTCTCCTCCTACTTCTCCATCTTGTTCCACGTCTGCAAGGTCACCTTCAATGGCTGCTACAGACACTTGATTACAGTCAATCTCCCTAACTTTACAGCCAATCTCGAGAACATCACAACAATCATTTTTGGATTTCTCTGACACAGATCTATGAAATATATCTACCATCTGTAGAATATTTTTTAATCTCTCTCTTTCTCTATTGAAAAACTTAGAATCTAACCTCTGATTCTCGAGTTCACACTCGGCATATAAACTTAACCATAAAACTTCTGAATTAGAATTGTCTACAGACTTAAATTTCAATTTACTCTGCTTAGCAAGACAATTAATGACATCCATTTTATCTTACCTTGAAATGTCTCAGCTCCTTTGATGGACAACGCTGGGTTCCTGTCTTCACACGTCTGGCTTAGGTCTGGTACTTTTGGCACTTGTAGTACTTCTCAATCTATCTGGTACTTCTTACTTCTAGGTTCTATGTGATTCTTGTAAGTAGTGGAATTCCCGATAACTTGCACATATGATTTGACGTTAGCAAAGTCCAATCCCCCGTGTGTGCAAGTTGAGGGAAATCCGCAAAAAAGTACAAAAATTCAGATCTGGCTGGCTCTCCAATGTAAAATAATGCATATCCTGTAAAATACTCAGGACTAGTTACCAGATAAAAATATAGTGGTTTATTTGGTTTCTTCCATCAAAGAAAGGTTATTACAGAAAAACAGGTGAATAAAAATAAGTGAAAGAGATATTGTCCATTAGATCATGCTCTGAGATCCCACATGGCAAAAGCAACATGTATTCTTCTTCTCTCCGAGATCCTGAATAGCAAATGGCTGCTGTGTCTCAGTTCGGCTTCTCACATCGCCGTCAAGTAATATACCAGCTGTTATGTCATGTCATCTTGCGTCTGTCTCTCATGATGGTGAGGGAAGAAGAGGAGCGACCTCTACAGTTAGCCATGAATTATATACGTCTCCTAAAGCACGTGGTCTCTACATATATGGAGCTGTCTTTCTACCATGAGCCAAGCTTAAAAATAGCCTATGTCATGTAAGCTAAAGCATTCTACAGAACTGGGTCTTATAAGAAATTAACGGATTATTAATATTTAACAGCTTGAGAAGGCAGGAACTGGACTGGAAACTAAGACCTCAGGAGGCAGGAAAAAATCACCAGCATGGGAATAGGGAGTCGGCTGTCTTAAATCCAGTCTGAGACTCTAGATGTCCAATCCTCATCCTCATTATCTGGTGGCAGGTCTCTGTTAATAATATCAGCTTCAATACCTCCTGCCACCACCAGAGGGAGCCCGGAAAGAGAAATCACAACTCCTCTGTCAGCACAACCAGTTCTCTCACCAGAAACCAGAGGCAGACCAGAAAATGAGTTCACAACAGAGAACAGAGAGAAAGAACAGAGAGAGAAAAAAAGAAAGATTAAAGAGAGAAAGAAAGGGGAGAGAGAAAGAAAAACAGAGCGAAAGAAAGAACAGAGAGAAAGAGAAAGAAAGAGGGAAAAGAAAGAGAACGGAGAGCGAGAAAGAAAGAAAGGGGGAAGAAAGAAAGAAAGAAACAGAGAGAGAAAGAAAGAAAAATAGAGAGAGAAAGAAAGAGTGGACAGAATAAAAGAACAGAGAGAGAAAAAAAGAGTGGAAAGAAAGAACAGAGAGGGAGAAAGAAAGAGGGGAAAGAAATAAAGAACAGAGAGAAAGAAAGAACAGAGAGAGAAAGAAAGAGGGGAAAGAAAGAAAGAACAGAGAGAAAAAAAGATGGGAAAGAAAGAACAGAGAGAGAGAAAGAAAGAGAAAGAAAGAACAGAGAGAGAGAAAGAACAGAGGGAAAGAGAAAGAAAGAACAGAGAGAAGGAAAGAAAGAGTGGAAAGAAAGAACAGAGAGAGAAAGGAAGAAGAGAGAAAGAAAGCTTAGAGAGTGAAAGAAAGATTAGAGAGAAAAAGAAAGGGGAAAGAAAGAAAGAACAGAGTGAAAGAAAGAACAGAGAGCGAGAAAGGAAGAGGGAAAAAAGAACAGAAAGAAAGAGAGGAAAGAAAGATTCTATAAAGATACTATAGCATCCCGGCTAACATTGTAATGCCCACCTGAGCCTCCCGGTGTATGACACATCATGATCCGCTCACATGTCCGGCATCCCCGATTCCACGGCAATCCCGCTGTCCTCTCTGTCGGAGGAAGACACGGTGATGGATCTGAAGCATTCCCTGAAGTGCCTTCATGGTTCCGTCACAATCTCCTCCTGAAATTACCTCATTTCCGGTCAGCTTCAAGCACGTCACTTCCGGTGGAACGTCACGTGCAAATTTTAAAGTGCTCCTTGGGGCTCCGCCGTGTACTCATGAGTCTGCAGGAAAAGTAAGCTTCCGGCTGGGACAGGGGCAGACTCTCTCAAAATCGTGACTGTCTCGCTGGATCCGGGATGGTTGGGAGGCATGAATGTTCCCCACCATACACCTTGTACACGCATGGCTCCGCACACTTCATACACACACGGTTCCGCTTTGTATGCCTCGTACACACACGGCTCCGTTCCGTACACGTCGCACACACATGGCTCCACTCAGTACAAACATGGCTCCACTCCGTAAACCTCATACACATGCGGCTCTGCTCCGTACACCTTGTACACATGCGGCCACGCTCTGTACACCTTGTACACACATGACTCCTCTCCGTAAACCTTGTACACATGCGGCTTTGCTCCATACTTCTCGTACACATGCGGTTCCGCTTCGTACACCTCATACACACACAGATCCACTCCATACACCCCATACACACGGCTCAGCTCCATACATTTTGTACACACAGGGCTCTGTTCCATACACCTCGTACACACACGGCTCCACTCTGTACACCTCGTACACACACGGCTCCGCTCTGTACACCTTATACACACACGGCTCCGCTCCATACACCTCATACACACGTGGCTCCACTCCGCATGCCTCGTACACACACATCTCCGCTCCGTACACCTTCTACACTCGAGGCTCTGCTACATTCACCCTGTAAACCCCTCCTGACCCCACACATAAAGTTCCCCCATCCAGCACCATGACGACAAGCACAGTAGAGTCCTGCATACACCGAGGCTTCTGATCATGTGACCTCTGACTCCTCCCCTCCTGTAACCTCATCACAGGTCCTGTGTGCACAGAAGAGAACAGCCTAGTGATGTCAAGGCAGGTTTGAGAGGCTGCGGTGGGTCTCTGGGAAGGCGAGGATGGGGTCGGTGCATAGGGGGCGTGCGGCTTATCAGTGCAGGGGGGGAAAAATAAGCTCCCGCCCAGGACAGCGAGACAGGCACTCAAAAATGGGACTGTCCCGCCAGATCCGGGACGGTTGGGAGCTATGCATACCACAGCTCCTGGGAAGAGGAGGAAGTCAAAGACAATACTGACATTACAGCAGGAGATTGCAAAGGATACATTTTGTGAGGTAAAATATTGTTTAAAAATAGTTAGTGAAATATTTTGCCTCACAAAATGAATCCTCTGTGATTCCCTGCTGCAATGCCAGTATTGTCTTTTGCTTCCTCCCCTGCCCAGGAGATGTGGTATGCTCCGTACATGGTCAGACACAATTTTTAAAATGAACTTTCGTTCGTGGGAAAACCCCTTTAATGTGACCGGCTTCCTCTGCCTGTAGACACATTGCTCATGTGCCACCGGGATCAGCCGAATGATTCTCTGTGCCTGAGCACAATTCGCGCAGGTGCAGTAAATCAGACCGCCGCCATCTTTGTGCAGACAGATAGCGGTGGTCACATTAAAACTGCGCATGCGCTCCTCCTGTACAAAGATAGCGGCGGTCACTGAATCCTTCGGCTGATCCCGTCGGTGGCGTGTTCGTGACAGTGTTGCGCTGGTGGTACCATGTAAAAGGCTGTGTATGGCATATACTGTGTGTGTGTGTGGTGCACACGGCATATAGAGTGTGTGTTACCACGGCTGGTCAGGTGAGGAAAATCTCCAAGAGTGGACCCTCTGGATCGTGGCACCGAGGGGCCCCGGGCGAGCTGCCAGGTGGAGCCGACCCTTATACAGGGATCGTTAGGAACAGGCCCAGGGGTTCGGGTACCACGATAGCCGGTACCGAGAGGGGCGACTCAGAACGGACTGGAGTGGGAACACGAGATTGTAGGAGGTAGGACCAGAGTAGGATTGCAGGACCGAACCAGGGATAGCAGGATGAAGCGGGATCACTGGAGACAGGACCGGAGTAGGACTGCGGGACTGGAGCATAGACAGCAGGACAGGGCAGGATCACTGGAGACAGGACCGGAGTAGGACTGCAGGACTAGAGCATAGACAGCAGGACGGAGCAGAAACACGGGAGGCAGGACTGGAGTAGGACTGCAGGACTGGAGCATAGACAGCAGGATGGAGCAGGAACTCGGGAGGCAGGACTGGAGTAGGACTGCGGGACTGGAGCATAGACAGCAGGACGGAGCAGGACCACAGGAGGCAGGACTGGAGTAGGACTGCTGGACTGGAGCATAGACAGCAGGACGGAGCAGGAACACGGGAGGCAGGACTGGAGTAGGACTGCGGGACTGGAGCATAGACAGCAGGACGGAGCAGGAACACGGGAGGCAGGTCTGGAGTAGGACTGCGGGATTGGAGTATAGACAGCAGGATGGAGCAGGAACACGGGAGGCAGGACTGGAGTAGGACTGCGGGACTGGAACAGGAACCACGAAAGACAGGACTGCGGGACTGCAGAGAGTACATGAGGAAGCAGGGCCCAGTGTGCTAGCAAACACAATGATCAGGCGCCTCTCTCAAAGGAGGATGGCCTGATATACCGCTGCCTGGTCTGCCATTGGTCCGACGGTGTTTCCGGGTCAGGTCACGGGCAGAGCACAAGAGACTGGAGGGAGGTGCGGCTGCGGCCTACGGCGCATGCGCATTGCATGCAGAGATGCCGTCGGCCGTGGAGCTGTCAGAAGGAGCTGCCGTGGCTGCCGAAAGGTGGGGGGCTGCGGTACGGGAGTGCAGGCCGGGTGAGTATACAGCAGCGGCATGACAGTGTGTGTGTGGTGCGTACGACGTATACAGTGTGTGTGGTGCATACAGTGTGTGTGTGTGCGTGGCGTATACAGTGTGTGTGTGTGTGTGTGTGTGTGTATGTGGTGCGTACGGCATATACAGTGTGTATTTATGGCGTCTACAGTGTGTGTGGTGCGTACAGCGTATACAGTGTGTGTGTGTTGCTTACGGTGTATACAGTTTGTATGTGTGTGTGGTGCGTTTAGCATATACAGTGTGTGTGTGTGGGTGGTGCAACGGTGTTCCGCTGGTAGTACCGCGCAAGAGGCTGGTACCACCAGCAGTTTCCATATCGAGACACCCATCACTTGGGTGTCCCATTATGGCGGTCGGTGAACTTCCGCCGCTTGGAATTCTGGGACACATCTAGACAGAACAGGATGTGAAGACATTACAATGTAAGTATATACTAGATAACTCCAATAACCAAATGGCTGATATATACAGTGGGGCAAAAAAGTATTTAGTCAGTCAGCAATAGTGCAAGTTCCACCACTTAAAAAGATGAGAGGCGTCTGTAATTTACATCATAGGTAGACCTCAACTATGGGAGACAAACTGAGAAAAAAAAATCCAGAAAATCACATTGTCTGTTTTTTTTTCATTTTATTTGCATATTATGGTGGAAAATAAGTATTTGGTCAGAAACAAGCAATCAAGATTTCTGGCTCTCACAGACCTGTAACTTCTTCTTTAAGAGTCTCCTCTTTCCTCCACTCATTACCTGTAGTAATGGCACCTGTTTAAACTTGTTATCAGTATAAAAAGACACCTGTGCACACCCTCAAACAGTCTGACTCCAAACTCCACTATGGTGAAGACCAAAGAGCTGTCAAAGGACACCAGAAACAAAATTGTAGCCCTGCACCAGGCTGGGAAGACTGAATCTGCAATAGCCAACCAGCTTGGAGTGAAGAAATCAACTGTGGGAGCAATAATTAGAAAATGGAAGACATACAAGACCACTGATAATCCCTCGATCTGGTGCTCCACGCAAAATCCCACCCCGTGGGGTCAGAATGATCACAAGAACGGTGAGCAAAAATCCCAGAACAACGCGGGGGGACCTAGTGAATGAACTGCAGAGAGCTGGGACCAATGTAACAAGGCCTACCATAAGTAACACACTACGCCACCATGGACTCAGATCCTGCAGTGCCAGACGTGTCCCACTGCTTAAGCCTGTACATGTCCGGGCCCGTCTGAAGTTTGCTAGAGAGCATTTGGATGATCCAGAGGAGTTTTGGGAGAATGTCCTATGGTCTGATGAAACCAAACTGGAACTGTTTGGTAGAAACACAACTTGTCGTGTTTGGAGGAAAAAGAATACTGAGTTGCATCCATCAAACACCATACCTACTGTAAAGCATGGTGGTGGAAACATCATGCTTTGGGGCTGTTTCTCTGCAAAGGGGCCAGGACGACTGATCCGGGTACATGAAAGAATGAATCGGGCCATGTATCGTGAGATTTTGAGTGCAAACCTCCTTCCATCAGCAAGGGCATTGAAGATGAAACGTGGCTGGGTCTTTCAACATGACAATTATCCAAAGCACACCGCCAGGGCAACGAAGGAGTGGCTTCGTAAGAAGCATTTCAAGGTCCTGGAGTGGCCTAGCCAGTCTCCAGATATCAACCCTATAGAAAACCTTTGGAGGGAGTTGAAAGTCCGTGTTGCCAAGCGAAAAGCCAAAAACATCACTGCTCTAGAGGAGATCTGCATGGAGGAATGGGCCAACATACCAACAACAGTGTGTGGCAACCTTGTGAAGACTTACAGAAAACGTTTGACCTCTGTCATTGCCAACAAAGGATATATCACAAAGTATTGAGATGAAATTTTGTTTCTGACCAAATACTTATTTTCCACCATAATATGCAAATAAAATGAAAAAAAACAGACAATGTGATTTTCTGGATTTTTTTTTCTCAGTTTGTCTCCCATAGTTGAGGTCTACCTATGATGTAAATTACAAACGCCTCTCATCTTTTTAAGTGGTGGAACTTGCACTATTGCTTACTGACTAAATACTTTTTTGCCCCACTGTATATCCACAGTTGGCAGTAGGGCCTATACCAAAAATCGATGGTCCTATACATATAGGGCATCAGTATGTATAAAGTATATACAGTATATATATATATCTGGCAAAAATTGAGACCACTGCACAGTTTTGTAAAAATCAGCTTCTCTACATGTCTGACAGCCATTCTATTCCAGTGTCAGTTGAATTCCAACCAGAGTACACTTCATTCTACTTAATGTGCTTCTGATTACATGATCACCTGAACCAAATCTTATTTAACCCCTTCCTGACATCAGACGTACTATCCCGTCCATGGGACCCGGGCCCCTATGCCCAGGGACGGGATAGTACGTCTACCGCGATCACGTGGTGAGCGCCGCTGATCGCGGCCGGGTGTCAGCTGATTATCACAGCTGACACCCGGCACAATGTGTCAGGGGCGGTCACGGACCGCCCCCGACACGTTAACCCCTTGCACACCGCGATCAAACATGATCGCGGTGTACCGGGGGTTAAAGGGAAGCATCGGCAGGGAGGGGGCTCCCTCCGTGCTTCCCTGAGCCCCCCACGGCAGCGCAATGTGCAGCGCTGCTGCGGGGGGCTCCTTTCCTGCAAGCCCCCGAATCCAAGATGGCGACGGGGGCCTTCGGGGGCCTGCAGGAAGCTGGCTTCCTCAGTGCCTGCAAAGCGCAGGCATGAGGAAGCCTTCTGTACTGCCTGTGACAGATCGCTGATCTGTCACAGTGATCTGTGATGTGACAGATCAGCGATCTGTCACAGGACAGTGATGTCCCACCTGGGACTATTTAATAAAGTTTAAAAAAAAATAAAAAAAAGTGTTAAAATAAATTAAAAAAAATCGCCAAATAAATTAGAAAAAAAAAAAAATATTCCCCCAAATAAATCCATTTTTTGGAAATTAAAAAAAAAACAATAAAAGTACACATATTAGGTATCGCCACGTCCGTAACGACCCGCCCTATAAAATTGTCCCATTAGTTAACCCCTTTAGTGAACCCCTTAAAAAATAAAAATAAAAAACGAAGCAAAAAATAATGATTTATTATCATACCACCAAACAAAAGTGTAATAACGCGCGATCAAAAAGACGCATATAAATATTCATGGTACCGCTGAAAACGTCATCTTGTCCCGCAAAAAACGAGCTGCCATACAGCATCATCAGCGAAAAAATAAAAAAGTTATAGCTCGCGGAATAAAGCGATGCAAAAATAAAAAATAATTATTTTTTATATAAAATAGTTTTCATTGCATAAAACCGACAAAACATAAAAAAAGACCTAAATGAGGTATCGCTGTAACCGTACTGACCTGAAGAATAAAACCGCCTTATCAATTTTATTGCACGCGGAACGGTGTAAACGCAACCCCCAAAAGAAATTCATGAAACGCTGGTTTTTGTTCATTCTGCGTCCCAAAAATCGGAATAAAAAGCGATCAAAAAATGTCACGTGCCCGAAAATGGTACCAATAAAAACGTCAACTCGTCCCACAAAAAATAAGACCTCACATGACACGGTGGGTCAAAATACGGAAAAATTATAGCTCTCAATATGTGGTGATGCAAAAACTATTTTTACAATAAAAAGCGTCTTTTAGCGTGCGACAGCTGCCAAATATAAAAACCGCCATAAATAGTAAATCAAACCCCCCGTTATCACCCCCTTAGTTAGGGAAAAATAATAAAATAAAAAAAATGTATTTATTTCCATTTTTCCATTAGGGTTAGGGTTAGGGCTAGGGATAGGGTTAGGGTAGGGTTAGGGCTAGGGTTAGGGTTAGGGTTAGGGCTAGGGTTAGGGTTAGGGCTGAGATTAGGGTTAGGGGTGTGTTGGGGTTCGGGTTGGAGTTAGAATTGGGGATTTCCACTGTTTGGGCACATCAGGTGCTCTCCAAATGCAACATGGCGTCTGATCTCAATTCCAGCCAATTCTGAGCTGAAAAAGTCAAATGGTGCTCCTTCCCTTCCAAGCTCTGCCATGCGCCCAAACAGTGTTTTACCCCCACATGTAGGGTATCAGCCTACTCAGGTCAAATTGCAAAACAATTTTTGGGGTCCAATTTCTCCTGTTACCCTTAGGAAAATAAAAAATTGGGGGCAAAAATATCATTTTTGTGGAAAAAAATGATTTTTTTATTTTCACGTCCGAGCGTTATAAACTTCTGTGAAGCACTTGGGGGTACAAAGTGCTCACCACACATCTAGAGAAGTTCCGTGGGGGGCCTAGTGTCCAAAATGGGGTCACTTGTGGGGAGTTTCAATAGTTTAGGTACATCAGGGGCTCTCCAAACGCACATGACACCCGCAGACCATTCCATCAAAGTCTGCATTCCAAAATGTCACTGCTTCCCTTCCGAGCCCCGACGTGTGTCCATACAGTAGTTTTCTCCCACATATGGGGTGTCAGCATACTCATGACAAATTGGACAACAACTTTTGGGGTCCAATTTCTCCTGTTACCCTTGGGAAAATGAAAAAATTGGGAACTAATTGATCATGTTTGTGGAAAAAATACGATTTTTTTATTTTCATGCCCGGGCATTATAAACTTCTGTGAAGTCCTTGGGGGTTCAAAGTGCTCACCACACATCTAGATAAGTTCCTTAGGGGGTCTTGTTTCCACAATGGGGTCATTTGTGGGGGTTTCCACTGTTTAGGTACATTAGGGGCTCTCCAAAGGCAACATGACACCCGCAGACCATTCCATCAAAGTCTGCATTCCAAAACGTCACTACTTCCCTTCCGAGCCCTGACGTGTGTCCATACAGTAGTTTTCTCCCACATATGGGGTGTCAGCATACTCAGGACAAATTGGACAACAACTTTTGGGGTTCAATTTCTCCTGTTACCCTTGGGAAAATAAAAAAATTGGGGACTAATTGATCATGTTTGTGGAAAAAATACGATTTTTTTATTTTCATGCCCTGGCATTATAAACTTCTGTGAAGCACTTGGGGGTTCAAAGTGCTCACCACACATCTAGAGAAGTTCCGTGGGGGGCCTAGTGTCCAAAATGGGGTCACTTGTGGGGAGTTTCAATAGCTTAGGTACATCAGGGGCTCTCCAAACGCACATGACACCCGCAGACCATTCCATCAAAGTCTGCATTCCAAAATGTCACTGCGTCCCTTCCGAGCCCCGACGTGTGTCCATACAGTAGTTTTCTCCCACATATGGGGTGTCAGCATACTCATGACAAATTGGACAACAACTTTTGGGGTCCAATTTCTCCTGTTACCCTTGGGAAAATGAAAAAATTGGGAACTAATTGATCATGTTTGTGGAAAAAATACGATTTTTTTATTTTCATGCCCGGGCATTATAAACTTCTGTGAAGCCCTTGGGGGTTCAAAGTGCTCACCACACATCTAGATAAGTTCCTTAGGGGGTCTCGTTTCCAAAATGGGGTCATTTGTGGAGGTTTCCACTGTTTAGGTACATTAGGGGCTCTCCAAAGGCAACATGACACCCGCAGACCATTCCATCAAAGTCTGCATTCCAAAACGTCACTACTTCCCTTCCAAGCCCTGACGTGTGTCCATACAGTAGTTTTCTCCCACATATGGGGTGTCAGCGTACTCAGGACAAATTGGACAACAACTTTTGGGGTTCAATTTCTCCTGTTACCCTTGGGAAAATAAAAAAATTGGGGACTAATTGATCATGTTTGTGGAAAAAATACGATTTTTTTATTTTCATGCCCTGGCATTATAAACTTCTGTGAAGCACTGGGGGGTTCAAAGTGCTCACCACACATCTAGAGAAGTTCCTTGGGGGGTCTAGTTTACAAAATGGTGTCATTTGTGGGGGGTTTCCACTGTTTTGGTACATCAGGGGTTTTCCAATTGCGACATGGTGTCCGATCTCAATTCCAGCCAAAAACGTCAAAAGGTGTTGCTTCCCTTCCGAGCTCTGCCATGCGCACAAATATTGGTTTACCCCCACATGTGGGGTATCAGCGTACTCAGGACAAATTGCACAATAACTTTTAGGGTCCTGTTACCCTTGGAAAAATAAGAATTGAGGGTGAAAAGATCATTTTTGTGGAAAAAATATGATTTTTTAATTGTACGGCTTTATGTTATAAACTTCTGTGAAGCCCTTGTGGGTTCAAAGTTCTCACCACATATCTAGATAAGTTCCTTGAGGGGTCTAGTTTCCAAAATGGGGTCACTTGTAGGGGGTTTCCACTGTTTAGGTACATCAGGGACTCTCCAAACGTGACATGGCGTCCGATCTGAATTCCAGCCAATTTTGCATTGAAAAAGTCAAACGGCGCTCCTTCCATTCTGAGCTCTGCCATGCGCAAAACAGTCGTTCCCCCCCACATATCAGGTATCAGCGTACTCAGGACAAATTGCAAAATAACTTTTGCAGTCCAATTTCTCCTGTTACCCTTGGTAAAATAAAGAAAATTGAACCTGAAGTATTTTTTTGGTGAAAAAAAGTTTGATGTTCATTTTTTTTTTAAATATTCAAAAAAATTCCTGTGACGCACCTAAAGGGTTAATAAACTTCTTGAATGTGGTTTTGAGCACCTTAAGGGGTGCAGTTTTTAGAATGGTGTCACTTTTGGGTATTTTCTATCATATAGACCCCTCAAAGTGACCTCAAATGTAATGTGGTCCTAAAAATAAAATGGTGTTGTAAAAATGAGAAATCGCTGGTCAACTTTTAACCCTTATAACTTCCTAACAAAAAAAAATTTTGGTTCCAAAATTGTGCTGATGTAAAGTAAACATGTGGGAAATGTTAGTTATCAAGTTTTTTGTGTGCCGTATCTCTGTGATTTAAGGGCATAAAAATTCAATGTTGGAAAATTGCGAAATTTTCAAAATTTTCGCCAAATTTCCGTTTTTCTCACAAATAAACGCAAGTTATTTGAATGAAATTTTACCACTAACATGAAGTACAATATGTCACGAGAAATCAGAATCACCGGGATCCATGGAAGCGTTCCAGAGTTATGACCTCATAAAGGTACAGTGGTCAGAATTGTAAAAATTGGCCCGGTCATGAACGTGCAAACCACCCTTGGGGGTGAAGGGGTTAATAAAGGAAAGTATGAAAAACCCTGCTGTGGTGTTCACAATCCTCTTGCAATAGGACAAGCTGGATGGCAAAACAAGTGCTAGTAATATCCCAAAAGTAATAAGAATGAAAAATAACTTGTAACCATGCTAAAGGAGTTTAAAAGAAAAGTCATGAGTGAGGAAAAGAAGGGCTCAATTCTGGCTTTACTAGCAGAGGGATACAGTGAGCGTCATGTTGCCTCCATCCTTAAAATTTCTAAGACGGCAGTCCATTATAATAAGATCAAGCAGTAGACATAAGGGACAACAAAGCTACAGACCGGCAGAGGGTGAAAACGACTCTCCACTGACCGGGATGGCCGTCATCTTATTCTAATGTCACTCGGCAACCGCAGGATGACATCAAGTGACCTACAAAAGCAATTGCAAATGGCAGCTGGGGTGAAGTGCATGGCAAGAACAGTTTGTAACAGGCTCCTAGAGGCAGGGCTCAAGTCATGAAAAGGAAGAAATAAAGCCTTTCATCAATGAGAAGCAAAGGAGAGCCAGGCTGAAGTTTTGCCAAATAATATAAGGATTGGACCATAGAGGACTGGGGTAAGGTAATCTCTGATGAGTCTAATTTTCAGCTTTGCCTAACACCTGGTTGTCTAATGGTTAGACAGAGACCTGTGCGTACAAGCCACAGTGTGTTGCACCCGCTGAGAAATTTGGTGAAGGATTGGTGATGATGTGGGGATGCTTCAGCAAGGCTGGAATTGGACAGGTTAATCTTTGTGAAGGGCGTATGAATCAAGCCGCATACAAGGTTATCCTGGAAAAACAATTGATTCCTTCTGCTCATATATACATACTGTATGTGTGTGTGCGTGTTTTCTTGTCCAAGACACCTTGTCTAACAGATGGAGGGCCAACTTCAATTATTAGGTAGGTACAGGTTAGGCTTGATAGAGACAATGACTCCCCTCTACCTACCCTATCTAATAGATATTTATCGTATTTGATTGCTATAACATAACTAAATGTATTTCTTTTGTTCTGCAATATTGACTCATTTGTGCAATACAGTAAATATAGCAAAAATGCTCAGTCATATGCCAAAACTAAAAAACCTAAAGATCGCCGATGTTTCCACAACAAAACTAAAACCTAATTATAGCTACTCTTCCTACGGTTTCTAAGGTGCCTGTCAAACCGGCCTAACTTCATACAGTGCATCATGATGTTTGCATTCACAATGGAAAAAGCATATATGTTGGATGACTCGTCAATGAAAGCTGTCAGTATTTACTATGGCAAAAATTTTTGTTTATTTGTCCATCAAATTGACAACAAAACTGTTACACTGAAACACACAAAGAACAGATAATGGAATTTGTTTATAGTGTGTCACGCTGCTGGGTGTGGATCCACTGCACCACGATCGGGGGAGAGCCTGGAGGGGCATAACTAAGTGATCACCTGGAATTTCACTAGAGCCCCTGATGTTGTGGCTAGACTAGAGCTGCAGGTTGTTGACAAGTACCATTCCAAGGCAGGCGTTGGTACCACAACAGCTGACCACAAGGAACAGGGACAAAGGTAGGGACTAGGAGTAGCTGGTATGACAAACACGATCACGGCCAGAACGAATTGGACCTGGTTTAGCTGGTGTGAATTCAGGACCGTCTGAGGCTACTTTCACACTTGCGTTTTTTTGCGCTGCGCACCGTGCGCAGTGCAAACGCACATAAAAAACACATCATGCGTTTTTGTGCGTTTTTTGCGGTTTTGCTCGCGTTTTTTGCACTGACGTGCGCATTACCATGCGCACGTCAGCGCACCCATAGACTATAATGGGTGGTTGGGTGAAAAAAACGCATTGCGTGCGCATGCATTTTTTTTGGGCAAGTCGGACGCTCAAAAAATGCAACGGAGTGCATTTTGTGCGCCCGACCGCACACTACAAAAAAAGCATGCACATACAAACGCATGTGTATGCGCACCCATGTTAAGAATAGGAAAAAACGCATGCTTTTTTTGCGCAAAAAAAACGCAAAAAAAAAACGCAAGTGTGAAACCAGCCTGACAGACTCAGGGTCCAGGCCGAACTGGATGGCAGTTTAAGACAGGACGGACTCAAGGTATAGGTACTGATTCAGACAGGACAGGTACTGGGATAGGTTTCAGGTACAAACAGGACAGGATCAGGAACAGGGAATTGGCAACGGACTTAGCAGCTTGAAGACATACTAAACGCTCACGTTGCTCAGGCACCTCCCTACAAGGAAAGATGCGTTAAAGACAGTGCCTCTCAGTGCTATTGACTGGTAACCTCAGTAGTGCGCTCTTACCCTTTAAAAACAGTGATCGTGCATGTGCGCTGCCAGGAGACCTTAGTGACCTGGCAGGCCCTGGGACACTGGAGGTAAGGGGAGAGCCGGAGCAGAGAATGCGGCTATGTGGACGTGGCAGTGAGTATGTGGGCATCTCTAACGGAGGGATGGGAAGCAGCAAGCAGTGACACCTGCTTACAGTACCCTCCTCCTTATATCCCCTCTTCTTCAAGTCCGCAAGGAATTTCTTCAGGAAAAGAGGGGCATGAATATTCTCCCTGTGCTTCCTTCATCTCATCCTTTTATTAATACTATGTGTAATGTTCTTTTATCCTATGCCCTTGTATTGTATATACTGTGCTGTAATGAACATGTTAATATTAGGGATAGCAAGAATTAATTCAGTGGGCTGGGTCAGCAGCCTCAAAGGAGCAGGAAGTTCCTGTCTCCCAGTCAGTGCCCAGGCATGCTTGCCAGTGGCAGGACACTCCACACAGCCAGGAGCAGAAGGTGCCCCGGACGACAGGACAAAGCTGCCGCAGACCTCTGCCTTAGTCTATCGGGCACTGTAGACAGACTCCGGGACCGTCATGGCTCTCCAGTTTGGGAGGGAGCCACTGATACTGACTGGCCTCAAGTAGCTGCAGGGATAGAACAGGAAGCATTATTTCATGTACAGTAAAGTTTTCCCTTTTGGAGCAGAACTGTGCCTGTCGTGTTTTTCCTAGATCCTCACCCTCAGTGGCTGCAGTGAACAGGTAACTGACTGTGCTATAGGATTGGGACCTCACCTGTCTTTTTCATATGTAAGGGGCCAGGGTGCTACTGGACTGTTGCTTTAAGAGACTCTGTCATGACTACCATCCCATACCACCTTGTTACACAAGGGCAGTGCCCAAATTTTATATTTCTACGGATTACCCACTGTTAGGTGTCGGATTTCTGTCCCTGCACAGCAAGAATCCCGAGCCTTACTCCCAGCAGTCTCCCATTCCTCTCCAGCCGCAGAGGAGATTGCTCAGCAAACTCGTCAGTGCAGGTGCTCTGCCCAGACCAGCTCCGTGGGTTTGCTTGCTGCTGCCACCTCTGGCCCAGCTATGACAATACATGCTGCTCAGCAGCGAGATTCTCCAGGGACTAAGTCCCCATGTCGGGCCACTGAGCATGCCCGTGGAGTGATCTCCCATTGGAGATCGAAGGTCACATGCTCAGGTCCTGCTCCTGTTCGGATTGGCCCATCCAAGAAGCCAGGCAGGTCCCGGACGCTCGCGGCTATAAAAGGTTCGCTAGGATAAGACTGTATTTACAGACTATGTGGAGTGAGTGATGTATGCACGCATGAATGTCTCTGGTGAATGACTCATTAAGAAACCCCTACCCTTGGTACGTATGTGTTGTGCAGCCTAGCCTGCTAGCGCCCAGGCTTAGGCATAGGTAGGACAGAGGTTGAGTCAGGCATCAGTCCTCACCAGGGACTCAGCACGCCTCAGTGCACGTGCTCCATAGCCAGCGTCTATAGCGGCGTTCGCGGCAGCGACGCCGCGCGTTCAGTGGGCCTAGAAGGACTCTAACCCTGTGTCCTTGGGGTAGAGTTCTGTGGCCGCACACTGTGCACTCTTTTGGCCGGGCTCTGTGAGCATAACAGGCTCCGGCATTTACGTTCAGCGGTTGTGCGGCTCTGTGCATTAACAGAGTTCGCCCCTGTTCACATTGGGTGACGTAACCCACGTGTGACTGGTTTTACACCGCTTAATTCTTCCGCCATTACTTAGCAGCAGTGTACCACCTCTGCACGGTGGACCCCGGGCTGCGAACGCACCTACTATTGTTTTATAATTTGGTGCATTCCGCCAGCCCTAACAACCATTATCAGTGTACAAGGTACTGTAAGGGCATGTGCACACGTTGCAGATTAGCCTGCAGAATTTTCTGCAGATAATCCGTATCTCTTGGCAGAAAACACATGTTGAGTTTTCATGCAGTCACCGCACACGTCCAATCGCCACATACGGATGCATCCGCATACAACGCATGTCCTTGCGTACCCAATGTTAAAGATAGGTATGCAAGGAAACGCAGGACGCATACAGAAGTTGGCGGAGCGTAGGGAGGAAGAAAGGAGGAAGTTGGAAGTAGGCAGCCATCTGCAGCCCTCCAGAACGCAAATGTGAACCTAGCCTTACTGCATCAATGTGGCGTGGCATGGAGGCGATCAGCCTGTGTCACTGCTGAGGTGTTATGGAAGCCCAGGTTGGATTGATAGCAGCCTTCAGCTCATCTGCATTGTTGGGTCTGGTGTCTCTCATCTTACTCTTGGCAATACCCCATAGATTCTCTATGGGGTTAAGGTCAGGCGAGTTTGCTGGCCAATCAAGCACAGAGATACTGTTGTTTTTAAACCAGGTATTGGTATTTTTGTTAGTGTGGACAGGTGCCAAGTCCTGCTGGAGAATGAAATTTCTATCTCCAAAAAGCTTGTCAAGACCAAAATCAGCGCAGCCATTTACCAGGAAATTTTAGAGCACTTCCCTCTGCCGACAAGCTTTTTAGAGATGGAAATTTAATTAGAATCATAGAATCGTAGAGTTGGAAGGGACCTCTTGGGCCATCTGGTCCAACCCCCTGCTCAAAGCAGGATTTGCTGAATCATCCCAGACAGATGTCTGTCCAGCCTCTGTTTGAAGACTTCTATTGAAGGAGAACTCACCACCTCCCGTGGCAGCCTGTTCCACTCATTGATCACTCTATCTGGCAAAAAGTTTTTTCTAATATCTAATCTGTGTCTCCTCCCATTCAGTTTCATCCCATTGCTTCTAGTCTTTCCTTGTGCAAATGAGAATAAAGATGATCCCTCTACAATGTGACAGCCCTTGAGATATTTGTAGACAGTGTGAGAATCATGTGGGAATAGTGGATGAGGGCAGGTATATCTCGCCCAGATTCCTTTCCTATGTGGCCTAGTCTGGTCAGTATCGCACCTGCTTGCTAATGAATAATGGGAGGTGGATATAAAAGGATGCAAGGTGGTTGTGTGAGTGTCTCAGCCTGGGAACACAGAGAGCCTGTCTGTGTGAGAGACACTAGTGAGTGAGAGCAGTGCCCACTGCAACTGTGGTTTGGCTGGACGGGAGAAGCCCGCCAGTTGGTAGTTAGGTTGTCCATTGTTTAGTTAGTGCCGGACAGGCAAGGATTTGTTTTATGTTTTATTTCCTTTTGCATTGCTTTCACCGTTAATAAACCTGACCCAGGGTCAGTTACACCCGAATCCCAGCTCTGCGCCTGAGTTTCATGCTGAACGCACGTGACCTTTGACCCCAGCAAAGCCGATCCCGGAGGGTTTTATCACATTGTGGTGGAGAACGCGGGCATCACATTGCAAGCATGAGCATGGAGGACATGGTGAAAGCGCTGGTACAGTCCACCGCCGTCCAGCAAGAAGCTAATCGGGTGATGATGGCCCAGCTGAAGGAGTTGGTGGACATGACAGCTACCGATCGTTCGCTTCTCCAGCAGGTGGCGCAGCGCTTGGCAAGCTTACCTGAGCTTAACCTGGAAGCCGAGTCGAGAGTGATTCATGTGAGTCAGTACTGGCAGAAGATGACGACCGAAGATGACGTCGAGGCATACCTGACCACGTTTGAACGGACGGCGGTGCGAGAAAAATGGCCGAAGGCACGATGGGACGGCCTGATTGCCCCGTTTCTTTCTGGTGAGGCCCAAAAGGCTTATTATGACTTAGAGCCTGAAGCTGCGCAGGACTTTGACAAATTGAAAGCCGAGATCTTGGCCCGGCTGGGAGTGACGACCGCTGTCCGTGCACAGAGAGTGCATCAATGGACTTATCAGCCGGATAAACCACCACGGTCACAGATGTTCGACCTGATCCACGTGACGAAGAAGTGGCTACAACCCGAGGTGCTGACAGCGCCAGAGATAATCCAGAGAATCGTCATGGACAAGTACCTGAGAGCTCTACCGCCAGCCCTGAGGAAGTGGGTAAGCCATGGAAATCCTACGACGGCAGATCAACTGGTGGATCTGGTTGGACGTTACTCCGTGGCGGAAGGACTCCGAGACGACGCTACCCCACCTCGTTCTTCATCATCTCCACGTGGAACCAGTAAGACTGTTCCAGGGAGTAGGGGAGATGGAAAAATCCCTAAGACAGTGGGGGAGGAAAACGGGACTGCCCGCACTGCGAGGCCGAGAGTAACGAACTATGGTCTAAGCAAGGGGCCCGTTAGGTGTTTCCGCTGCCAAGAGATGGGACATATTGCTGCGAACTGTCCGGTCACTACTGAACCCATGCAGTGCGACGTCACAGACTCTAAAAACCGCATGTCTATGGTTGCACGGGTAGTGAGTGTGAATGCCGGTCAAAAGGATGCGGAAAAACACTTGTGTGATTTAACTGTTGATGGCAAAAATGTGGTGGCATTGTTAGACTCGGGAAGTGTGGTGACTCTGGTGAAGGCCAGTCTGGTGTCAGCCCCGACTGGACCATCAGACAAATTTTCTGTAACGTGTGTGCATGGAGACACTTGTTCGTACCTCACCACGGTCATATGCATTACTACTTCCTATGGGTCTGTGCAACATAAAGTGGGACTCATCCCAGCGTTATTGCATGATGTTATCCTGGGCCGGGATTTTCCCCACTTCTGGCAATTGTGGGAGAATCAGTTGATGCCCTTGGGTAATCGTGTACATGATTCTTCTCCCAGGGCGCGTGGGGGTCCCGAACCCCTGGAAGAGGTCTCCCCGGAAGACTCGGGGGAAGAGTCTGCGGGAAATGACCTGCAGTTCCCGTTTTCAGTCATGGCTGGTGATACGGAGGAGACCAGGGAAGAGGAGGAGGCCGACAGCCGTCCACCTCCCCGTTTGCCGGATTTAGAAGTTCAGAAAGATGACTTCCAAAGCGAGCAAATAAAGGATCCTACCCTTTCTCAGGCTAGGACAAATGTAAAAGTGATAAATGGGGTACCCGTTGAACCTGGCTCTAGGCTGGCATATCCTTACATGGTTATGGAGAATGATTTACTCTATCAGATAGAGAAAAAGGGGGAAGATACGGTGCAACTATTAGTCGTGCCAAAACCCTACCGGCGGCAGGTGCTGGACCTGGCCCACGGACATGTGATGGGAGGTCACCTGGGAGTCCAGAAAACCACCGAAAGGATATTACACTGTTTTGTTTGGCCAGGCATGCATCACGATATTCGTGTATATTGTGAGTCTTGTCCTGACTGCCAAGCCTCTGCACCTAAGCCCCGGTTCTGTAGCCCTTTGGTACCCCTACCTATTATTGAAGTCCCGTTTGAGAGGATTGGGATGGATTTAGTTGGGCCCCTTCCACGGTATGCACGTGGACACCAACATATCCTGGTCATCTTGGATTATGCCACCCGTTACCCGGAGGCCATCCCTTTGCGTAACACGGCCACCAAGACGATTGCCAAGGAACTGGTGCATGTGTTTAGTCGGGTCGGTATACCAAAACAGATACTCACCGACCAGGGGACCCCCTTTATGTCCAGGGTAATGAAGGAGCTCTGCCGATTGTTACAAATCGAACCGTTATGCACATCCGTGTATCATCCTCAAACAGACGGGTTGGTCGAACGGTTCAATAAAACTCTGAAGCAGATGCTGAGAAAGGTGATAGACAAGGATGGGAAGAACTGGGACTATTTACTTCCGTATTTGCTTTTTGCCATCAGGGAAGTACCCCAGTCTTCCACGGGATTCTCGCCTTTCGAGTTATTGTACGCTCGACTTCCTCGCGGACTGTTAGACGTTGCAAAAGAAACCTGGGAGGTTCAGGTCACTCCGTTTAAAACAGTGATAGATCACGTCACACAAATGCAGGACCGTATTATGGATGTTATGCCGATCGTCAAAGAACACAAGATGCAGGCTCAAGGAGCCCAAAAAAGAATCTATGATAGGGGCGCCAAGATTCGTACGTTTGCACCCGGAGATAGGGTGTTGATCCTGGTCCCCACCGTGGACAGTAAGTTCCTGGCAAAGTGGCAGGGCCCCTTTGAGATTAAGGAAACAGTTGGTGAAGTAAACTACAAAGTATACCAGGCAGGTAAAACGGAAACCTGAACAGATTTATCATGTAAATCTGATAAAACCCTGGAAAGATCGATCTGCCTTGTGTCATGATCCAGGACGGGATTTCGCTTTGACCCGTCCTGGTTAGACTAGGGGTTAATTGTGCTGCCTCTCTCTGGCAGCAGGAGGCTATTTAGTGCTCACTGGACCTGGGTCCGGTGTCAGTTATACTCCTGCCCTCGGCTGAGTTAAGTGACCTCTTGTATACGTGTGCCTTGTGCCTGATATCTTGCTTGTTTGTTCGGTTGTGATCTGGTTCTGTCCCTGTTACGAGTTCTGCCTGACCCTCTTGTACTGCGCTACCTCTCGTGTATGACTCTCTGCTTGTGACCCGACTCCTCTCTGCTCGTCCCCTTGGTACCACGTCGCCCTCTTGTGTATGACCTTTGGCTCTGTCTGACTACCCGTCTGTTTGTCCCTCCTGTGCCTCGTTTGCCCGTACTGCTGTGACCTCTGTTTTGCCTGACTCTGAGTTGTTGTATGGTGTCCTGTCCTATCTGAATACAGGACGCTAAGCCCCGCCCCCTTGCAGTCACATGACCATAGGTCCCGTGCAGACTATTCAGTTTCAGTGTCCGCAGGTCCTATGCATCTTTACTTTCCAGCACTGACTGGACCCTGACACTATTAGCCTGAAGCACGCATGGTCACCTCTGCTGTCCTGCTCCCCAGGTAACTCTTAGCACTGCTTCTGTACTCAGGACACGCGCACTGGCTCTATGAGCAAGTGCAGTGCGGTGTCTCTGACATTATAACTGACACATACCATTTTTTTTTCTCTGCTCCCATTCACCTGTGTGTGTGATGGATCCTGTGCACGCTCTTTCTGAGCAGGTTAAGCATCTGACGCAGATGTCTCAGAAACTCTTTGGAGAACAAAGAGTCCTGGCTCAGTCTCAGCAGCTGATCGCCGACACTGTGCAGGGAGTTCTTTCATGGGGGGCTCGGGATGTTACATTAATTTCCCCTGAGTCTCCAGTGAAGTTACCAGATACCTTTTCTGGAGATAAAAATGACTTCAGAGTTTTCAAGGAGGGCTGTAAGCTTTTTTTTTTCCTTAAGACCACACTCTTCTGGGGATGAAAGTCAGAGAGTGGGGGTCATTATGTCTCTGTTAAGGGGAGCCACCCAAGCTTGGGCTTTCTCCCTTCCTACCACGGCCCCTGAGTGTATGATTGTGGATGCATTTTTTGAGGCCCTGGGGCATATTTATGATGAGCCTGATCGGGTGCGTATGGCTGAGGACAGGCTGATGAATGTTTGCCAGGGGAAACACTCAGCCGAGTGGTTTTGCTCAGAGTTCAGACGCTGGGCTGCTGAGGTCTGCTGGAACGACGCCGCTCTCCGGGGGTTGTTCCGCAGAGGCCTGTCTGAGCATCTGAAAGACGCCTTGGCTCTCCACCCCCCACCTGATGCCCTGGAGGAAGCTATGACACAGGCCGTCCGAATGGATCGCAGGTTACGGGCAAGGGGAGTGATACAAACCGAGACATCATTGTTCTCCCAAGGAAGGGGAGCCAGTTCTTCACTGAAAATCACGGCGATGGGAACCATCAACCGTAAGGAGGAAGAAAGGAGGCAACGGCACGTGAGAAAATGCTGTGTTCACAGTGGCGAGTCTGGACATGGGAAAAAGGATTGCCCCTCCCGGCCACTAACCAACAAACGACTGAGCCCGGGTGATTATCGTGGAGGTCACCCAGGCTCTCAGGTACCCTTTTCTGCATTTTCTAAAATGTCATTCCAAGTGGAACTTTGTTGTGGGGGTGTCTCCACATCCACAACTGCCTTCGTGGATTGCGGTTCATCATTGAACTTTATTGACTCTGACTTGGTGGCCAGGTGTAAGTTAGGGACAGTTAGGTTGGAGACTCCGATTCACCTTGTTGCTATTGACAAAACACCACTGGGTAAGAATGACATTGTGTTTTGTACTGAAGAGTTTCTCCTTAAAGTGAGTTCCTTACATCAGGAACGTATTTCATGTTTTGTAATGAACAACCTGCCTGCGGGACTGGTGTTGGGGTTCCCCTGGTTACAGCTGCATAATCCTGTGATTAATTGGGAATCTCGGGATATTGTTAAATGGGGTCCCTATTGCTCTGAGAAATGTCTTGTTTCTGTGTCTGTGTCGTCCGTGGGTCTAGAAGGCATTCCGGAGTGCCTGATAGATTATACTGATGTTTTCTCCGAAAAAGAGGCTGAGGTTTTACCACCACACCGCCCATTTGATTGTGCCATTGACCTGGTTCCAGGTGCTAAATTGCCCAAAGCCCGCCTGTATAACCTCTCGGGTCCGGAACGGGCTGCGATGAAGGAATATATTTCTGAGAGCCTCCGTAAGGGACATATTCGTCCTTCTGTTTCTCCTGTGGCGGCAGGGTTCTTTTTTGTAAAAAAAAAAGACGGTGGTTTGCGCCCATGCCTCGATTTTCGTGAGTTAAATAAAATAACTGTGAGGAATACTTATCCCCTTCCACTTATTCCTGATTTATACAATCAGTTGTCCGGAGCTAAGTGGTTTTCGAAATTAGACCTACGGGGAGCGTATAACCTTATCCGAGTCCGGGATGGAGATGAATGGAAGACCGCCTTTCTCACTACTGAAGGGTTGTTTGAAAATTTGGTCATGCCCTTCGGCCTGACCAACGCTCCAGCGGTCTTCCAAAATTTCATAAATCATGTGTTCTCCGATTTGATTGGACGTTTTATGGTGGTGTATTTGGATGACATTTTAATCTACTCGCCTGATAAACAGACTCACATTGGTCATGTTCGGGCAGTTCTCCAAAGGCTCAGGGAGAACTGTCTGTTTGCTAAACTTGAAAAATGTTTATTTTTTGTTCAGGAACTGTCCTTTCTGGGGTTCATCGTGTCTGCTGAAGGGTATCGCATGGATCCTAATAAGGTGCAGGCCATTCTCGAGTGGGTTCAACCGTGTGATTTGAAGGCTCTGCAATGTTTCCTAGGGTTCGCTAATTATTATCGGAAATTTATAAGGGGGATCTCACAGGTGGTTAAACCCCTCACAGACATGACTCAAAAGGGGGCCGATATCAAGAATTGGTCAACCGCAGCGGTAGCGGCATTTCAGTTTTTGAAAAAATGTTTCATGTCGGCCCCGGTTCTTATCCAACCGGACCCCTCTGAACCATTTATTGTTGAGGTAGACGCCTCAGAGGTGGGGGTGGGGGCGGTATTGTCCCAGGGACCCGCCACTTTGACCAATTTAAGACCTTGCGCCTTTTTCTCAAAGAAGTTCTCTCCGGCAGAGATAAACTATGATGTGGGGAATCGGGAACTTCTGGCCGTAAAATTGGCTTTTGCAGAATGGAGGCATTTTTTGGAGGGGGCTGTCCATCCTATAACGGTAATCACGGACCACAAAAACCTAGCTTACATCGAGTCTGCTAAAAGGTTGACTCCCAGACAGGCTAGATGGTCACTTTTTTTTTCTCGATTCAACTTCTCGATCACTTTCCGACCAGGATCCAAGAATATCAGAGCGGATGCGTTGTCACGCAGTCTAGATCCGGTGTCCCCCCCCCCCCGGAACCTCCATCCTCCATTCTTCAGCCTGGGGTGGTGGTGGCAGAGATTTCTAATGTGTTGGAACGAGAGATTTGAGAAGCCCAGGCTCTTGCACCTCCAGCTAAGCCGGTGGATAAACTTTATGTGCCAGCTCAGTTTCGTCTCAAGGTCCTCCAGGAGTTCCATGACTCAGTTCTGGGTGGACATCCAGGGATCTCAGCGACCCGGAAGGCCATTGCTAGAATGTTCTGGTGGTCTTCTTTAGTCTCTGATGTTGGGGAGTATGTGTCTGCGTGTGAGGTTTGTGCCCGTGCGAAAACTCCCCATAACCGGCCGGCCGGGGAATTGGTACCACTGCCAATTCCTGAGAGACCATGGACTCATCTGTCCATGGATTTCATCACCAACCTTCCCCCTTCCAAGGGTAATACCGTGGTCTGGGTCGTAGTGGACAGGTTTAGTAAGCAGGCACATTTTGTACCTTTGGCAGCTCTACCTAATGCGGAAACATTGTCCAGATTGTTTGTGGAGCATGTGGTGCGGTTGCATGGGGTACCCCTGAATGTGGTGTCTGATAGGGGAGTGCAATTTGTGTCCAGATTTTGGAGAGCTTTTTGTAGGAGGTTGGGTATTAGTCTGTCCTTTTCATCCGCCTACCATCCAGAGACTAATGGGCAGACTGAGCGGACCAATCAGTCTCTGGAGCAAATTCTGCGTTGTTTGACCTCAGCCCGACAGGATGATTGGTGTTCTGTGTTACCATTGGCTGAGTTTGCTTTTAACAACCGCACTAACCAGTCTACGGGTACATCTCCTTTTTTTTGCAATTATGGGTTTCATCCTCATTTTGGAGAATTTTCCCGCTTGAATTCTGGGTGTCCTGGGGCGGACGAGTCGATCCAGCGGTTGGGGGAGGTATGGCGGGAGGTCCAGAATAACATTACGAAGGCCCAGGACAAATTTAAATTTTTTTGCGGACAAAAAACGATCCGTGGGTCCAGTGTTTCAGGTCGGGGATAAGGTATGGTTATCCACCAAAAATATAAGGCTCAAGGTCCCCTCTGCGAACCTTGGACCCAAGTTTATAGGTCCCTATGTAATTACCGAAGCAGTTAACCCGGTGGCTTTTCGGTTGCAGCTCCCGCCATCTCTGCGGATCCCAAATGTTTTCCATAAGGCCCTTTTGAAACCTGTGAGGTCCAGTGGGGAGGGATCATCATCTTCCCCGACACCGGTTCTGGTAGATGGGCAGGCTGAGTACGAGGTGGAACGAATTGTCGACTCCAGGTTGGTCCGTCGCGCCCTTCAGTATTTGATACATTGGAAGGGCTACGGTCCTGAGGAACGCTCGTGGGTTCCTGCTTGATCAGTTCATGCGGATCGGTTGATCCGAGCCTTTCACGCCAAGTACCCTGAGAGACCTGGGGGTCCGGTGGCCCCCCATTGAGAGGAGGGTACTGTCATGATCCAGGACGGGATTTCGCTTTGACCCGTCCTGGTTAGACTAGGGGTTAATTGTGCTGCCTCTCTCTGGCAGCAGGAGGCTATTTAGTGCTCACTGGACCTGGGTCCGGTGTCAGTTATACTCCTGCCCTCGGCTGAATTAAGTGACCTCTTGTATACGTGTGCCTTGTGCCTGATATCTTGCTTGTTTGTTCGGTTGTGATCTGGTTCTGTCCCTGTTACGAGTTCTGCCTGACCCTCTTGTACTGCGCTACCTCTCGTGTATGACTCTCTGCTTGTGACCCGACTCCTCTCTGCTCGTCCCCTGGTACCACGTCGCCCTCTTGTGTATGACCTTTGGCTCTGTCTGACTACCCGTCTGTTCGTCCCTCCTGTACCTCGTTCGCCCGTACTGTGTGTGACCTCTGTTTTGCCTGACTCTGAGTTGTTGTATGGTGTCCTGTCCTATCTGAATACAGGACGCTAAGCCCCGCCCCCTTGCAGTCACATGACCATAGGTCCCGTGCAGACTATTCAGTTTCAGTGTCCGCAGGTCCTATGCATCTTTACTTTCCAGCACTGACTGGACCCTGACACTATTAGCCTGAAGCACGCATGGTCACCTCTGCTGCCCTGCTCCACAGGTATCTTTTAGCACTGCTTCTGTACTCAGGACACACGCACTGGCTCTATGAGCAAGTACAGTGCCGTGTCTCTGACACCTTGTCAGCGGAGCTGGCCCGTCCCGTCTGCACGCATACCGTAGCGGAGGTACGGGTTGCAGAGACTCTCTCGGAGTGGCAAAAGACTGAGGTCAGGCAGTTTCTACTTCACAACCAAAAGTTTTTCTCAGAAAAACCTGGGCAGACTACGCTCATGGAACATGACATCGTAACGGAACCTGGTGTCACAGTTCACGTAAAGCCCTACAGAATCCCGGAAGCGCGCCGTGAAGCCGTTTCCCGAGAAGTGAAGGCAATGTTAGAGTTAGGAGTCATTGAGGAATCGCACAGTGCGTGGTCCAGCCCGATTGTGCTAATTCCTAAACCGGACGGCACCATCCGGTTCTGCAATGACTTCAGGAAACTGAATGCGGTCTCAAAATTTGATGCCTACCCCATGCTCCGGGTCGACGAGTTAATAGATTGGTTAGGAAAAGCCCGGTATATTACGACCCTAGACCTAACAAAGGGGTATTGGCAGATCCCTCTGGTGGAGGCTGCCAGAGAAAAGACAGCATTTGCTACGCCGGAAGGTTTATTTCAGTATGTGTATATGCCGTTTGGACTGCACGGGGCACCGGCGACCTTCCAGAGACTGATGGATCGAGTCTTGAGGCCACATAGGCGGTATGCTTCGGCCTATTTGGATGACATTGTCATTTACAGCTTGGACTGGGAGACTCATCTCCAGAAAGTACAAGCTGTGATTGACGACCTGTGGGAGGCAGGTCTAACCGCGAACCCCAAGAAATGTCACATCGGGCTAGAAGAAGCCCAGTATTTGGGGTATGTAATTGGGAGGGGTGTTGTTAAACCCCAGGTTGATAAGATTCAGGCGGTTCAGGACTGGCCACAACCTGTCAACAAGAAGCAGGTGCAAGCCTTCCTGGGGATCGCCGGTTATTATCGCCGGTTCATACCCAATTTTGCAGCCATCGCTACCCCCCTGACGGATCTTACAAAAGGGAAAGACTCCGTCATGATTAAATGGAGTTTAGCGGCTGAAAAAGCCTTCCATAGCCTAAAACGGGCACTTTGCTCTCAGCCCGTACTGGTGACTCCGGACTTCCGCAGCGAGTTTGTGGTACAAACGGATGCCTCTGATACCGGTATCGGGGCCGTACTCTCACAAGTGAGGGACGGAGTGGAACACCCAGTCCTCTATCTCAGCAGGAAGCTGAATAAACACGAGCAAAGGTATGCAGTCGTAGAAAAAGAGTGCCTCGCCATTAAGTGGGCTCTAGAGGCCCTCAAATATTACCTGGTGGGCCGAAAGTTCAGGCTGGACCATGCCCCTCTCAAGTGGATGCACTTGAACAAGGAACGGAATAGCCGGGTGACCCGGTGGTTCCTTGCCCTGCAGGCCTACACTTTTACGGTGGAGCACCGCCCAGGTGTACAGATGGGAAATGCAGATGCCCTGTCCCGAGTGCACTGTTTGGCGGGTGTCATTGCTCGACCGGAGTGGTCTGAGCAGAGGGGGGGATATGTGAGAATCATGTGGGAATAGTGGATGAGGGCAGGTATATCTCGCCCAGATTCCTTTCCTATGTGGCCTAGTCTGGTCAGTATCGCACCTGCTTGCTAATGAATAATGGGAGGTGGATATAAAAGGATGCAAGGTGGTTGTGTGAGTGTCTCAGCCTGGGAACACAGAGAGCCTGTCTGTGTGAGAGACACACGTGAGTGAGAGCAGTGCCCACTGCAACTGTGGTTTGGCTGGATGGGAGAAGCCCGCCAGTTGGTAGTTAGGTTGTCCATTGTTTAGTTAGTGCCGGACAGGCAAGGATTTGTTTTATGTTTTATTTCCTTTTGCATTGCTTTCACCGTTAATAAACCTGACCCAGGGTCAGTCACACCCGAATCCCAGCTCTGCGCCTGAGTTTCATGCTGAACGCACGTGACCTTTGACCCCAGCAAAGCTGATCCCGGAGGGTTTTATCACAACAGCTATTAAGTCTCCTCTCAGTCTTCTCTTCTGCAAGCTAAAACATTCCCAAATCCTGCATCCTTTCCTCATAAGACAGGGTTTGCAGACCGGTCACCAATCTGGTCGCTCTTTTCTGAACTTGCTCCAGTTTGTTGATGTCTTTTTTAAAATGTGGCGTGCAAAACGGGATGCAGTATTCCAGAAAAGGTCTGACCGAAGAGGAGTAGAGGGCAATAATGACTTCACGTGATCTAGACCGTATGCTTCTGTTAATACATCCTAGATTTGCATTTGCCTTTCTTGCTGCTGCATCACACTGTTGACTCATATTCAGTCTGTGATCTATTAGTATACCCAAGTCTTCTTCACATGTGCTGTTGCTTAGCCCTTTCCCTCCCATTCTGTATATGCTTTTTTCATTTTTATTGCCCAGATGTAATACATTTTCCCTGTTAAAAACCATTCTGTTAGTTACTGCCCACTGCTCCAATTTGTTTATATCTTTTTGAATCCTCTCTCTCTCTTCTCTAGTATTAGCTATCCCTCCTAGCTTTGTGTCATCAGCAAATTTAATCAGTTTACCCTCATTTCCTTCATCTAAATAGTTGATAAAGATGTTGAACAATACAGGGCCCAGGACAGAGCCCTGTGGTACCCCACTTGAGACATTCTTCCAACTGGATGTGCAGCCATTTACGACCACTCTTTGGGTCAGATCTCTAAGCCAGTTATGAATCCACCTAACAGTTGCCTTGTCCATTACATACTTAGCCATTTTTTCAATAAGGATTGTGTGAGATACTTTGTCAAAAGCTTGGCTGAAGTCAAGATATACTATATGTACAGCATTTCCCTGATCCACCCAATCTGTGATTCTGTCATAGAAGGAAATTAAGTTAGTCTGACATGACTTATTAGTTACAAACCAATGCTGACTCTGTTTAATCACTTCATTGTTATCCAGGTACTTACATTCATGTTGTTTAATAATTTGTTCAAAGATCTTTCCTGGTATAAAGTCAGACTCAACGGCCTATAGTTGCCTGGGTCCACCTTCCCATTTTTGAAGATAGGAACATTTGCTCTTCTCCAGTCTTCTGGGACTTCTCCTGTTCTGCAAGAATTTTGAAAGATTATGGAGAGGGGTTCAATATTTCTTCTGCTATCTCCTTCAGTACTCTGGGGTGTAATTCATCTGGACCTGGAGACTTGAATTCATTTAGGTTAGCTATGTGTTTCCTCACTGTCTTTCTGTTTATAGAGATCCTGGATTCTTCTATTCCCTTAATAGAACAGTAAAGATTAGTTGATTTTATGTTTCCTTTCTGAGAGAAAACAGATGCAAAATGGGAATTTAAAAGTTCGGTCTTCTCAACATCCTGTCTTACCATTTCATCATTGTCATCCTGTGAAAATTCTATAGCAGCTTTGACTTTTCTTTTACTTTTGACATATCCCCAAAATCCTTTATTATTGCTTTTTACATCTCTTGCAAGCCTCAATTCATTGTCAAGCTTTAGTAATCTGATTTGTGCCCTGCAAGTTCTGCAGACAGCATTATATTCTTCTTTAGATATGCCTCCCTCTTTCCATTTTATAAACATTTCTTTCTTCCTTTTTAGCATGTGCTTAAGTTCTGTGTTCATCCATCCTGGTTTCCTTAAATGCTTCTTATTCTTCCCTCTTTTTGGAATTAACAATTGTGCTTTGAGAATTTCATTTTTCAAGATTTCCCATCCTTCCTGGACATTTTTGACCTTAAGGATATCCAGCCATTGGATTCCTCCAATTCTCTTTCTGAATCCCTTAAAATCTGCTTTTCTGAAATCTAACCTTGACGTCTGAGTCTTCACAGGTCTTTCTCCTCTAGTTATCCAAAATTCTAAAATAGCATAGTCGCTACCTCCTAGGGTCCCAGCCACTTTTACCTCCTCATCCATTTCCTCCCTGTTTATAAGGGTTAGATCCTAGGTAGCAGTTCCCCTTGTTTTCTCCCCTACCTTTTGGAAGATAAAGTTGTCAGCAAGAGAGGGTAAGAATTTCCTTGACCTGTTAGTTTTGCCTGAGAGAGATTCAACAAATGTCAGGATCGTTCCTTAACGATCTTCAATGTAGATAACCTCTTTTCGAGATTTTGCAACTTTTCCTCCAAAAGGGACACAAGCTTGCATTTGTGGCATGTCAAGTTTGGCTTTTCCACTGGTAAGTCTGTGAACATGTAGCAAGAAATGCAGCTCACCAAATGGCTCCTGGCCTCTTCCATATTGTTATTGTTAAAGAGATTTCAAAGCGATAAAAAATTCTCCATGATTGTCCTCTCCACCACCCTCATTATTGCCCTCTCCACCACCTTCATCATTGTCCTCTCCACCACCCTAAACATTGTTCTCCCCCACCTCGCCCATCATTGCCCTCTCCCTCACTCCCATCATTGCCCTCTCCACCACCCCTATCATTTCCCTTTCCACCACCTCCATCATTGCCTTTTCCCCACCACCCCATCATTGCCCTTTCCACCACCCCCATCATTGCCCTTTTCACCACCTCTATCGTTGCCTTCTCCCCCACCACCCCCATCATTGCCTTCTCCCCCACCACCCTCATCATTGCCTTCTCCCCCACCACCCTCATCATTGCCTTCTCCCCCACCACCCTCATCATTGCCTTCTCCCCACCACCCCCATCATTGCCTTCTCCCCAACCACCTCCATCATTGCCTTCTCCCCAACCACCTCCATCATTGCCTTCTCCAATACCCCATTGTTCTCCCCCACCACTCCCATCATCATCCTCTTTCCCACCCCATCACTGTTCTCCCCCACCACCCCCATTATTGTCCTTTCCACCTCCCCCATCATTGCCTTCTCCCCACCACTCCCATCATTGCCCTTTCAACCACCTCCATCATTGCCTTCTCCCTAACCACCTCCATAATTGCCCTCTCCAAAACCACCTCCATCATTGCCCTCTCCAACACCGCATTGTTTTCCCCACCACACCCAACATCATCTTCTCTCCCACCTCATCACTTTTCTCCCCATCACCCCATCATTGTCCTTTCCACCACCCCCATCATTGCCTTCTCCCCCAACAACCCCATCATTGCCTTCTACCCCATCACCCCATCATTGCCCTTTCCATCACCTCTATCATTGCTTTCTCCCCCACCACCCCCATCATTGCCTCCTCCCTCACCACCCCCATCATTTCTTCTTCCCCACCACCACCATTGCCCTCTCCAACACTGTTCTCCCCCATCACCCCATCATTGTCCTTTCCACCACCCCCATCATTGCCTTCTACCATACCACCCCATCATTGCCCTTTCCATCACCTCTATCATTGCTTTCTCTCCACCACCCCCATCATTGCCTCCTCCCCTACCACCCCCATTTCCTCTTTCCCCACCACCACCATCATTGCCCTCTCCAGCACCTACACACACACACAGAGAGCATCACTCACCTCTCTGCATGCTTCCTGGCAGCCGCAGCACACACACACACACACTCACACACAGCACCACTCACCTCTACACACACATACACACACCCAGAGCTCCGCTCACCTCTCGGCACGTTTCCTGCAGCCGCAGCCTCACCGTCGCCGACAGCTTCCTCTCTCTGACACATGAGCGCACTGAATTATGATATCATCCAGCCACACTGCTGTGCCAGACAGGACGTGTGGGCAGGTAGCAGGACAAATCCCTGCAGCTCTGCACCAGTGCCATTTTCTCCTATAGGCAGTGGAGCTGCAGGAATCGCTTCCTGCCCACCCCACATGAGGGCAGTCTGGCCAGGATAACCCCCCTCTCCGAAGCCTCAGGGCTGGAGAAACGGTCCAGATTGCGCTCATTGTTAGACCCCCACAAGAGGCCCCCCTCCACCTCTGAGACCCGCTGCACCGGCTGCACATCCGGTATGTCCCCCCCTGCCCTCGTCATCTCCCGCCTTGACCACTGCAACTTCATGCTCTGTGGACTCCCTTCTAACACTCTTGCACACCTCCAATCTATTCTAAACTCTGCTGACTGACTAATCCACCAGCCCCCCGCTATTCCCCAGCCTCCCCCCTCTGTTAATCCCTTCACTGACTCCCCTTACCAAGAGACTCCAGTTCAAAGATCTAATCGTAACATACAAAGCCACAACCTGTCTCCTCCATATACCTGTGAACTAGTTTCCCAATACTTACCGGCACGCAACCTCTGATCCGCACAAGATCTCCTTCTCTACTCCCATCTTATCTCTTCATCCGACAACCACATACAAGATTTCTCCCGCGCATCCCCCTTACACTGGAACTCTTTACCCCGACATATCGGACTGTCGCCTGCCGTGGAAACCTTTAAAAGGAACCTGAAGACCCACCACGTCCGATAATATCTATAAACAGAAAGATAGTGAGGAAACACTTAGCTAACCTAAATGAATTCAAGTCTCCAGGTCCAGATGAATTACACCACAGAGTACTGAAGGAGATAGCAGAAGAAATTTTTGCACCCCTCTCCATAATCTTTGAAAATTCTTGGAGAGCAGGAGAAGTCCCAGAAGACTGGAGAAGAGCAAATGTTCCTATCTTCAAAAAGGGGAAGAAGGTGGACCCAGGCAACTATAGGCCGGTGAGTCTAACTTCTATACCAGGAAAGATCTTTGAGCAAATTATTAATCAACATGTATGTAAGTACCTGGACAAGAATGAAGTAATTAAACAGAGTCAGCATGGGTTTGTAACTTATAAGTCATGTCAGACTAACTTAATTTCCATCTATGACAGAATCACAGATTGGGTGGATCAGGGAAATGCTGTAGATATAGTATACCTTGACTTCAGCAAAGCATTTGACAAAGTATCTCACACAATCCTTATTGAAAAAATGGCTAAGTATGGAATGGGCAAGTGTTATGAGCTCATTTTCTGCCCCACCAGTTGAGAGTTCTCCATCCGTTCTCCCTCTGGTGGTGACAGGAGGTAGTGAGGTTGGTTTAATTGGTAGTGATCTGCCACCTGGTGAGGAAGATAATGATTGGATCTCTGGAGTATCAGACTGGATATAAGACAGCCGACGCCCTATCCTGGTGCTGGTGATTCAGTCTGCTTCTCAGTTCTTGGACTCAGCTCTGTTCCAGTCTTCTCAAGTTAAGTTTGTTTTTGCTCATGTTCACACTTGCTCTTGTTGGTCAATTCAGTTTTTTGTGTGGTCAGCCAGCCCGACTAGGCTGTGCTGAATTTCCACTCTTATTTATCTGTATTTGCCAATTTGCCTTTTTTTGTCTCTTATTAGATTGGCCTCTTTTTGCTCTATCTCAGAATATTTCAGAGTTCTGATATAGTGGGAGAAGTCTAGTGACTTCAGGGTTAAGTTTGCTATCAGTTGTGTTGGACATTATTTTTGGTAGGGTTTTTGGCAGATTGCAGACAGTTTCTTTCCTTTCCTGTCCTTTCTAGTTAGTTTGTCCCCATCGTTTGCTCAGCCTATTTTCCTGCCTTTGTTTGTGTTTTCATCTTGTTTCACCGTCAATACATGTGGGGGGGCTGTCTTTCCTTTGGGGTCTGCTCTGGGGCAGTTAGTTTTCCTCTTTTCCTGCTTTAGGCTTATTTAGCTCTCCGGTTGTGACGAGGCATCTAGGACCACCGTAGGAATGCTCCACGACTGCTACTAGTTGCGTGGTTAGGATCAGGGGTCTGCAGTCTGCATAGTTACCAACCTCTTTGGTTTTCTGAGACTTAGAGTGTGTTGTTTTTTATTTCCTCCTCGGCGACCCATTCACAACAGACAAGGCAACTGTTAGGTGGATTCATAACTGGCTTAGTGATTGGGCCCAAAGAGTGGTCGGAAATGGCTGCACATCCAGTTGGAAGAATGTCTCAAGTGGGGTACCACAGGGCTCTGTCCTGGGCCCTGTATTGTTCAACATCTTTAGCAACAATTCAGCAACTAACAGAATGGTTTTTAACAGGAAAAAATGCAAAGTACTACATCTGGGCAATAAAAATGAAAAAAGCATATACAGAATGGGAGGAATAGGGCTAAGCAACAGCACATGTGAAAAAGATTTGACTATACTAATAGATCACAGACTGAATATGAGGCAACAGTGTGATGCAGCAGCAAAAATGGCAAATGCAATTCTAGGATGTATTAACAGAAGCATACAGTCTAGATCACGTGAAGTCATTATTGCCCTCTACACCTCTTTGGTCAGACCTCATCTGGAATACTGTGTCCAGTTTTGGGCGCCACATTTTAAAAAAGACATCAACAAACTAGAGCAAGTTCAGACCCTGTCTCATGAGGAAAGGTTGCAGGATTTCGGAATGTTTAGCTTGCAGAAGAGAAGACTGAGAGGAGACTTAATAGCTGTTTACAAATATCTCAAGGGCTGTCACATTGTAGAAGGATCATCTTTATTTTCATTTACACAAGGAAAGACTAGAAAAAATGGGATGAAACTGAATGGGAGGAGACACAGAATAGATATTAGAAAAAACTTTTTGACAGTTAGAGTGATCAATGAGTGGAACAGGCTGCCACGAGAGGTGGTGAGTTCTCCTTCAATAGAAGTCTTTAAACAGAGGCTGGACAGACATCTGTCTGGGATGATTTAGCGAATCCTGCTTTGAGCAGGGGGTTGGACCAGATGCCCCAGGAGGTCCCTTCCAACTCTACAATTCTATGATTTTATGATTCTAAGTGTACAACCTCTAGTGACCCTTGTTCCACCATAATGCTAAACAACCAGTTCTACCCTCACCTAATATATCCTCACCCATCCCTTTAGTCTGTGAGCCCTCTCGGGCAGGGTCCTCTCTCCTATTGTACAAGTCAGTGACTTGCATTTTCCGTGCTTTTTGTATTTTTTTATGTATATTTTAACATGTATAATAACTAAATAATAACAAAATATTAATAATAATACTATACAGAATCAGTTTCCACAATGAGTTTTTGATGCTGTGTATTATCACTGCTCAAAAAAACGCAGCATCTTACAGTAAGGGTATGTGCGCATGTTGCGGATTTTGATGCATTTCTGCAGCGTTTTTGAACGCACAGAGTTGCATGAAATCCGCAGTGTAGTGGGTATACAATGTTAGTCAATGGGAAAATAAGAATTGCTGTGCACATGCTGCCAAAAAATCTGCACGGATCTGCAGCGTTTCTGCACCCATTGACTTCCATTGAGTCTGGCAAATCCGCAGCCAAACCGCATATGTAAAAAAGATTTGATGTTTTGCTGCGGATTAGGGTGTCAAAAACGCTGCAGAGGGAAGTGATGTCAGGTAGGAGGAAGTGTGTGGGAGGAGTGTGTACTGTCGTGGTCGTGGCCGAAGGAAGTCACCATTTTGGAATGACGATGGAGTCCTATCGTCGCATGGGGATGGATGTCGGGCGTCTGATTGATCTGGTATGTGCCTGTGTGTGTCTGTCTGTCCGTTCCCATGCGATGATAGTGCGACAGGGATTGTACTCAGTTGTTGAATGGGACTACTGCTCCCATCCGTTTATTATGATGGGAGAGTACTTTCATCGTCCGGCGACTGAATACAATTGTTAGTTAAACACAAAACACATAATGACATACAAAACACAGTACATATAACATACATTACAGACAGAACATACAACATACAGTACAACATAGAGTACATACTCACCATACACCACATCTAATTCCTCGAAGCCCTCGTCGCCGATCTCCCTCGTCCGCCGGCGATACACTAACAGGAGCGCGGCATCCTGTGTCCCCGAGAGCCCAGCCAAGGAGGGCCCTACCATATACGTGGAACTGAACAGGGCCTCCGCTCCTGGTCCTGAACCACTCCACCTGGTGGCGCCACGCCCGGTGTCGCTGGTGCGGAGTCTGACCGTAGGCGACACTGTTGCATCCCCTCTGCCGCTAGCGACCGCATCTTCAAAGGCGGCCGCTGCCCCGGCGCCGGATGAAATTTCAGGTGCGGCCTACCCTGCGGCCGCGGCTGCTGTGCCGGCACTCGAATCGACTGCGGCCTGTGTGACAGGCCCTGTGGCCCAATTTCCTAAAAACACGGCCGCTCCCATCTGCCACCCGGCCCCAGCGGCTGCAGGGCCACTAACATCATTGGCCGCCTCTGTCCCGCTCCCTTCTTCGGCGGAGTCCCGCCCACCGGACTCCCGAGCCTGTAGTGTGCCCTCTGTTTGGGTCGCAGAGGTTATAAGGAAGAAGAAGGCCCGGGATCGGGAGATATGGAACCAGCTCCACGCAGGGGGAGAGGCTGGAATGGCGGCTAAGAGGTCTAAGGGACGGCTGGTGTATACCAACATCGCTCAAGGATACGGCTTTGTTCGGGATGAGACTGGCCAGAAAGTTTACGTAAATGTGGCTTCCATTCATCACGGCCGGGCTTTGAAGGAAGGAGACTATGTGTCTTACTACAAAGAGTACTGTCCCCGCGGTTATTATGCGGTGGCCGTACTAGCGGAGCCTGAAGGATGTGAACACCGTAAAGAGGACTTGTGTGGACACCCTCGGTATTCTAGGAGCTCCACGGCTGTGGAGCCCCTCACGACTGACCACTAGGAGGCGGAGTGAACTGTCAGGAGTTCGTAGCACCGTTGTGCAAGTTATAAGGACAGTTGTATGTAGAGGAAATTTTCTTTTGTTGTTTATCTGTTGTTTTTATTTTATTTTTCTTTCCTTCTCCGTTCTGTGTACCTTTTCTAGGAAAGTATACGTAGATATGTTTACCTGACAGAGCGGGGATACAAAGAAACGAGGGAGTGTCCATGTCCAAGAAATTGGGGGGGGGAAAGAAGATATGCAATGTTATATTGTTATATGTTGGTTTTAAAAGCAAAGGAAAATGAAAAAAAAATCATAAAAAATGGGGTACTTGTGATATTGTAAAGTTGTGTTGGTGTATAATATGCACAAGTAAATGCAACAGGTCCGGGTAAGAGAAGGTCTGAGGGACCAAAGGGAAGTGTGAGATCCGACAGGGGTCTATGTGTAGAGAAGGTCTGGGAGACCGAGACGCCGACCATGACATGTAACTGAAAGAAAGGTAAAAGAGATGGAAGACGTGAGAAAGACAGCCGTCCTAGGTCAGGTCCCCGACACCACGGACACCCCTGAAGGAGGAAGGTGGATGCCGGAAATGATCTGGTATCCCATCCCACTTCATACCAAACCTCACCACAGTCTTCATCCCAACCCTAACCCATCTCTTCAACCTATCACTAACAACTGGTGTTTTCCCCTCAAGCTTTAAACATGCCTCCATCACACCTATCCTCAAAAAGCCCTCTCTTGACCCATCCTTTGTATCTAGCTATCGCCCTATATCACTTCTCCCCTACGCCTCCAAGCTACTGGAACAACACGTCTACCTTGAACTGTCCTCCCATCTCTCTTCTTGCTCCCTCTTCGACCGCTTACAATCCGGCTTCCGGTCACACCACTCCACTGAAACTGCCCTTACTAAGGTCACCAATGACCTCTTAACCGCCAAGAGCAAGCGACACTACTCTGTCCTCCTCCTCCTGGACCTGTCGGCTGCCTTTGACACAGTGGAGCATTCCCTATTATTACAGACCATCTCATCCCTCGGCATCACAGACTTGGCCCTTTCCTGGATCTCATCATACCTAACAGACCGGACATTCAGCATCTCCCACTCACACACCACCTCCTCACCTCGCCCCCTATCTGTCGGAGTCCCACAAGGTTCAGTCCTTGGGCCCCTGCTGTTCTCTATTTACACCTTTGGCCTGGGACAGCTCATAGAATCTCATGGCTTTCAGTATCATCTTTACGCTGATGACACACAGATCTACATCTCTGGACCAGATATCACCTCCCTACTAACCAGAATCCCTCAATGTCTGTCCACTATTTCATCCTTCTTCTCCGCTAGATTTTTGACACTCAACATGGACAAAACAGAATTCATCATCTTTCCCCCATCTCACGTGACCCCCCCCTACGAACCTATCAATTACAGTAAATGACTGCCCACTCTCCCCAGTCCCACAAGCTCGCTGCCTCGGAGTAATCCTTGACGCTGATCTCTCCTTCAAACCACATATCCAAGCCCTTTCCACTTCCTGTCGACTTCAACTCAAAAATATTTCACGAATCCGTTCATTCCTCACCCAAGAATCTGCAAAAACCCTAGTCCATGCCCTCATCATCTCTCGCCTTGACTACTGCAACCTCCTGCTCTGTGGCCTCCCCTCAAACACTCTCGCACCCCTCCAATCTATTCTAAACTCTGCTGCCCGACTAATCCACCTGTCCCCCCGCTATTACCCAGCTTCTCCCCTCTGTCAATCCCTTCACTGGCCCCCAATTGCCCAGAGACTCCATTACAAAACCCTAACCATGACATACAAAGCCATCCACAACCTGTCTCCTCCATACATCTGTGACCTCGTCTCCCGGTACTTTCCCGCATGCAACCTCCGACCCTCACAAGATCTCCTTCTCTACTCCCCTCTTATCTCCTCTTCCCACAATCGCGTACAAGATTTCTCTCGCGCATCACCGCTACTCTGGAACTCTCTACCACAACATATCAGACTCTCACCTACCATCGAAACCTTCAAAAAGAGCCTGAAGACCCACCTCTTCCGACAAGCCTATAACCTGCAGTAACCACCGATCGACCAAACCGCTGCACGACCAGCTCTACCCTTGCCTACTGTATTATCACCCATCCCTTGTAGATTGTGAGCCCTCGCGGGCAGGGTCCTCTCTCCTCCTGTACCAGTTATGACTTGTATTGTTTAAGATTATTGTACTTGTTTTTATGTATACCCCTCCTTACGTGTAAAGTGCCATGGAATAAATGGCGCTATAACAATAAATAATAATAATCTGGTAGGTGTGAGGCCTCGATCATGGTGTACCGGACAGTGGAAGGTAACAGAAGGGGAGAGTAGGGGAAGGCACACGCCATAGAGAGAAAATGGGTGTACCTAGCCCAATTTGAAAGTCGTTGTGTGGCGTGCGCGCTGGTGAGTAGCAGTAGGCTGCTCAGAGCATGGTGCTCCCAGTATGGTTTGACCCCCACAGGTAGTGGGTTTGGCCCAACAACTGGTCCGACAACAGAGTGTAGGTGAAGCTTCAGAATGACGAAGGCAGGGATTACGATTGTCGAGGACGACAATAGACAAACGAAGGGAGAGTGTAGGGAAGGTGACCTGACGGACGGACAGACGTGTCAGAACAGAGAAAGGAAGGTTTGCACAGTTTAGACAGGTGTCAGTTACTACAGTGGGGAAACAGCTGAGAAAGTGTAGTGGACGTGCAGTACCTTGGGTTGACCATTAGAGGGCAGGGATGAGTGTGATTGAAGGACTTGACATCAGCTTAGGGCTTAGGAAACTGTTGGTCATGGGGGGCGGAGTTACAGGAAACCGGGAATGATATAAATTTGACAGGAGGGTTCCAGAAAGTTCCAGTCTCCAGAGGGAGCTCCAGTGACAGGAGGACTACAACAGTTTGTGCACTGTGAGGAAAACCGAACCAGGGGGACTGAGGAGAGAGAACGTTAGGGGGGTGGTCCTGACAGGAAGAACCGCAGTATAGACGAGGCATTGAGGTAAAGCACACTGCATTAAGGAAGACGACTGATCAGTAAAAGTGCTGTTGGTTTAAGGGCCTAAGGCGGCCACAGTGACGGATCTGACAGGAGCGTCGAAGAGTGAAGAGGGGACGGTGCGTAAATGTACGTCCCCGGTGTAAAGTACGGTGTGTGGGAAGCGGCCCTGGAAACCGGGGGCCGATAAGTGAAGTGAAGCAAAGTGAATTGAATGAAGTGTGGTGTACTTCGGAGGCCGTCAGGTGGATGGCAAGAGAATAAACTTGGACCTGTTGTACCCGAAACTTGCCTCATCGTGTGTACGTCACTGCGCGGTATATCGAGGGACCACCCCCCAGCCCGGCCCACCGACTCTACACTAGGCCGCCGTATAGACGTGTCAGTACGTTATGTGTTAGTCTGCACCAGCTAGTAGACGTGTATGTACGTTATGTCACACTCTAGGTATAGATGTGTATGTTTGCCACACTCTAGGCCGCCCTATAGACGTGTATGCAGGGCCGGCCCGAACGTATAGGCGAGCTAGGCGGCCGCCTAGGGCGCCGACCCAAAGGGGGCGCCAGAGAAAAAATAGAAAAAATTATAAAAAATCTTTTCAAAAGGCAAAAAGTTTTAGGGATGGAAAGAAAAGTGTACATATTTAAGGGCAAATATGACGCGAGAGGTTGGTTGGGTTGGCAACAATTTCGATAGAATCTGAAGTTGCTAAACAAATTAATCTCGGTGACTTAGTGTCATCCTTTTAAAAAAAAAAGGCAAGGAAACAAAAATTTGAATTACCTATGGTCGTTTTTGCTTTGTGTTATTGATTACTTTGTATATATTTGTCCTATACAACTTCTCAGAAGATTAAAGAGTAAAGGGCCTGTCACACTAAGCGATATCGCGGTGTCTGATACTTACCTCCGACGGCTACCCCGCTGTCCATCGCTGATCGTGCGACAACGTCCTGGACTGTTTCTCGTCGTCAGCTTCCTGCTGTGAGGACGAGCGACGCGTGGAGCCGGGCGGGAGGACGCAGGATCGCCTGGTGTGACAGGTAAGTAGCGACCCCCGTCCCCAGCGATGTCGCTGGTGAGATCTGCCTGTGTGGCAGCTCACTAGCGACCACTTAGCGATGCACCAGCGATCCTGACCGCGTCATATCACTGGTACATCGCTAAGTGTGACAGTGCCTTTAGGAGAGAGATAATTAATCATTGTTGTTGTGGTTTATTTTGCTCCTAAATTTATATCCCAAGTTTTCATCTACTGCCAAGAATAGTAGGGGCGCAACAAAATAGTTTCGCCTAGGGCGCCATAATCTCTCGGGCCGGCCCTGCGTGTATGTACGTTACAACTATGAAGTCTCACACAGTCAGCCACGTGATTCTGTAATGTCCTTTGAGGACGTTCCCTGTCGTCGCAGCTCCGCCCCCCAGTGGTTGCCATGGTTGCCGGCCATTAGACAGCCGAAACCCTCCCCGCCCTGCACACATTTCTGTGGAAGGGACGTCACGTGATGGGCAGAACCACCTCGCCTTCCGGGTAGGGGTACGTTTAGCATATTTACCTCCCACCCGAGGGAATTGGTGTTGACGTCTCGGTGTTGGCAGCAGCGGGTCCTGTCAGCCTACTCCTCCTTGTTTGCAGCGGTGCGGGACCGGTGACAAGGTGAGGCGGCTCAGGGGCTGTGTCTCCTCGGGGGGCACATAGGTCAGTGCTGGGAGGGGCGCAGCAAGTTCCTGGGAAGTTTGTGGCGTAATTATCCTGTAATGTGGCGTGTACGGGCCGCGCTCGTCAGACCTCCGCACGGAGCAGAGCTGGCGCTGTGACCGGGCGCACGGAGCAGAACTGGCGCTGTGACCGGGCGCACGGAGCAGAACTGGCGCTGTGACCGGGCGCACGGAGCAGAACTGGCGCTGTGACCGGGCGCACGGAGCAGAACTGGCGCTGTGACCGGGCGCACGGAGCAGAACTGGCGCTGGGACCGGGCGCACGGAGCAGAACTGGCGCTGTGACCGGGCGCACGGAGCAGAACTGGCGCTTTGACCGGGCGCACGGAGCAGAACTGGCGCTGTGACCGGGCGCACGGAGCAGAACTGGCGCTGTGACCGGGCGCACGGAGCAGAACTGGCGCTGTGACCGGGCGCACGGAGCAGAACTGGCGCTGTGACCGGGCGCACGGAGCAGAACTGGCGCTTTGACCGGGCGCACGGAGCAGACCTGGCGCTTTGACCGGGCGCACGGAGCAGACCTGGCGCTGGGACCGGGCGCACGGAGCAGAACTGGCGCTGGGACCGGGCGCACGGAGCAGAGAGCTGGCGCTGCGACCGGGCGCACGGAGCAGAGAGCTGGCGCTGCGACCGGGCGCACGGAGCAGAGAGCTGGCGCTGCGACCGGGCGCACGGAGCAGAGAGCTGGCGCTGCGACCGGGCGCACGGAGCAGAGAGCTGGCGCTGCGACCGGGCGCACGGAGCAGAGAGCTGGCGCTGCGACCGGGCGCACGGAGCAGAGAGCTGGCGCTGCGACCGGGCGCACGGAGCAGAGAGCTGGCGCTGCGACCGGGCGCACGGAGCAGAGAGCTGGCGCTGCGACCGGGCGCACGGAGCAGAGAGCTGGCGCTGCGACCGGGCGCACGGAGCAGAGAGCTGGCGCTGCGACCGGGCGCACGGAGCAGAGAGCTGGCGCTGCGACCGGGCGCACGGAGCAGAGAGCTGGCGCTGCGACCGGGCGCACGGAGCAGAGAGCTGGCGCTGCGACCGGGCGCACGGAGCAGAGAGCTGGCGCTGCGACCGGGCGCTATGACCTGGCGCACGGAGCAGAACTGGCGCTATGACCTGGCGCTGCGGCCGGGCGCCACGGAGCGCAGAGCTGGCGCTGCGGCCGGGCGCCACGGAGCCTATGCTGTCTTCTCATTATGTGCCGTCCTGTCAGGTGACAGACTCCGCTCTGCTCCATTCTGCCGTGACGCTGGGGCTGCAGGGGTTGTGTAATGGCAGCGCTGCCGCGATGGCTCGTACGTCAGTGTTTCCACTCGTTACCACACCCTGGAGGTTATTCCCTGGGAGGGAGAAACTTGCAGAACGTGTTCTGGTGAGCAAGAAGCCCACACTACACCCTGTGTGTAGCAGAGCGGAGTTATGTGTCCAAAGGTTACACCTCTGTGCTGGCTGCCTGTGAGATTTGGCTCCATCCTGCACCACAGAGACAGCTAAGCTCTGCTACTTGTGCATGTGGCTGCTCTGCTGATATCAGATCAGACTGGGGACTATCCTGTCATAACCCGTTTCTGGTCCCATCATTGCCCTGTAAATCTGTCAGCTGGGTGCGACCTACAACTATTGGGGTGAATTCCTCCCTAGTTCAACTAGTTATATGCAATTCATGGCACGTGAGACATCTTGGTGAGTATTTGTAGGGGCCGTCAGATCACTGATGGACGAGTCCTGGTCTGTAAGGTCAGTGAGGGTCTGACCCCCATTACCAATCTGCTGTTATCTGCAGCGGTTGGATAGGAGCGATAGGTCGTCACGACTCTGTTCATTGTTTGTTGGGCGACGCAGAGTATTGCTGTCACTTTCAAGCAAATTGGATATAAATTGCAGAATTCTGCAGCATGCACGACATAATACTCAGCTGCTGTGTTCTGCTTTGCCCATTATGTATATGGGGTGTCTGACCCTCCTGATCTTATTTTGATACCTTAAGGATAAGTCATCAATATGATAGTCCTGGGCATTCCCTTTAAAATGATCATACTCCTCCACTTGGTTGTTCTTCTTTAATCAGCATTTTAATTTTTCTACTAATTAGATCTCGGTGCACAGGGGCCGGACTGTACACAGGGTCTTCTCCTCCCTGCCTGTGACTCCCCGGCGCCTCCACCTGTCTCTGGTCTGTGAGTGACAGGTCACTGCTGAGATTTCAAACAACAGAGGAGGCAGCAGAGGGGCTGGGGAAACAGACAGGGAGAAGACCTGGCCCCTGTGCACCAAGATCTAATTAGCAGAAAACTTCAAATGCTGATTAAACAAGAGCAACATAGCGGATTACATTATTAATGTAATCAGTATTACAGTGACATTACACCCATGTCTCTACTGTACATTATAAAATCGTGCAGACAGGGTCTCTTTAAGTGACCAATGGACGTACGCTTGTGTATTGACTGACAGCTAATTACTGCAAACTTCCATAGACACATATTGTCAGCCAATCCTGCCCATGTTCTGTATATAGATGGGAGGAAGCTGATGTTACATAATGGGATCAGGTGTGTAGATTCAGCTGCCCCGATTCTCACCCCCTTCCTCAGACATCTATTGCCAGAGGGAGGTCAGGACACCCCCCCCCCCATAACAGTGGATGGTCACTTAGAAATCCATGACTAGCCAATGTTAATCTAATGGGTGTGTGACCTACTGTACCCTCCTACTTCAATGGCAAATGACGCTCCTGTGTTCTACTCCCCGCCCCATACACATCCTTTTTATTTTTTTTCCCTCCAAGTTTTCCTAAGAATTTTACCGGAATACCCCTTTTATCACCTATTCACAGGAAATATAACTTCTAAATTGATTTGAGGTTCAACCGAAAAGACCACCAAGATTACCAGTAAGGGGCTCTTTTGTCCTGCCTGTTTGCATGGAGATGATTGGCAGTCACTCCATTTATTCTGAGACTGCTAGAGAAGATGGAGTGTAGTGCTTGCAGTTGTCATCCAGAATTAATAACTCTGTGATCTAGGCATTAGTGGGGGTCTAGTAGACCCTGTGGGAAGTTGATCACTACTGGACAACTTCTTCTCATAAGCTAAAGTGAGCATAATAAAACAAACATACTTTCCTCCTAGACTGGCACCACACCTCCCAACGTTGGCTCTTTGCCTCCCTGCGGTGACATGACATTAATATGTGGTGACCACTGCAGCCAATCGGCTGCTGCTGATCAGCTGCACTTTTAGTACTATGTCAGCAGTCATGAGATGAAATGATGGTACATTCATAGGAAGGCCGGTCCAGCATATCGTGCCTCCATCATCCCTCCATCATCCCTCTGGGCTGTTGCACTGGTGAAGCAACATGCTCAGTCGCATCTAGATCTTGTGGCTATGTAAAGAAGGCACGAGGCTTCTGTTCTTCATCGTACTGAACTCTGCCTCAGGCCATGTTCACACGTGGCAGCGTGTTTGTGTATTTGATGCTGCAGATAGGGACCTGACATCTGATATGCACTATATGTGGAGGAATGGTTGTCACAAGCGTTCATGTCACACTTCTGAGGTTGAAGTTTAATGCTGTCTGCAGAGCTGACTAGCTGTAACATATTTGTGTGTGGTTGTCGTGTGTATGGACTTCTTACACGATTACGGTAAATCCTACACTTCTCTATTATAGCAAAATCTTAGGGAAAAAAATAAAAAGCTCCTTATCTAAATCTTGCTGTCACATAATTAAGACGTCCCTGGTGCTGTTTTGTGTGTCCGAAAGCACTGGGTGCAGACCTTGGTTGCTTCTTGACGTCCTATGCAGTCTTCTCCAATTGCCATGGTACAAATCCTTTATAATCACACCTATCTAGTTTAGGTGCGACCTATAATCCTACTGTGTGAGCGTAGCCCAAGGGCTAGGCTCATCTACCAACATTTCCAGTTATGCAGAAATGTCTCCCATGCTTACTCATGCATGTATGTGCTTTCTCACTAACGCCGGCCAGCTGTCAGTTTAGTGGTAGTTGTACTTGGATATTCTGAATGCTGTGAATCGCCTGCTGTGAAAGATCAGTGTCGTAAAGTGGAGCAACATCCTGGGTCTCATGGTGTTTGCTAAAGGAATGGGGGATCAATAGTAAGCTGCTGTTCAAACATCACCGGTCAGTCTATTACCCAATTACACCCGGAAACTACCTATATTTTATGTTGATGCTGAAAATTGCATTGTAAAAAAAAAGGGAAGCCCAGCCCAACTGTTTGTTTATCTCTTTAAAGGGAACCTGTCACCACTTTTTTTTGGCCTACCCAGTAAAAATATCATTTAATAGAGTGTCAGCTATGCGTTCCACAACTAGTTCTGAAACCCCCTGACTCCCCATGTATCAGGGCTGTGGAGTCTGTAAGCCACAGTTGCGACTCCGACTCCTGGATTTTATCAGGCTCCGACTCCGGCTCCGGCTCCGACTCCGACTCCTTCATAAATGGCCAATTCATAACAACAAATTTACTGTTGTAAAATATTAAACATCGTGCTTATTCAGTTTCTCACCATCATATAAGTAATCAGACCACTTAGAGCAAAAACTACATTTATTAGAATACAATTAGAATATAGCAAATAACTTTTATAAACTTTTCTAAACTGTAAGTAAATATGCAATAAACACTTTTATGCAGTTAATAAGAAGAAATCTATAAATTTGTCCTCAGAAAAAGTATTGCCTCTGTCAGATCCTCCTTCATGGATGCCCTTAAATCTGATCTAATTATTTTGAGAGCAGAGAACAACCTCTCTACACTAACTTGTGTTGGTGGCAAAGCAGTAACCACTCTGGCAACATCTCTGACAATGTCAGGATACAGAGGAATCGCTTGTTGCACTGTTATTTTTGATGAACGGTCAAATTTCTCAATTTCTTTTAGTGCACATGAAAAATTCTGCTGAAATGTACTGGCTGTGTTCCTTGATGCGGATGACTCTTCTATGCGGGAACGCTTTGCACGGTCCTTGTGATCCAAATATTTTTCGAAATTAAATTCTTCATCAGTTGATGATGAGGGTGAAGATGTGGCAGGACGACCAAATTCTTCTTGTTCCTCCTGACTGTTCTGCAACCCTTTCATCCTTACTGCTATTTCAAACAGAGCTTCTTTTCCTTTACTTAGCTGTTGATCATCTAGAAGAATCCGATGCATTGGGTCTACATGAACAGCTGCCAAAAGAATGTTATTTTGTAATAGTAGCTCCTCTCTCCGTTTCATTGATGTAGCAATGCCACTTGCAATTAACCCTCCTCTTTGGGACAGGCGAAACATCAGGTTCTTCCACTCCTTTAAGAAAATACCTGGAGTTAAGTCCTCTGCTTGTAATTTTTTAGTCACTGTAAATGGGTGCTCTAGCAATTTTTCCAGCTCAGTCACCTGATTCCACTGACTTTCATTTAGCGTCAGTTGAGGGTTAGCCATGTCTACAAGAAAGGTTTTCAGTTCAACCAAGCGCTGAATCATTAAGTAAGTACTGCCCCATCGTGTGGCTTGATCAATAATTGCCCCTTTTCCAGCACGTCTCTTCAAAATTGAGTCAACTTTAGGGGTTCTGGCAACAGTAGCCAATTTTCTCACCTTGCCAATCAGTGCAGCAGCATGTCCTTCTTGCAGACTGTCTCTTATAGCCAGCTGTAGCGTATGCACAACACAGCGCATGTGATGAATGAAAGAACATATTGACACAGTTTCAACAAGATCATCTAAACTATCATGTTGCTGTTCATCTGAAGCAACTTCAGTTTGCTCCTCAGTTACAATACTGTGTTCCTCTATTTCAAACATTTCTGTGTCTGTGGACCCAGAATGTTCTTCTAGCTGCTGGTCACCATCATTACTCTCATTCATTAGCTTAATAGTACTTATCATATTTGAAGCATTGTCAGTTACGACAGAAAGAACTTGTTCTTTTTTAAGTTCATAGTCTTGCAGAACCCTTTCCACCAAGACCTGGAGAAACTCACTGGTGTGATGAGCTTTGGTGTCTTTTAGGCCGGTTTCACACTAGCGCATTTTCAGCGCGCGCACGGCCGGGGGTAGCTCCGCCCCCGAGCCGGCTCTCTGCCCGGCGTGCCCGCCCCTTCCTTGTAGCGCCGCCTCCTAGCGGACAGCGGCGCCTGCGATCGGCGCACCCTATCTTTAGCATAGGGTGCGCCGATCGTGCGCAGGCCGTGCGCTAGTTGCGCTTTGACCTGCGCTGCGCACTTTTGACGGTGCGCCGTGCGCGCCAAAATCAAACTTTTCGGATTTTGGCGCGCACGGCGCACCGTCAAAAGTGCGCAGCGCAGGTCAAAGCGCAACTAGCGCACGGCCTGCGCACGATCGGCGCACCCTATGCTAAAGATAGGGTGCGCCGATCGCAGGCGCCGCTGTCCGCTAGGAGGCGGCGCTACAAGGAAGGGGCGGGCACGCCGGGCAGAGAGCCGGATCGGGGGCGGAGCTACCCCCGGCCGTGCGCGCGCTGAAAATGCGCTAATGTGAAACCGGCCTTACTGCCAATGTCTTGGTAACTATTTCATTTTTGTCTCAAACAAATCGGACATTGATGGCAAAATAGTTCACTCTGGGACGTGTGCAGGCATCCATTTTAAGAAACAGAAAGCGTCCCTTGAGAGTTTTTTTAAGTTCTTCCTTTTGTTTAAAAGCTTCTTCGACTACTTATTTTCTAATACTCTCTCTCTCCAGAGAAACACCAAGCTTGCGGGCCATTTCCCCATTCAGACACATAAAAGCTGGTCGTGAAAATAATGAAATAGGCACACTATCCTTTACAACAAGCTCTATGATCTGTTTTTTAAATGTATCTACTGTCATTGTCACAGTAACTTTGTCACTGACAAAATATCTTGCAACTGATGGCTGCAAAGTTCTCTGCTCCTTTGTTTGGCTGGAAGAGCTGGGCACTGGTTCATTGGTTTGGATGCAGTCTTTCTCATCCACTGCTTTCAGTACTTCTGGATGAAAGCGCTGTAAATGTCTCTTTAGATTAGAAGCTCTGGTAGGAGCATTTTTATCTTTGCCTGAATATGCACTCATCTTGGCTTCACAGCATTTGTTTTCGTCTGGATCAGTTGTCATACACTGACAGACATAATGTTTTCTATCTTGAGTGATGGTGAAATGTTCAAATACAGCTGATTTAATGTGATGCTTCTTTGACATTCTCGGGTTTTTAATTCTGCATTCACAATCCAAATGACAATTGTTTTTCCTAAAAACAATTATACAAAATTATTGCCAGGTCGTACAACTGATATAGTGGTCAGTAATACTGTTATTATTCCTCATGTACTCACAGTTAACTGATGCAAAGTTTGTTGAAAGGATAATACTTCTTACAGTCTTCCTCTTCTGATTAGCAGGCAGCTGTGAGATGCTTGGAAGACGCACACCTAGTATGATCTAGTCTAGAGGAGGAGCTTTACTACTAAGAATTTGCAACACATTTTCACTTTCAGTTTCATACATTGTAAGTAGGGGGGTTGGGGCAGCATGAGGTTAACCAAGTATAAGATTAGATAAGGGCAGTGGAGAACAGTGACACACAAGAAGTAAGAAATGTCTCTATCTCCAGCAGAACTGCTTATCACTGTTGTTCATAGTTTGATAGAACATATATATTTGAGTAACATTTATAAAATTCATATGAAAGTTCAATTATGAAATATTAATACATTTTTTTTAAAGTCGGAGTCGGTACATTTCTACAGACTCCGACTCCACGACTCCGACTCCACAGCCCTGCCATGTATCACCCATAAAAACCTTTAATAGGCTGGTTTAACACTTGCGTTTTTTTGCGCTGCTTTTTAGCACAAAAAAATGCATGTTTTTTCCCCTATACTTTAACATGGGTGCGCATATGTGTGCATACATATGCGCACGTATGCGTTTGTATGCACATGCGTTTTTTTTGCAGTGTGCTTCGGGCACACAATGCATCCTGTTGCATTTTTTGTGCATCCGACTTGCCCCCAAAAAACGCATGCGCACGCAATGTGTTTTTTTTTTTTTTTTTTTTTTTTTTACAGCAAAACACCCATTAAAGTCTATGGGTGCGCATTGTAATGCGCACGTATGCGCAAAAAAACGCATGTGTTTTTTCTTAAAAATGCACCAAAACCCGCAAAAAGCACACAAACGCATGATGCGTTTGTATGCGCAAAAAATGCGCAGCAAAAAAACACAAGTGTGAAAGTAGCCTTTGTCCCGCAGGGTATGTTGATCTGTCCGGTCCGATGGGCATTGCCTCTGTTCCGTCACTCCTTCCCTCCTCGGCTTGCTGTACGCATTCTTCTCTGTGAAGATCGCGTACAGATTTCGCACGTGCCCATTGAAGTGTGACCTCGCGCGTGCGCAGTATGCTTTGCCCAATTGAGGGCAAAGCCGAAAATCAGCAGTGCGCAACTGCGCATGCGTCGGCATACGTAGTTGTTTCTTTTGTCCCAGAAGTATTTCGTTTCGCGACCATGCGCGCAACTGATTTTCAGCTTTTGCAGTGGAAGGGAAGGGGATTTGAATTTTTATTTCCTAAATATTTTTAAACTTTTTTTTAAACTGTTTACTGTTCTTGTTAGCCCCCAGATGCGATCATCCGATTGCATGTGCTATATGTAGTGAAGACACAGCATCGCTGCATGTAGCAGAAGTCACTGTCTCCTTTGACCCCCTGGCTGTCATGGCAACTCATCGGCCACCTGTGATCATGTCACTGGCATGCTGATGGGAGAAGGTAATGACGCACAAGCACGCTGGAGTGTGTTAAATGACGCTGTCAGAGATTGTTAACCTGTTAAATACTGCTGTCAATCATGGGCGGAGCTCTGCTCCACCTGCGATTATTAGCAGCAGGTCCAGGCTGTAATACACAGCCATTGCCTGCCAGGTATAGTGCGGGCTCGCTAGGTGAGCCTGCTTCCGACTTGAGAGCGATCTATATATCTATTTCATATGTCATGAAAGAAAGGGTTATGGTATTTTGCCCCCAAAAAACACAGCAAAACATGATGCCTGTGTTTTTGCACTTATTCATTGCTTTCTATGGGTGAGAAAAAACACTGCAAAAACTCTTTAAAAAAACAGTGAAAGTGACATGCTGCAGTTTGCAAAAAAAAAGCAGCAGTTTTCCAAATCAGTCGGGGGGAGGGGGAAAGTGTGTGAGTGAGATTTATGAACTCATAGCTTTTGCTGGTACTGTAAAACACAGCAAAAGCGCAATCTGTGAACCTAGCCTAATATTCAGCACAATATTTTGAAGCCTTTTTGAGCATATGTTGAAATATAATTTTAGGAACATGTAAGGCCATGTGAAAAAATAGAAAAAAAACGGAGGTTTTTTAAAGCTTATCCTTAAAGTCAGTGAAAGATGTACAGCATGCAGATGTTGTTCAAATGTCGTTCCCCCCCCCCCTCTTTTCCTTTCTTGTGACACATAGTTTTGCATTGATAAGTTTGCTATGTGACCCAGGCCAAAACTGTACATACCGTATCTGTTTTAGTGAGGACCACTCGTTTCACAAAAAAACATAGACATGTGAACAGCCCCTAGACTACAATGGGTACATGTTCTAACCATGAAAAACGCATAACTGATGTCTGAATGAGCCTGAAAGGGAACCTGACAGCGGACACATGCTGCCCAATTCAAATCGGTTAGTGCAATACAAGAAAATATCGCATTGCCCTGTGACTAATGTTAATAATAACATGAAAAGGAAAATGGCAAACAGCACTTGCAGGATCAAGTGGATGCACGCTCACCGTCCAGAGACCCAACAGGACCATAGGAATTCCAATAAAGCGAAGAGGAGCAGCATCCAATCCAGGTGAGAAATATATAAATTTATTCAGCCATGATAAAATGCAACGTTTCAACCACCAAGGGGTCTTTTTCAAGCTTGAAAAAGACCCCTTGGTGGTTGAAACGTTGCATTTTATCATGGCTGAATAAATTTATATATTTCTCACCTGGATTGTATGCTGCTCATCTTCGCTTTATTGCAATGTTAATAATAAGTCAGTGCTCATTTGAGAGCTTTTTCTCAGCTCGACTTACTGCGTGTATCGTACGAGACTCGCCAATGCAAGTCCGTGGGTATCAGAAACCAAATCGGACGGCACACGGGCCATGTGTATGCCACCCGATTTTTTTTTTTTTTTTTTTTTTTTGCAGTCATCTCAAAGCAAACATGAAATTTCATCAGCCAAGTACAGTAAGTTCACAACCCGAACCGTCAGGATAGTTAGAGGTCCCGTACATGTATAATGCCACAAGCCACCTAATTATAATAAACTTGCACCTTTTTACTGCCTTTCATGTGGCACTAAAGGGTGTTATGCCTTATTTAACCTATTAAATTAATTAAAAAAAAACAATGTGACATCCCCCCCCCCTCCTATTTCTGAAATACAGCAAAGGTAAAGAAGACAGCTGTGGGCTTATGTTATCAGACTGGAAAAGTCCATGTTTATTGGGCCCTTCCCAGACTAAAAAATAGAAGCCCACAGTCACTCCAGAATTGGGTTGATGACAGCTGTGATTTGTCAGACACCCCCCTTTACTAACCCAGTAATCCCAAAAAACACACACGCACCACTTTACTGATATTCACAGACGCCAGATTCTGGGAATGTGGACTACGGCAAAGCTTCATGGTAATCTTTTTATCGGTGAACCAGGGACTGTTCCTTGATTTTTATTTCTGTCGTTATGTTTTTCAAATATATTTTTTTGTACTACGTGGATGGTGCGAAATACAGGGATGTTCTTGAGCAAAACCTGTTTCAATCTGTCAGTGATTTGAGACTGGGACAAAGGTTCACCTTCCAAAAAGACACTGACCCAAAGCATACTGCTAAAGCAACACTCGAGTGGTGTAAGGGGAAATGTATACCGGATAAGTGGAGTCAGCTAATTTTGCCACGATTAAACTGGGTAAACTTATTGACTTGAGTCTAAGCCGGGTATGCATTGTCCCCTCATCCCTATCCTGGTATACATGGCTCCCCCTTCCCTATCCTTGTATGAATGGCTCCTTATCTCTATCCTTGTATGCATGGTTCCTATAAAAAAAAAAAAAATCCTACTTGCCTTCCTGCGCGCCCTTGCTGCATCTCGTTCCGGCGCCAGCAGCTCTTCCTGACGAGCGTTCTTTTGGCCCCGCTCATTAAGATAATGATTACTCACGCCACTTGTATGGGAATGGAGAGGTGTGAATATTCATTACCTTAATGAGCGGGGCCATGTGATCGCTCGGCCGGAAGAGTTGCTGGAAGCCGGAACGAACAAGATGCAGCGAGGGTGTGCAGGAAGGTAAGTAGGATGTGTGCTGGAAGCCGGCGGCTGTAAAAAAAAAAAAAAAAATCACTGTGCACGCTATAAGAGAAATGAATATTCACTGCCAGTGTAGTGAATATTCATTTCTCTTTAGCAGCGGGCACAGTGACTTTCACTGCCGCCGGCTTCTGCCTCCTGTCACCCTCTCCCCCGCCGTCTTTCTGGGATAATGACTCGTATAAGCCGAGGAGGGGCATTTTCAGCACACAAAAAATGTGCTGAAAAACTGCTTATACACGAGTATATAGGGTAAGTGCACACCTTGCGGATTTTGCAAAATAAATACGCAGGTAAAAAGACCTGCGGATTAGCCTGCGGTTTGACACTTGATCATGGAGCAGGTGTAAAACCGCTGCAGAATCCGCACAAAGAATTGACATGCCGAGGATTAGAAACCGCAGCAAGTGCACAGCGTTTTTTGTTTTTCATAGATTTTAATGGTACTGTGGATTCCGCAGCATGTGCACATACCCATACAGTAACTGTTTTGTAGTGGCCTAGTCAAAGCCTTAATCCAGTTGGGGATCTGTGGTTAGACTTGAAGATACATGGTTTCTTCTGGTGAGCAGCAAACTTTGAGCTCGAGTAGTTTTGCCTTGAGGAATGGGAAAAAAATCCCAGTGGAAAGCTCAGAGACTTACCCAAAGCGATGTGCAGCTATGACTGCCATGAAAGGAGGCTCTACAAAGTACTGACTTTAGGCGGCTGAAAACTTCAGCATGCATAACTATTCAGTTATTTTGTTCTATTTGTTTACTTCACAATAAAAAGAAAACCAAAAGTCCACAGTTGTAGGCATGTTCTTTACATGAACTGATGAAAACCCTCAAAAGAAAGTGAAATTCCAGGTTTTGAAGTAGCTAAAAACGAAATAAGCCATTGCATATCTACAGGACATATAGCCATTTTATCTGTATATAACATTGCTTTTATTAACTTTGTAAACTAGCTTTAAATTACATGAGAATTGCAGTATGTAGAAGATGATGATAAAATCGCATTCCTTCCGGATGTTAGGTGAGAAAAATTGCATTGTACTCGCATGACACTCGTCCTACTTTTCTGGATTAACATCAAAGCTTTGCTTTTTTTTTTTTTTTTATTTGCACAATGTGAGCAAGACCTAAGAGCCACCAGTGATCGGCAATGATTGACAGGTGTCTTCCTATGCATGCAGTGAGGGAGTTGGCAGTCCCTGGTGGGGAGAAGCTGTCTGACTAGTCTCTCATGTGGCTCATTCCGGTGGGCTTTTCAAAGTTTGGTTTTTCTCTGAAACGCTTTAGAATTTGAGTCAAACATGCCTGATTGAAATGGAAATGCAGCCAATGTCTGATGCATGCTGCCTGATCTATGAGCAGCATGTATCCGCTGTCCGGTTTCCTTTAGCCTATGTGCCCACGTTGCAGAAATGTCCGCAGCATTTCCGCAACTATCTGCCGCAGGGAAAAGCGTTTTGCAAGCATTTTTAGCTTGCAGAATGCTTGCACTTTTCCAAACGATTTAAAGCATTGCTTGGAAAAGTGATTGACTGGTTGGTCACACTTGTCAAGCATAGTGCTTGACAAGTGTGACCAACTTTTTACTATTGATGTTGCCTATGCAGCATCAATAGAATGTTAAAAATAATAAAAAATCTGGATATACTCCCCTTCTGTCGGCCCCTGGAGCCTTCCCGCCTCTCAGCCATTCTGCCAGCATCTTCTGTTTCCAGGGATGCTTTGCGACAATGACCTTGGATGATGTAGCGGTCTCGCGAGACCGCTACGTCATCAGAGGTCATTCGTGCAATGCATCCCTGGGAACGGAAGATGCTGGCAGCATGGCTGAGAGGCGGGAAGGCTCCAGGGGCCGACAGAAGGTGAGTATATTCCTATTTTATTTTGATTCTATCTTTTACAGGATTATGGTACTCAGGGCATGGAGGAGAGTCTCCTTTCCTCCAGACCCTGGGTACCATCCGCACATGAAGTACTCACTTTACGCATGGTGGGCATAGCCACATGTGTAAAGTGAGCGTTTCAGTGCAATCCTATGGCGGCAGAATCGCCGCGATTCCGCAGAAATCATGAACATGCGGATTTTACCGCTATGCAATTCCGCAGCGGAAAAATTTGCAGCATTGGTACAGCAACTGCGGAATCCCATAGGAATGCATGGGGATGTGTTTTAGAAGCGATTTATCTATTTTTTTTTTTTTTTTTTTTTTTTAAGCGTTTCAGTGGCCGCGGAAACGCAACGTGGGCACACAGTTCATTTTTAAATTGGAGGCCACGAGCCTTTGAACAGAGCCCTAATAGATCAGACACATTGAACAGCGGTATACTATTAGCACCAGCAGTTATCTTGTTACCGCCACTTTTGATCTTTGTTAAGATCTTCATGTGACCAATTGATACATGCTCCAGAAATAACACTGTAACCTTAGAAAATTATGGAGGGCACCACTGAATGGGATCACCAATTACATGCTATATACCAACATCATAGACCAGAAAAGAGGCATGTAAATAGGAGGGATCACCAATAAAGTATAATAAAATACAAGATAATGAACTTTTTATTAATCATCCAAAACAAACAACATGCAGTGCAAATATAAAAACAATTAAAACCGCACAATTGCGTTCATTTTACATACCCAAAAAGAGGGGGTAATAACCTCTGCACAAACCCTTAATAAATCTATGTATAACAAATGTACTTGCAATACACCTGGTATAGGTATATAAAGTCTAACAACAAATAATAAAAGAAAGTGACATATATTCCACCATCCACCTAATATGATAATGGATGCAAACTGCCTAATAAGTATAGCAAAATATTTGAACAAGCAGACTTATTCAAAGAAGCACAAATCCTAGTTGTCAAATTGCCCCCAGCAAAAAATACTCCAACCCAAATGGAAACTTGGAGGATTTATAAAGGTGTTATGCTGCTCATGCAGTATGAACAGACCAATGATCAAGGGACCCAATAGCAAATGGCCCCCTCTATACAACCTGTTAGGAGCAAAATAGTGCTGGCAGGTTGAACCCTGGTCCAGTAACCAGTGGAGGTAGGAGTGAGGAAAGGTGAGGCAGAGGCAGAAGAAACGCCCGACGCGTTACGCCAGAACAACTGGCTTCATCAGGAGCAGTGTCATGTTAGTGGATGGTATATAAATACCCATAAAATCAACTTACAGTCAGGGAACAGGTGTAAGCTTGAGGGTGGGCCCAGACACAGTGTGAAACTCGCAAACCGGAAATGAGTTGTCCGGTATTGCACAGCCGCAGTAGACCGAGGTGAAGTAAACATAATGGTGTACCAAGATGGCGTCGAGAGAACTCTATTGCGCATGCCCCAAATAGCGCAACTACCGGGAACACACCGGAAGTAAAATATCCGGTGTTGCGCAGCCGCAATGGGCTAAGATGAAGCATACAAGGTAGACCAAGATGGCGTCCGGCGAGCTCCAAGGCGCATGCTTGGATCAAAAAAACACTGATGTAAGAGTAAAGGGCCCAGACCGTCACCCGCATCCTAGCAGAAGCCAGTTGTTCTGGCGTAACGCGTCGGGTGTTTCTTCTGCCTCACCTTTCCTCACTCCTAATTTTTAATTGTTTTTATATTTGCACTGCATGTTGTTTGTTTTGGATGATTAATAAAAAGTTCATTATCTTGTATTTTATTATACTTTATTGGTGATCCCTCCTATTTACATGCCTCTTTTCTGGTCTATGATCCAGAAATAACACTGTATTACAGTAATAATTCCAATACATAGTATCCTTTTTTCTCTCTCCATGAATCAACCTGTGAATCAGGGCCAAATATGTGTGTGTGTATATAATTTTTTTTTTTTTTATAAATATAAGCAGTCTTGTCATGACTCTCCATTAACTCAACTTTTTTTTGTTTGTTTGTTTTATAGGGGAAAATTACAGGCCACCTCAAAAAAACAAACATTGTATGTATTCATCCAGTGTGGACCATGCTCCATCATACAGTCTCTTGGTCACGATTTTTATTTTTATTTCCAGTGTGGTAAAAGTGACAGCCAGATTTACTGTTGAACTGAAAGTCAAAAGGGTTATCAGGAAAGTTGTGTCCCCATGCGCAGCTTGTTGTAAAATGACACCCTGCTTTCCTCATCTTCCTTGGGTCCAGTGCCAAGTCTCCACTTCTGCAGTGATGAGCTTGGTGGCTCTGCCTGTGTAGACAAGCATAGTTTTGTTTCATTTTTTTGACAGCCATTCACGTCTGTACACTACTTTTCTGAAACTGTGAGTTGTTCACTGGGGGACAATTCTTCTTACGGTATTTGCAAAAATAAAATGCATTCTATTTTGGGCTAAAAATCATTGCTGCAAATGGGTTTCATTAAAAATGTTGTCTAGTTTGTCTTAAATAGACTGTGTTGTAGAATGAGATAAAGGGAATCTGCCACCAGCTTTGTGTTACCCTGAGAGCTGCATGATATAGGGCTAGAGTTTCCTGAGATGTCACTTACTAAGATCCTTGCTGTAGTTTTGATGAAATAGTAATTTTATCTGCCGCAGTACTCTGAATGCTGAGCCCTGTATAACCCCACTCACACCACCGATTGGCAGCTCTCTGAAGTAATAACACCAGCTCACCCTTTCTTAATAAATCCTTTCTTACTTGGAAAAGCCAGGCCGCACCTCTGTACAGGATTTCATAGATACTCAATGGAGAAAGGAAAAGGTCCATCTTCTGGGATCAATAGGTGGAAGGTAAAGCCTTGTCTTTTATTGGTGAACTTTGTTAAAATCCATACACTTTGCAACGATGGGTGGAGGTCCTCTTCCCCCCCACATCCCACATCATTGCAACATGTATGGATTTTAACAACAATCACCAATAAAATACATGACTCTACCTTCCATCTTTTGATTCCAGAGCCCGAACCATTTTCCTTTCTCTATGGTGTATACTCTGCATAGGCAGAAAGCTACCAACCAGCTGGTAAGGGCAGAGTTATACAGAGCTCATGAATATGGAGGACTACCTGGCAGCAGGTTTAGTAGTGATAATCTGCTGATAAAACAGTGATTTTTTTATTAATCCTACAACAAGAGACCGAATAAGTGACACATAAATGGATGGATGACAGGAATCAGTGACACATAAATGGATGGATGACAGGAATCGGTGTCTGTCTCTACATTATGCTGCTCTCCGATTAGTTGGCAAAAACCTGCTGACAGACTACCTTCAATGAAGTCTACATCGATGGTCTGACAGGGAATTCCTAAGGCTATGTGCACACGTAGCAGAAAATTTCTGCTTAAAAACCGGACTTCCTTCCCAGAAACTGCGTGTTTTCTTCTGAGCGTTTTCCCGCACAGTTCTTGCGCAAAAAACGTGCGGTTTTTTATGCGTTTTTTTTCCGTGCGGTTCTAGACCCATAGAAATACGGAAAAATCCACAAAATTAATGAGCATACTGCATTTTTTACCGCGAAGCGTTTTTTTTTCGCGGTAAAAAAACGCATCAATATGCACAAAGTGCAAAATGCATAGAAATGAATGGGAAGCTTATTTTTAGCGTTTGTATAGCGGATTTATTGGCAAATCCGCTAAAAAAAAAGCTAAAAAAACGCTGTGTCTGCACACAGCCTAAATGTCTCATCTGTCTCTTTCTCTGTCTCTTTCTGAGCGCCTATCAGCCGTCTTATAACCACAGACCACATCAAACTTCAATTTTCAGGGAAACAAATGGCCTGTAAAGCCAAACGGGGCAACATTTTTTTTTAATGGAACCTTATTGTGAAAATTATTTTTGTCTCTAAATATATGCACATGTGAAGAAAATGAAATAAAAGATGGCAACCCTGTTGAATTTAGAAATTGTCGTTGTTTAGAGAGCACTTACACTAGAACAAGCATTATGGGCTTGCCAATCACTTGATGAAAGAGCGATTTTAAAGTTTGCTTGAAAATCATTATTCTCGGCAGCTCATCGTCTTGTGTACACAGGACACGTGCTGCCTAGAACATTATTGTTGTACGTGCACAGAATGACCAACTTTAACTACATTGTGATGGCATGGAAGTGCTTTCGACCTGTCTAAACTGCCATTACGGTAAATCGTTAAAGACCTGCTTGCATGTAGTCTATCTGCGGGTGTTTAACGGCTCTTGGTCGGCAAGTGTAAATTCGCCTTAGATGCTGATTTCAAAAGTAACGTTAAAGTTGTAATTTTTGCAAAAATGTCTTGTATTTTTGTAAATTGTCTTTACTGATTTTTGGCAAGTTTAATTCTCTGCCCGGAAATTGTCTAAAACGTTGCCTCCCCGTGACCAGAGAACCTACTTGGCTGCCACCCTAAATAGCATTTTATCTTATCATGTTTGGTAAAATTCCCAGATGTCCCTTCACTTTACAGTAATTGTGTTGCTCTCCTTTGCAAGTTGACTACTGTAATATGTGCAGTGTATGTGCTCTTGGCTGCACTTGTTTTCTTAGGCCTTCTCTACACTTTCTCATTTTATTGTTATTCTATTTTTCTTAATTTTTCAAGGTCAGATCTCAGTTTTATGTAGAATGTCACATGTTGAGTCTGAGAATTTGCTGCTTGTGCAAAAAAGTCTCAAGCGTGGAATGTCACTTTCAGGCTTTGATATTTTACTTACCGTAAGTATTTGTAAGGCCAAAACCTGGAGTTGGACATAAAAATATGATCTGTGTTAATACTGTATCCAACTTCCGTTTCTCTTTTTCTTGTGTAAGGCTTCTTTTATACTTGCTGTGTGTGGTGTTTTTTTTTTTTTTTTTTTTTTTTTTTTTTTTTTTCCAGTTTTTGCGGCGCCAATGCATTTCTTTGGGGCTGCAAAAACGGCCTGAAAAAAAAAATAGTAGGAAGGCAGTGTTCCATATGGCCGTGAGGGCTGTGTTTACGGCCGTGAAAAAAATATGGAGTTTGCTCGATATTTTTCACAGCTTAGGCCTGTTTCACATTTCTGTTGTCGGCGGTCAGCTGAAATCCGCCAAAGGTAAAAAAAAGAATGGATCCGCCTCCGTTTAGTGACATACGGATGTCAGCGGACCATTTTTCCGGACGGATCCGTGGAAGATGCAAAGTGCCGAAATTTGAGAGAGAGATTTCCGGGTGAAAATGTTTCCCAGAGCAAAGCGTTCGGGCATGCGCACTAGAAAATAGCGGACCGTCAACCGAAAAAAAGTTGCAGGGTCCGTCTGCTCTGCCCGGGAACCGCTCAAATTTTCACGGATTTGTCAAAAACCGGATCCAACGGATGACCATCAGTCAACATCCGCCACTCATGCAAGTCTATAGGGCGCATCCGTTTTTTTCAGAAACTGGCGGATTTTGACTGACGTCAAAAAACAGAAATGTGAAACAGGCCTTACGGACACTGCTGCAATGCATTTCAATGGTACAGCAAAAACAACGTTAAGTTGTTTTTGCAGTACACCGTAGTTGCGGATCAACGCTTTTTTTTCCCTACTATTTGTTATAACAGGGAAAAACGGCGATCCGAGAAGGTGTTTTGCGTCTCGTTTTTACGGAATACCGTGAAAATCAGGGCAATATGACCCGTAAAAACAGGCCACAAAAAAACACGGCAAGTGTAAAAGCAGCCTTAAAGTAACTTGAAGGGGTCTTCCCAACCTAAAATCACTTTTTTGGTTTCTTATTTTTGTTTTATATCAATTTTCACTTATAGGCTGGGGTCACACTTGCGAGTGGAGTGCGAGAAACTCGCGCATCAACACCTGGCACTGCCGCCGCCGGTTCGGACCGGAGCGTTCAGCTGCATAGAAAGACAAGCAGCCGCACTCTCCAGTCCGAACCGCCGGCGGCAGTGCCGGTTGTTGAGGCGTGAGTTTCTTGCATTGCATTTGCAAGTGTGACCCCGACCATACTCCTCCCGTTATCAGCACAGAAAGGCTACTCGTTTGGTGCCCCATTTGTATTGATGGAGCAGTTCAGTTACCCTTATTGTCCATCTATCTTTGCTTCCACAGTTTTGAAATGTTACGGGTAACCTGAATTTGTTAACATTTTTGAAGAGGTTACACAATACACACGTGACACATCTGCGACTCTTTTCAAGCGCTATGTAAGGCAGCAGCTTTCACAACTGTGCTGTAATGAGGCAGTGACCCAGGGTAGTTTTAACTTATGTCTTTATTTTGGCAACTTACAAAATATAACTGTCTTCCATACAAGTATGGCGCGGGGCCACATCCACTGGCCGGAAGTATGTATAACTCATGCATTCCCTCCGTTCCCCTGTCTGAAACCGGCAAATGCACACAGTGACTGCAGACATATCTGTTTAACCGGACAATCCCTTTAACTGAAAGTTCATATGAGAATTGTGGACCGGCGTCAATCCCAAGACCCAGAGTGGAGGGAGAGATCCGTCCCAGTACAGTCCTACAGATCTCTCCAAAAATAAAAGCCCATGTCAGGTTTACCTAAATCTGACATGGTCAAATAGTTTGACCAAGTCCACACTCTTATTTTGCGTTGTACCACGGCAGTACTGTGATCACAATGCTCTCCAGCGGGTTCAGTGTGTTTCTACACACCTCCTGGGGGAAACACAACGACCCTCGTATATAATCCCGTCACAGGTGTTAGATACTGGTACACCACCACATAGGTGCTCACACACTGTTTAGAGGAGCTTGTTTTCTTTCACTGATGAGTAGAGGAAGGTTCCTCTGCAGCAATGGTCACTGTGCAGTGATCGCCATGTACCTAATGAAAGGGAGAGATGGTAATAACCCTCTGTTGCCTTCTCTCTGTGCAAGTCATTAGGAGGCAATTTATGAAGGGTTTTCCTGCATCACAAATTCTGGTGTAACTTATATTTGTACCTAAACTTTGCTATTTCATACTGTCTATGCCAACATTTCTAAAAGTGCTTAAGAGAAGCTGTGGGAAGCCCTAGCCAAACAGATTTTCATCAGACATAAATATTAGTAGTAGTTTCTGCTGTCTCATTGCCACCAATAGGTATTGGATGGTGTGTATGGGCAGCCCAATATGCATCTTGCTCGAGTCTTAGGCTATGTGCACAGGTATGCAGAAAATTCCTGACTGAAAACCGGACTCCTTACCAGAAAACGCTCGTTTTTTATGCGTTTTTCCGGAGGGTCCCCAGTCTCATAGAAAATATCTAGAAATGCAGAATTTTCCGCGAAATTAATGAGCATTCTGCGTTTTTTTAACGCAATGCATTTTTTCGTGGGAAAAAACGCATCAATATGCACAAAAAATGCAGAATTTATTAAAATGAATGGGATGCTTCTTTTAAGCGTTTTTTAAGCGTTTTATTTGGTAAAAACGTGGAAAAAAAACCGCTTGTGTGTGCACATACCCTAACTCTATGAGAGAGGGTGAGTCCTGTTCACACAGGAGGGGGCTTTTCAGTGAATGATTGTCATTTGTGCAGTACAAGAGATCATGCCACCTGACAAATGAGTATTTTGCAGTGTAAATGCATCCTTAAAGAGATTGTCTGGCCTTAGAGTATAAGTCTGCAGTTATGTGACTGCAGACTTGTGAATCCTCACATTACACCAGTGGTGAGGATGCACCAGAAGCAGGCGGTCTTGTGATCGCAAGGGTGCGACTTGCATATTTCCGGCCATATTCCAATTAGCGAGGCTGGACCCGTCTCTATACCCTTCAGGAGGGGTCATGCATGTCTAGTCAGCAAGTGACTGTATGCGAATCACATACATGTGGTCCCGCGTCCTCCACTGCCATCACCTGAGAATCCTGACAGCGCTTAGTGTGTGCGATGTGAGGATCGACTAGCCTGCAGTGACTGCAGACTTGTACCCTAAGGCCGGATAACCCCCTTTAAGTTATGAGGAAACATTAAAAGAATTATTTACCGTATTTAGTCTTAAAAAGAGACAGTTAAGGGGTGACCTGATTATTTTGTCCAAGTAGATAAATGGCCCTTACAAATAATAGTTAAATTTGTTTCATGTCAAACATCATCAAAAGACAACAGGTCACGTCTCTTGTCAGGAGAGAAAAAGGTTCAGTGTCTAATAGAGGCCATTCTTCTATAACATGAGACTTATTAAACTGACCTCAGGAGCAGCTTGTGGTGTGTGTGTGCATATCAGGCCCCCATGCCCCCCCCGAACCACCACCATCTATTGATTCCTATATTGGTACCCTGCTTGACAAGCCCTTTGTACAGTATAAAGTGGGGGAAATAAGTATTTGATACTGATTTTGCAAGTTTTCCCACCTACGGAGACTGGAGGTGTGTAATTTTTATCTGTAAGTGCTTGCAGTGTGTGGCAAGAAGACTGTTTTAAAAATCCATTTCCAATGTTCTAATTGGTTTCATACTAGTCATTAAGGTGTTGGTTTCCGCAGACTAGTCGCCCTACTGTTACCTTGCCCCTGAGGGTGTGATAACATGACTTGCAAGTCTTGTGCTTCAGTGCAAACTGTCATGAAATTATGAGTCAGTTTGACCCATAGGAAAAAAAAACCTGTCTCTAACTAATGGCTAATACATTCCATTATTCCGAGTTAGGCCACATGCACACATTCAGTATTTGGTGAGGTTTTTTTTTTTTTCTTACCTCTATCTGTAAGCCATAACATGAAGTGGGTGATAAATACAGAAGTGGTAACATGTTTCTATTATACTTTTCCTCTGATTGTTCCTCTCCTGGTTTTGACTTACAAATACTGAGATAATATACTGACCAAATACTGAACGTGTGCACATGGCCTTATATGAAGCCGTATTATGCCATCTGGACAGGTGCCTGGGTCCATCCGATGCTGTATGCCTCTGATTTCATGTATGGGGCATATAGAACACAAGAGAAAAAAACAGTGTATGTGTGTATTGAGGCATCCAGAAGCAATTCCTTTCGAGCGCCTGTGTGCGCTGCCCAATGCACAAGTATTGCTCGTTTTGTGTCCAGTTTGTCCCTGCAGATTTGTACAATTGGCGTAGTACACAGTCAGCGCTGTAGGGCCTTTATTCTGAAATCTGACTAATTCACAGGGTGGAGGTCTGTTCCAGGTTTTTTTTTTTTTTTTTTCTCCAAGCAACAAAGGATGTTTCCATAACACTATTGTGCTTAGTGAGGAAGGGAGTGAATTGTAGGAATGGCAGCCCTAGTGTCCTGGTGTCAGGCATAGGGCATGATAAACTCCACTTGTATGCCAGCGATTGGATGGTCAAGGGTTTCAGATAATAGTATGGTGGTGGGGGCTGGAGTAATCCAGGACAGGTGCTGTAAGTTCGGTCCAGCCATGAATAGCGGAGTCTAAAAATACAAAGAGAGAAATCCCCCTCCCCAACTTGACTTTTAAAGGTGCAATGTGTTGTTTCCTCTGTTGCAGAATGGCATACCCATACCAATCATCGGGGTTCCCAGGATATCCAGGCTACCCAGTAAGTATTCTGCATGCCTGCAGTCAGCCTTTTGCATAGATTTAAATTAGTTCTGGATGACGTGAAATTCAATAATATGCAAATAATAGTATCACTGTACGGACTAAGCAAACCAGGCGGAGTGACGATCATAAGACTCTGCATGGAAAGTGACTATTTCTCGTTCGCCTTATTGGGGGACACAGAGACCATGGGTGTACGCTGCTGCCACTAGGAGGCTGACACTATGCACAAAACAAAGGGTTAGCTCCTCCTCCGCAGTGTACACCCCACCGACCGGCAGGAAATTCCTCAGTTTAGCTTAGTGTCAGTAGGAGGTGGACACGGGTCTTTCATTAGACCCATATCTACCTCGATGTGCGTCGTTCCTTTTCAGGTTTCCGGAGGGATACAGTGTGAATGGTCACTACTGTACTCCCACAAGAGACTATGAGTACGGCGTGTACTGCCACCCCGTATCCTCATAGCTCTCAGTGGCGGGACCACAGCTTAGCACGGGTGCGTGCCAGCGATCAGGAGAGTCCTCGCCCCCCGCCTCCCACCCACTCGCCTACCAGAGCCTGTCGGTCGGATGAGGCGCGGATACCACAAAGACGCAGACAGCGTGGGATATATCAGATACCTTTATTGCAAACGGAGGTGAGTATGCAGTCCAAGACGCAGCCCCCTGGCGGTTTCAGGATTCTTGGGAGCGGTCGCCGAGGGAGTACTGTGGAGTCTCTGTTCTATGCTTCTCCACCTCCTTCTTTCTTCGGCGTTCGGCAGGGGATCCAGGTGATAGGTAGGGAGGTGGCCGCGGCGACGCTGCGAGACCTCCGCGCTGCCCCGCGCTGACAGGCGGCCGTCGCCATTAATTTAGTCCCCGGCTTCATTTCGGGCCTTCTCTGACGTCGCGGCCACGCCCCCCCGCTCTCTCTCATAGGCGGGCTTCTCTCCCGCCCGTTCTAGGACCACCCACCGCCTCTCAGAGCCTGCGGTGGGCAGCGGGCGGTACCCTCTTTGCCTCAGCAGCTAGCTCCGCCCATCTTCTTCGTTTGAAGGCACGCGTTTATCCTGGTTCCCTCAGGCTGCCGCCATTTTATCACCATGTCAGCCGGACACAGAGGGATTCCACGTTCTCCTCTGCTGGGGCCCTGCATCTTCAGACGAGCCGTGTATCAGCACCTTTGGGGACACCGCATCGTGAGTAGCTCTGCAACTGCAGACTGACACCCTTCTCTGCCTTCTGTCCCCCAACCTTCCAGCATTTCCGCAGGTTTCTTCTTTTCTCCTTCATTATCCTATCTCTAAGGCTGAGCGTGGCCGTCCGCCTGCCCCCACCCCTCTACCTGGACTGCAGCAATCCCATTCAGCATGACTCCGTCCAGGAGCCACCTATTGCGCCACGTGAAAGCGAACCCCCCCATTCCTGGTTGGGCCTCGTTTCTTTCACAATCTGTGGCAGGCCTCACCAGGGTGTCTCAGTCCATAGTAGCCGTCCTTGATAAGTTGCCCCTGGACACTTCTGCAGGGTCCAGCAGGTCACATGAAGCTCCATCTGAGCCAGCCAGCAGAAGCCGCAAAGGCCCAGACAGGATCACCGGCCGGGATCCCCTCCTGGCCTCACATCCCCACATAGTCCTTCCCAGCAGTCGCCCTCCCGTGCCTCCTGACCCGAGTCAGGTGAAGCGTTCTCGGATGTGTCATCCGAAGGGATCTTAGAGCTGGACGCGGACATGAAGGTTACGGTACAGAACCTCATTGCTGCGATTAACCACACCTTCGAAATCTCAGACTCCCCTGCGAAATCCTCAGAACAGGAGGTTTCGTTCAGACGGGCAGAAACACCTTCCAGGGTCTTCGCCTCCCACTCTGAGTTTGGCAAGATCCTTACCAGGGAAAGAGAAAATCCGACCAGGCGCCTTCAAAGAGGGAAGCGCCTCGGCGTGCTGTACCCGTTTGCCAAGGAGCTCACCAACAACTGGTCTGCTTCTCCCTCAGTAGACGCACCCGTGTCCAGACTGTCTAACAGCACGGTCCTCCCGATTTCAGGTGTGGCGTCACTAAAGGATTCGAATGATAGGATTATAGAATCCTTAGCAAAGCATACGAAGCGGCTGCAGCGGTGCTAAGCCCAGCCTTCGCTTCCTCTTGGGTAGTGAAGGCCATAGCCACTTGGGCAGAGGATCTCTGCAAGGGCATCCTAGGTAAGGCCCAACCAGAGCAATTGTCCGAACTGGCCAACCAGATCTCCCATGCAGGGGATTATCTGCTCTCTGCCTCCTTGGATGTCGCGTCTTGCGCAGTTCAGGCGTCAAGCAGCGTTGTGGCAATCCGACGTACAATTTGGCTCAAGGCTTGGCAGGCGGATTTGAATTCAGATAAGTCTCTTACCAATCTGCCTTTTCAGGGAGCGCGTCTCTTCGGATCCCAGATGGATCAGATTATTAAGGACGCCACTGGAGGCACGAGTTCCCTCCTCCCTCAGTCCAAGCCTCGCAGACCTCCGCTAAAACGTCAGTTTCGGCCCTTTCGGACATTCCACCGTTTCAATACGGCAGACAACTTCTCTAACCAACAGAAAACGCAGGTACGCCAGGATAGAAAAAAGGCGTCTTTCAGACCCACTCCCTCCAGGCGATCTCACTCCTCCCAGGGCAGAACCTCCGGATCCAGATCTGGACAGTCCACATCAGCATGACTATCAACGAACCCCCGAGAGTCCTTCCCAATTGGGAGGTCTACGTCTTTTCTTCAGAGACGGCTGGCTTGCCTCAGTAGAGGACACTTGGGTCAGGGAGGTGGTATCATCAGGATACAAGATAGAGTTCATTTCTCATCCCCGGGATCGTTTCTTCGAGTCCCAACCTCCAAAAGATCCTGCCTTAGTTCCGGGGTTCTTTGCGTCCATCGCCTCTCTCCTCACTTCTGGAGTGATCGTGCCCGTCCCCGAGTCAGAACGGTTCACAGGGTTTTACTCAAACCTGTTTGTGGTACCGAAAAAAGGCGGTACAGTTCGCCCCATCTTGGACCTCAAGTTACTCAACAAGACAGTCCGACTGCATCATTTCCGAATGGAGTCTCTGGTCGGTAATCGCTTCCATAGAGACGCAGGAGTTCATGTGTTAAATAGACATTCAAGATGCCTATCTACATGTTCCCATATTCTCCGGCCATCAGAAATTCCTGCGATTCGCCAGGAACATTACCAATTCGTTGCACTGCCGTTCGATCTCGCCACCGCACCCAGAGTATTTACGAAGATCATGGCAGCGTTGATGGCCTTGTTGAGAATCAAAGGTCTCGTTCTTTTTCCGTACCTCGACGACATTCTGATCGAAGCTCCATCCTTTCATCAAGCTCGCCAAAGTCTTACCATCGTCCCCGACACCCTGTCCAATTTCGGGTGGCTCATCAACAAAAGGAAGTCCTGCCTTTTTCCGACACAACGTCTTGTGTTTCTGGGTCTATTGTTCGGCAATCGTCTATCGAAGGTTTTCTCCCACAAGAAAAGACTTGCTCCCTGCAGCGGGATGTGCGAGCGCTGCATATCTTACGACTTCCATCTCTCCGGACAACCATGAAAGTCCTGGGAAAGATGGTGGCAGCGACAGAGGCGGTTCCCTTTGCCCAATTTCACTCCAGACCCCTCCAACACGCCATACTGTCTCGGTGGAACAGGTCTGTTCTTTCCCTGGACCGCCCATTTCGTCTTTCATACCGGGTCAAGCAGTCCCTCAATTGGTGGCTGATGTCTCCTCTCATCTCCCTAGGACGGCCATTCCTTCCCATTCACTGGCAGATTGTGACAACGGATGCCAGCCTCCTCGGCCGGGGGCAGTGTTCCGCAGTCACACTGTTCAGGGTCGATGGTCGATTCAGGAGTCAGCTCTGCCGATCAACGTCCTCGAGATACGAGCGATTTATCTGTCTCTTGTTCACTGGGAGAGGCTTCTCAAGGGCCTGCCTATCTGGATTCAGACAGACAATACCACAGCGGTGGCATATGTCAACCACCAGGGGGGACACGGAGTGTCTCAGCCCTGGCAGAAGTGTTCAAGATTCTTCATTGGGCAGAGCTTTCAGTCCCGGCAATATCCGCGGTGCACATTCCTGGCGTGGACAACTGGGCCGCCGATTTTCTCAGCCGTGAGGGTCTAGTGGCGGGAGAGTGGTCCCTACGTCCGGAGGTATTTCTTCAGCTATGCCGTCGTTGGGGAACCCCGGACGTAGACCTGCTAGATTCTCGCCTCAACAGGAAAGTTTGTATCCAGGGCTCGAGATCCTCTCGCAGTGGGCGCCAGCGCTCTGGCCATTCCTTGGTCGCAGTTCAAGCTCCCCTACCTATTCCCTCTTCTGCCTCTTCTTCCCAGGCTGTTGAAGAAAATCAAGGCGGAAGGAATTCCAGTCACTCATCGCCCCGAATTGGCCCAGAAGGGCTTGGTTCACGGACATTGTCAACCTTCTCGCGGACGCCCCCTGGAAGCTTCCAGACAGGGCAGATCTGCTGTCTCAAGGTTCGATTTGCCACTCCAATTCTCGGCCACTCAATTTAACGGCGTGGCTGTTGAAATCGAGGTTTTGAAACGATCAGGCTTTTCGGATCGAGTTATTCATACTATGATCCGGGCCAGAAAGCCATCGTCTTCCAAAGTTTATTACCGTACCTGGAAGGCCTATTTCACTTGGTGCGAGTCCACCGACATTCTGCCCATACATTTTTTGCTCCCTTCTGTCCTGGCGTTTCTTCAGGCAGGGCGTGATGCAGGCCTTGCCCTCAGCTCTTTAAAAGGTCAAGTTTCGGCGCTGTCCATTTTATTTCAGAAGACGTTGGCCTCCCGTCCTCAGGTCAAAACCTTCCTTCAAGGAGTGGCTCATACGGCTCCTCCGTACCGAGCGCCCGTAGATCCTTGGGATCTTAATCTGGTTCTTGAGGCTCTGCAAGGTCCTCCCTTTGAACCTCTCAGGGAACTTTCCCCTATCCCTCCTTTCATGGAAAGTAGCCTTCCTAGTGGCCATCGCCTCCATCCGGCGCGTGTCGGAATTGGCGGCCCTCTCTTGCCGCTCTCCTTTCTTGGTACTCCTCTAGGACAAGGTAGTTCTGCGGCCTCTGCCCGCTTTCCTTCTTAAAGTGCTGTCCACTTTCCACCTGAATGAGGATACTGTTCTCCCGTCCTTTTGTCCGGGTCCAGCTCGTCCTCGGGACCGCTCCTTGAACTTGCTGGACTTGGTCAGGGCGATGAAGGTCTACCTAGCTAGGACGACTTCTTTGCGGAAGACAGACTCTCTCTTCATCCTTCCAGATGGGGTGCAGAGAGGTCAGCCGGCCTCCAAAGCTACTATTGCTCGCTGGATCAGATCGGCAATTTTGGAGGCCTACCGGGTCATACATCGATTGACCCCCTCCGGGAATTAGAGCTCACTCTACCCGGGCAGTGGGTACCTCCTGGACAGTGCGCCACAGAGCTTCCGCGCTGCAGCTTGTAAAGCTGCAACCTGGTCATCGGTTCACACATTTGTGAAATTCTACAAGGTCCACACCTACGCTTCGGTGGATGCCAGCCTAGGTGGAAGGATTCTGCAGGCAGCGGTGGTGAGTCCGCAGGCCTGATGGAAGTTTGCTTTCCCGCCCCAGGGACTGCTTTGGGACGTCCCATGGTCTCTGTGTCCCCCAATAAGGCGAACGAGAAAACAGGATTTTTGGGTTGCTTACCGTAAAATCTGTTTCTCGGAGCCTTCATTGGGGGACACAGCACCCTCCCATGTTCTGCAACTCCTGTTCTTATGTTTGTTGGTTATTTACAGTTGAGTTGTCCTGTTTTTCAATCTATTCTGTTACTTCTCCTACTGCTTTCTCACTAACTGAGGAATTTCCTGCCGGTCGGTGGGGTGTACACTGCGGAGGAGGAGCTAACCCTTTTTTTTGTGCATAGTGTCAGCCTCCTAGTGGCAGCAGCGTACACCCATGGTCTCTGTGTCCCCCAATGAAGGCTCCGAGAAACAGATTTTACGGTAAGCAACCCAAAAATCCTGTTTTTACCGTCTAACTTTTTATTATTGTTTCATTGGTAAATGATGGAATCTGAAAAAGACTACTTTGTTGGAGCTCATCTTTGTACTTTTCCCTTATTATTCCTAGTGGAAAGTATAGCCGTGGTGACAGCTGAGTGTTGCCATTGACCTTGTCACTGTGTCAGCACTTATTGGACAGTGTGTGGGTTCACCTCCTGTTTACAAGGTGAATGGCAACACTACAGTCATGGCCAAAAGTTTTGAGAATGACACAAATATTATATTTTCACATGATCTGCTGGCCTCTGGTCTTTATGTGTGTTTGTCAGATGTTTTTATCACATACAGAAATATAATTGCAATCATTATGAGTAACAAAAGGTTATATTGACAGTTAGAATGAGTTAATGCAGCAAGTCAATATTTTCAGTGTTGACCCTTCTTCTTCAGGACCTCAGCAATTCTCCCTGGCATGCTCTCAATCAACTTCTGGATCAAATCCTGACTGATAGCAGTCCATTCTTACAAAATCAATGCTTTTATTTTGTCTGAATTTGAAGGTTTTTGTTTGTCCACTCGTCTCTTGATGATTGACCACAAGTTCTCAATGGAATCAAGATCTGGGGAGTTTCCAGGCCATGGTCCCAAAATCTGTTTTGTTCCCTGAGCCATTTAGTTATCACCTTTGCTTTATGGCAAGGTGCTCCATCATGTTGAAAAAGGCATTGTTGATCGCCAAACTGCTCTTGGACGGTTGGGAGAAGTTGCTCTTGGAGGACATTCTGGTACCATTCTTTATTCATGGCTGTGTTTTTAGGCAAGACTGAGAGAGAGAGCCCATTCCCTTGGCTGAGAAGCAACCCCACACATGAATGGTTTCAGGATGCTTGACAGTTGGCATGAGACAAGACTGGTGGTAGCGCTCACCTGGTCTTCTCCGAATAAGCCGTTTTCCAGATGTCCCAAACAATCGAAAAGGGAATTCATCAGAGAAAATGACTTTACCCCAGTCCTCAGCAGTCCACTCCCTGTACCTCTTGCAGAATATCAGTCTGTCCATGATGTTTTTCCTGGAGAGAAGTGGCTTCTTTGCTGCCCTCCTTGAGACCAGGCCTTGCTCCAAGAGTCTCCGCCTCACAGTGCGTGCAGATGCACTCACACCTGCCTGCTGTCATTCCTGAGCAAGCTCTGCACTGCTGGTAGCCCGATCCCACAGCTGAAACACTTTTAAGAGACGGTCCTGGCGCTTGCTGGTCTTTCTTGGGCGCCCTGGAGCCTTTTTGGCAACAAGGGAACCTCTCTCCTTGAAGTTCTTGAAGATGCGATAGATTGGTGACTGAGGTGCAATCTTTCTAGCTGCGATACTCTTCCCTGCTAGGCCATTTTTGTGCAGTGCAATGATGACTGCACGTGTTTCTTTAGAGATAACCATGGTTAACAGAAGAGAAACAATGATGCCAAGCACCAGCCTCCTTTTAAAGTGTCCAGTGGTGTCATTCTTACTTAATCATGACAGATTGATCTCCAGCCCTGTCCTCATCAACACCCACACCTGTGTTAATGGAGCAATCACTGAAACGATGTTAGCTGGTCCTTTTAAGGCAGGGCTGCAATGATGTTGAAATGTGTTTTGGGGGATAAAGTTCATTTTCTAGGCAAATATTGACTTTGCAAGTAATTGCTGTTAAGCTGATCACTCTTTATAACATTCTGGAGTATATGCATATTGCCATTAGAAAAAATGAAGCAGTAGACTTTGTAAAAATTAATATTTGTGTCATTCTCAAAACTTTTGGCCATGACTGTACATGGTTAATTTACCACGGTGCTTTAAGAAAAGATGGACCAGAATTGTTTTATGAGGAATATATGTATTTGCTAAAGCAGACATGCCAGGTTCTCTTGAATCCATATTTGAACTCAAAACTCTACAAATTGTGTATAGTTAAAACTCATGTAAACCAGTGCTTTATTTGCCACAACTGCAGTACAAGATTGCCCATACACTGATCAGTGAGTAGCAGTTTTTTTTCCCTTAATTTTTGCTTGAAAATGTCTCTTCACAGGGAAATGATCCTTCGTACCCCCCTGCAGGGCAACAGGCATTTCCTGGTGGGCAGTATCCTGGCGGTGCCTATCCACCTGCCGCTGGTGGAGGATACCCTGCAGCCGGGGGCTTCCCTGCACCTGGTGGCTATCCTGGTGCAATGCCGTCCTATCCTGGAGGCAAGTGTCTCATGTTACTTTCAAAGTTTTCTTAGTACTTGTTCCTTTTTGTATTAACCAATGACCACTATTGTTTCATGTGAGATATTGTACTGTTAAATCTACGTGATGTCTTCTAGCTTTGTTACACTTATAACCTACGGGAATCCATTAGGGATATTGCACCTGATAACAGGACAGTAAATGTGGCCGATTTACTTTATAATGCTTTTACTGGACTGACAGGTGGTGTGTAGCAATTTATTCACCTGTATCCTCTCATTATGCAATGTAATGTCACCTTAAATTCACATTTGTAAATTTTAAGTTTTGGATTCCACAAAGTTCTAAGTTTGAAATGCAAATTTTTTTTTTTTTCATTACATAAAACTTGTAACATTTATTTCACGTATTCGACCACCGCCACCCCAATATTACACTTTTAAAATTTTTGCAAAGGAGATTTGTAGTAAAAAAAAAAGTCTCTTATGGTGCTTGCTTTATGCTAATTACTAGTGATCAGCGAGTGTGCTCGGCTATCGTGTTATCAGAGCATGCGCGGATGTTATCCGAGTATCTCAGGCGTGCTCGAGTGATATGTTTAAGTCCCGCAGCTGCATGATTTGCGGCTGGTAGACCTCCGCAGCTCATGCCGAATGTCTAACAGCCGTGGGATTGCCTGTTTGTTAACCATGCAGCAGTGGGGACTTGAACATATTACTTGAGCATGCTCTGATTACCTGATATGAGCACGCTCACTCATCACTAATTACCCTAAATGGTATTCTTGTGGGGCCGCTTCAGGGAATAGTGAGTGCTTGTGGGCTGTAATCACATGCATCGTGCCCTGGTCCACATGCCAATACGGGTCAGACATCAAGGCCTGGAGCATGAAGGAACAGTACAGGCTTGTGATGTAGGGCTCACTCACATCACCGTATTTCCGTCCGAGTGCGATCCAACAAAATACGTTATTCTATAGGGCTTTGCACATATTTATTTTTTCCCTCAGTCTGAGGGGGAAAAAAGCATGTCAGAATTTGATAAAATAGTGGAATCGCACTTGGTCATGCAAGTCAGTGAGTGCGTAGAAATCATCAGACTGCTTTCGGATGACCGATTTTTGTAAGTATTTTGGTGTGTGTATACACACATTACTAATGGCTATCGTAGGAGATTATAAATATATAAATTTATATTACGGCATCTATAAATGTCAATCACAATCTTAAAAAAAAAAAAAAAGTTTAAAACTTGTGTTTAACACGGAAGAAAAAAATCACTGCCTGATTTACATTTTCAGTCACCGCAATTGGCCCCAAAAATGCTCTAAAAAGTGATCAATATGTTGAATGTACCCCTAAACAGGTAGAAGAAATATAAACTACAGCTTGGCACAGAAGGCAAGCACTCATACAGCTCCATCGAAGGAAGAATAACAAAAATTATAGGTCTCAGAAAATTGTCACACACAAATTAAAAAAAAAAAAAAAAAAATACAAGTTTGGGATTCCTGTAATTGTACTGATAAGGAGAATCATGTTGCCAGGTCACTTTCACTGCACAGTAAACTCTGTTAAAAAGGCTGTGAACACAGCATCATTCAGGCGTATTCCCCGTAAATCAAACATAATGCACAGCAATTGCATATATTCTGTTTTATGTCACGGTAAACAGAATGATATGCTTTACCCAAAAGCTCTATCTTGGGAACGGGAGCGTCGTTGATGCTGCGCGGGGCGTCGGAAGGTAAATATACGTGTTTTTTTTTGTTTTTTTTTTAATTTTTTTAACATTCTATCTTTTACTATTGAGGCCGCATAGGCGGCCTCAATAGTAAAAAGCTGGTCACACTTGTCAAACACTGTTTGACGCGTGTGACCAACCTGTCACTTTCCAAGCAATGCTTCAAATCTCTTGGAAAGTGCTTGAATTCTGCACGCGAAAATCGCGGCAAAAACGCGCGTTTTCTGGGAAGGAGTCCGGTTTTGAGTGTCCGGTATAAAATGCTACGTGGGCACATAGCCTCAACAACAACCAACAGACGGATTTCATCACCCAGGTATCATTTATAATAAGTATAATGGCGCCAAACTGACTGTAGTTTACTGAGCAAAATCCTGCTAACAGGTTCCCTTTAAATGTTTGGGTATTTTTCCTTCCACATTCCATTAATTCAAATTTTCTGCTGAAATGTTCAACTACTGGCTAAATTTTGTATAGACTATCAAAGTTAGGATCGTCTCTGGGAGGATCACTCGGCATTATCACTATAATGCAAACCTTTTTAGATCGCTGCAAATCGTGTCCTTGTCATGGCCAAACGGAATACCGGTGTGTTGTAGAGAATATTAGTACTCCAGTAATATTCTTTCACTTCGCCTATATGTAGCACAATTCCCCAAAGATACATCTCTGCTGCATTTAAAGGGGTCCATCTGGTGTATGATGACGTGGGATTTTGGGTGAAAAATTGCTGGGCATATAAGGTCTGGGCCACCATAAGACTTACTTCCTTGCTGAAAAAGAATTTTAAAAAGTCTATTTCACTGAGACCTGTAACATCAAATTGGATTCCTGAGCTGCCCATGAAATCCGGGCTAACAGTCTGATAATTTTTGAGGGGTGCAGTCCATATGCGATCGATTGCTGTAGGGGTTGCCTGGGTCCTGGGGCACCCTGCTGGGTGACCCTCCTTACTAGATGAGGAGGAATGTGGGATTTTTCTCACTGGCTGGATCTTTGTGTGGAGGCAAGGAAAGCGTATGCCTCCTGTGGTGAATAACATCTTGCTGAATGGGTCACTTTTTATTTTATTTTTAAAAACTCTGGAGATGTTTGTAAGTGGTACTTTTAAATGTGTATTGTGTGGGTTTGTGTAAAGGGCACAATTTTATTATAATAATGGTAATATATAATACAGCAAAATTTTATATATATATCTGTCACTTTTTTTGCACATGAAAAAGCACACCCCAATTACTCATTGCTGGTGATTACTCTGGGCACTAGAATGTAAGTTAATAGTTTTTACAAAATCTCCCTTGCCAAAGTTTTACATACTAGCATGCTGCTAAACAGGTCAAGAACTGCATGGCAGTGGTGAATTAATCTGTGATGTACACTACTTATGACTTGTTTAATTAATTTTTTTTTTTTTTTCTCTCTCTCTCTCTCCCTAGCTCCTGGATATGGAGCTCCAGGTCAAGCACCAGGATATGGAGCACCAGGTCAAGCACCAGGATATGGAGCACCTCCTGGTGCCCCAGGCTATGGAGCACCACAGGGTGCTCCTGGGTATGGTGGGCCTGGTTTTGGTGCTCCTGCTGGTGGCTACGGAGCTCCAGCACCTGGGGGATATGGAGCACCTGCAGCTGGTGGCTATGGAGCACCTCCAGGTGCTGCCCCTGGCTATGGCGGATACCAACAGCCCAGTGCTCAGAATTATGGAGGTGGAGGACCAGGTTGGTGGGCTCTTACATAAACCATGATTACAGAGTTGCAAAACAAGTTCCGATTCTACTGGAGATGACACCAGCGATCTAGTCTAATAAGGCCGCACATCTGTGCAACGCAACAGTTATCAAAATCCAGTTGTATAATGCTATTTTACATCGTGGTTTTTTTTTTGTTTTTTCTTCTTAACCTTTGGTGGTTAGCCATAATGCAGAAAGAGAATCGATGTACAGATTTCTGATTAAAACATTTGGTATAACTTTTTTTATTTAAAGGGGTATTCCCAACTTGTACACTTGAGATTTTGAACAGGATATCCTAAGTGTAGAGTATATGCAGACTTATAATAAATTTAAAAAAATAAAACCCTGTATAATGAAAGTTGTGTAGCCTGGGCAGCCCATGTTACATGATATGCGAGAAGCGTCCCAGCCAAGCAGGTTCAACCCTTCTCTGAACATGAATATTTTATTGCCTCATTTGGCTAGAGCTACCGTACATGATGGGTAAAAGGAAGAGGAAGGTAAAACTGGTCTTCAAACGGACGAGTCCAGTGCAGGTTGTTAAATCTATGCTATCGTGTGCTGTTGATTTTTATGGGCTTTTTCTAACAAATCTGCAATGTTAGATCATTGTTGGTCTATAGTGTGACCTTATATAAAAGTGATTACATTTAATTTTCTTTTATGCTATATTACTATTAACTTAATATTTTTTTTTTTTATTTTATTTTGTCCTAGGTGGATTTCCATCAGGACCAGCACCAGGACAGCAACCTGCGGTTTGTAGATCTCCATTTTCTTAATATTTATTTGAAAAGCTAACTAATAAGATTGAGGCATTTTGTGAACATATTTATTTTATTAGTTTTTAATCTGTATGTAATGAACGGTAGATAAACTATCTTGCATTGAATATTGTAGGTTAGTGTTCAATATCAGGTATGTAATGCATTGCTACGCTGTACTTTATTACTTAATCACAGTGTGTGCAGTGGACGAATCTGAACACTTTTTTTTTTATTTTATTCAACTTATCTTAAATAATATAGTCCAATTTTTTTTTTTTTTTTTTTTTTTTTATAAGCTTTTTGCTTTGTAGAGTGAAATGGCCTGACTCTATTGTGCTATAATTGTGCTGCGCTTTGCAAAACCCATTGAAATCAATAATTTTGTTGCTTCCCCTAATTCTCCCTTATGTCTCCTTTGTCTTCCTAATGACTCTATGCCGTTATGCCCTATGTGGTGTAGAGCCTGTCGGAGCAAGGTGACTGCATGTCATGTGCACTGGTTTTTTGGAACTGTATAGAAAATACAGCTGCATGTTTGTGTTCAGAAAGCATTTGTATAGTACACTCACTGCAAACTTGTGTGTGCGTTTTCATAGGTTTCTTGGAAAGTTAACATCCTGTATTGCCATATGCGTCTGAAATGATCATTGTCAGTGTGTAGCTTAAATGGAACTGGGATAACTGTGTGATCAAAGAGGGTCTGACCGCAGAGACCGGGACCCCACCAGTCATAAGAACCAGAGTCTGCATAGCCCTGCAGAGTCCCATAGACGGTGTGCTGCTGCCACAGCAGTTATTTACTGAGCAATCAACCGATCCTGGGCTGTTGTATCCCTGCTGATCTCGTATTGATGATGATCTATCCCATGGCTAGGTCATCAATATGGTAAATTCCCTTTTTTTTAAATGGGTTGTAAAGGACCATCAACAGATTTTGCCACCTAGATTGAGAGCAGCATAATGTAGAGGCAGAGATTGATTCCAGCATTGTTACTTACTTGGCTGTTTGCTGTAGTTTTGATAAAATCACTGGAGATTCTCACTAGTAAAGTGCTGCTATGTAGTCCTCCAAATTCATGATTACTGTATAACTCTCCCCCCCCACAACTGATTGCCAGCTTTAGTGATGAGCAAGTGTGCTCTGATAACGTGTTATGCGAGCATGCACTGGTGTTATCCTAGTATCTTGTTCGTGCTCGAATACTAGGAGTCCCCACGGCTACATTTTTATTGGCTGTTAGACACATGCGGTGATGGCCTTTAGTGCCCAACAAACAGGCAATGAAACATGCAGCCACGGGGACTCAAACATATTATTCGAGCATGCACAAGATGCTAGGATAACACGTAATCTTAGCATGTCCGCTCATCACTACAGTGCATAGGCTGAAAGATGCCAATCAGTGGTGTGGACGGGGTTATACAGAGCTCAGCATTCAGAGAACTGCTAGTTCTGTATCATTTTTAAATAAATATAAAACACTTGGCGAAACTGGAGTAAGCAACCCAGTAAGTCACGCCTCGCTGGAATCAGTTTATCAGCCCCTACATTATGTTCTCAGATGGGGTGGCAATAACCTGGTGACAGATTCCCTTTAAACGGCCATGTTTTGCTACGGCACATGATCCAGAATCCTACTGGCCCAGGCTTACGGTCAGGGGGAGTACAGTTGGTGACCTGTAAATCTCCAGCATCTAAATTTGTCTGCTGGCTGTATGTTTGGTCTTGTTGTTCCACACTCCTCATCTCAGAGCGTTATGGGACATAACATATAATGTTTCAGAATTTAAAAAAAAATCTCATCAGTCTTGTATTTACCATTACTGTATTTCGTCTCATAATATATGGCAATGATTTTCCAGCCTTTTGCTGCTGCGATGAGTGCCACCCAGGGGACTATCAGAGCCGCATCAAATTTTGATGCACTAGCCGATGCTGAAAAGCTGAGAAAGGCAATGAAGGGATTTGGTATGGATTTTAACTTATTTTTCCCCCGAGCCCTGTGTTTTCCTGCATGACACCTCACAATATGATTGTGTCTTTCACATAGGAACTGATGAACAAGCCATAATTGACGTCGTTTCTAATCGTTCTAATGATCAAAGGCAGAAGATTAAGGCGGCGTTCAAAACTGCCTATGGAAAGGTAAGCAATCCAACCAACTTTACGCTGGGTTCTCGGACACCGCTGTACATCAGGGTGGTGTATGTGTGTTTTTTTTTTTTTTTTTTGTGTGGGGGGGTTGCTCCTCATCCTGGACAATATTTGAATACAGGTGGGAGAGACATTAGTAATGCAAAATTTGCTTAGGCAACTTTTATGCAAATAAAGGCGTGATCGTAATGGTTGCTGCGCTTGCTATAGAGTATTCATTTCTGTGCTTTAAGATTTAGGTAAGTTTTTAACCCTTTAAGGACCCAGGAAAAAAACTAACAAAGCCTTAATTCTGCCATTTATTTATTTTTAATGTTAATTGTGAAGTTGTAAACCTTACATGATAATGAGTTTCCAGGTCAGTACAATTTATTGTAATACCAAACCTATAATGTCGTGTTTTTTACTGACAGCATTTCTCTCTCTCAGACCTTCACAAAAATGTGGCAGACCACTTTTTTGTGCATGTGTCAGGACGTAGGCCAGATGGTATCCACAGTGAATCCATTGGTTTCATTTCTTAGACTCCATCGGGGCTCTGGAACTTCCCAGGACTGGTGTAACAATCCCAACCATCACAAAATGTTTGCACCAATTTTGAGTTTTGTGAAAATGTTGCAACCTTTGAGACTGGTCTTCAAGATGGGCTAGAATTCTGCAGAAAACTGCTGGAAGAATTGGGCGGGGGGGGGGGGCCTCCAAGTCTGTTGTAACCTGACGTTTTAGTGCGCATTTATAGGATGAAAGTAAATCTCCAGCATGCTGACTGATGTTGGTATTGTATATTTTGGGGATACACGAATAATCAACACTGAATTCTGTTGGGCCTTATTTAGACATCCCTGTATCACGGTCTGCGTATGGGCTGTAATGCACAGATAGGCCACTGGTCTCCTGACCCAAATGTGACCGCCTTTTATATAACTGAGGATGTCCAGTTCGAGTCATGAATCGCACTGTTGCTTCTTCCTCGGCCCATGATGCAGACATCTGCCTGTGATCTTATTATGCAGGGAAATGTTCGATTTCTAGTTTGTGCTGATAACTGATTTTAAACCACCCTAAACACCCCTTGAGCTTGTGACTGCTACCTCTGCCTTCCGGTCAGACGTTGCGGTCACAAGATGGCTGCGCGGGACTGGAGTAGTGCCGGTAAGAGCAGCTGTTGAGTATATTACTAGGGGCAGGTAATAACTCTGGAACGCTTCAACAGGTCCCACTGATTTGTTTTTTCGTGACATACAGTTGTGGCCAAAAGTATTGGACACCCCTGCAGTTTTGTCAGATAATACTCAGTTTCTTCCTGAAAATGATTGCAAACACAAATTCTTTGGTATTATTATCTTCATTTAATTTGTCTTAAATGAAAAAACACAAAAGAGAATGAAGCAAAAAGCAAAATTTTGATCATTTCACACAAAACTCCAAAAATGGGCCAGACAAACGTATTGGCACCCTCGGCCTAATACTTGGTTGCACAACCTTTAGCCAAAATAACTGCGACCAACCGCTTCCGGTAACCATCAATGAGTTTCTTACAATGCTCTGCTGGAATTTTAGACCATTCTTCTTTGGCAAACTGCTCCAGGTCCCTGATATTAGAAGGGTGCCTTCTCCAAACTGCAATTTTTAGATCTCTCCACAGGTGTTCTTTGGGATTCAGGTCTGGACTCATTGCTGGCCACCTTAGAAATCTCCAGTGCTTTCTCTCAAACCATTTTCTAGTGCTTTTTGAAGTGTGTTTTAGGTCATTGTCCTGCTGGAAGACCCATGACCTCTGAGGGAGACACAGCTTTCTCACACTGGGCCCTACATTATGCTGCAAAATTTGTTGGTAGTCTTCAGACCAGGGCTGTGGAGTCGGTAAGCCACAGTTGCGACTCCGACTCCTGGATTTTATCATGCTCCGACTCCGGCTCCGACTCCTTCATAAATGGCCAATTCATAACAACAAATTTACTGTTGTAAAATATTAAACATCGTGCTTATTCAGTTTCTCACCATCATATAAGTAATCAGACCACTTAGAGCAAAAACTACATTTATTAGAATACAATTAGAATATAGCAAATAACTTTTATAAACTTTTCTAAACTGTAAGTAAATATGCAATAAACACTTTTATGCAGTTAATAAGAAGAAATCTATAAATTTGTCCTCAGAAAAAGTATTGCCTCTGTCAGATCCTCCTTCATGGATGCCCTCAAATCTGATCTAATTATTTTGAGAGCAGAGAACAACCTCTCTACACTAACTTGTGTTGGTGGCAAAGCAGTAACCACTCGGGCAACATCTCTGACAATGTCAGGATACAGAGGAATCGCTTGTTGCACTGTTATTTTTGATGAACGGTCAAATTTCTCAATTTCTTTTAGTGCACATGAAAAATTCTGCTGAAATGTACTGGCTGTGTTCCTTGATGCGGATGACTCTTCTTCTATGCGGGAACGCTTTGCACGGTCCTTGTGATCCAAATATTTTTCGAAATTAAATTCTTCATCAGTTGATGATGAGGGTGAAGATGTGGCAGGACGACCAAATTCTTCTTGTTCCTCCTGACTGTTCTGCAACCCTTTCATCCTTACTGCTATTTCAAACAGAGCTTCTTTTCCTTTACTTAGCTGTTGATCATCTAGAAGAATCCAATGCATTGGGTCTACATGAACAGCTGCCAAAAGAATGTTATTTTGTAATAGTAGCTCCTCTCTCCGTTTCATTGATGTAGCAATGCCACTTGCAATTAACCCTCCTCTTTGGGACAGGCGAAACATCAGGTTCTTCCACTCCTTTAAGAAAATACCTGGAGTTAAGTCCTCTGCTTGTAATTTTTTTAGTCACTGTAAATGGGTGCTCTAGCAATTTTTCCAGCTCAGTCACCTGATTCCACTGACTTTCATTTAGCGTCAGTTGAGGGTTAGCCATGTCTACAAGAAAGGTTTTCAGTTCAACCAAGCGCTGAATCATTAAGTAAGAAATGCCCCATCGTGTGGCTTGATCAATAATTGCCCCTTTTCCAGCACGTCTCTTCAAAATTGAGTCAACTTTAGGGGTTCTGGCAACAGTAGCCAATTTTCTCACCTTGCCAATCAGTGCAGCAGCATGTCCTTCTTGCAGACTGTCTCTTATAGCCAGCTGTAGCGTATGCACAACACAGCGCATGTGATGAATGAAAGAACATATTGACACAGTTTCAACAAGATCATCTAAACTATCATGTTGCTGTTCATCTGAAGCAACTTCAGTTTGCTCCTCAGTTACAATACTGTGTTCCTCTATTTCAAACATTTCTGTGTCTGTGGACCCAGAATGTTCTTCTAGCTGCTGGTCACCATCATTACTCTCATTCATTAGCTTAATAGTACTTATCATATTTGAAGCATTGTCAGTTACGACAGAAAGAACTTGTTCTTTTTTAAGTTCATAGTCTTGCAGAACCTTTTCCACCAAGACCTGGAGAAACTCACTGGTGTGATGAGCTTTGGTGTCTTTTACTGCCAATGTCTTGGTAACCATTTCATTTTTGTCACAAACAAATCGGACATTGATGGCAAAATAGTTCACTCTGTGACGTGTGCAGGCATCCATTTTAAGAAACAGAAAGCGTCCCTTGAGTTCTTCCTTTTGTTTAAAAACTTCGATTACTAATTTTCTAATACTCTCTCTCTCCAGAGAAACACCAAGCTTGCGGGCCATTTCCCCATTCAGACACATAAAAGCTGGTCGTGAAAATAATGAAATAGGCACACTATCCTTTACAACAAGCTCTATGATCTGTTTTTTAAATGTATCTACTGTCATTGTCACAGTAACTTTGTCACTGACAAAATATCTTGCAACTGATGGCTGCAAAGTTCTCTGCTCCTTTGTTTGGCTGGAAGAGCTGGGCACTGGTTCATTGGTTTGGATGCAGTCTTTCTCATCCACTGCTTTCAGTACTTCTGGATGAAAGCGCTGTAAATGTCTCTTTAGATTAGAAGCTCTGGTAGGAGCATTTTTATCTTTGCCTGAATATGCACTCATCTTGGCTTCACAGCATTTGTTTTCGTCTGGATCATTTGTCATACACTGACAGACATAATGTTTTCTATCTTGAGTGATGGTGAAATGTTCAAATACAGCTGATTTAATGTGATGCTTCTTTGACATTCTCGGGTTTTTAATTCTGCATTCACAATCCAAATGACAATTGTTTTTCCTAAAAACAATTGTACAAAATTATTGCCAGGTCGTACAACTGATATAGTGGTCAGTAATACTGTTATTATTCCTCATGTACTCACAGTTAACTGATGCAAAGTTTGTTGAAAGGATAATACTTCTTACAGTCTTCCTCTTCTGAGTAGCAGGCAGCTGTGAGATGCTTGGAAGACGCACACCTAGTATGATCTAGTCTAGAGGAGGAGCTTTACTACTAAGAATTTGCAACACATTTTCACTTTCAGTTTCATACATTGTAAGTAGGGGGGTTGGGGCAGCATGAGGTTAACCAAGTATAAGATTAGATAAGGGCAGTGGAGAACAGTGACACACAAGAAGTAAGAAATGTCTCTATCTCCAGCAGAACTGCTTATCACTGTTGTTCATAGTTTGATAGAACATATATATTTGAGTAACATTTATAAAATTCATATGAAAGTTCAATTATGAAATATTAATACATTTTTTTTTAAAGCTGGAGTCTGAGTCGGTACATTTCTACCGACTCCAACCAAAACTAACTCCGACTCCACGACTCCGACTCCTCAGCCCTGCTTCAGACTTCATAATGCCATGCACACGGTCAAGCAGTCCAGTGCCAGAGGCAGCAAAGCAACCCCAAAACATCAGGGAACCTCCGCCATGTTTGACTGTAGGGACCGTGTTTTTTTTCTATGAATGCCTTTTTTTTTCTTCTGTAAACTCTGTTGATGCCTTTGCCGAAAAAGCTCTACTTTTGTCTCATCTGACCAGAGAACATTCTTCCAAAACATTTTAGGCTTTTTCAGGTAAGTTTTGGCAAACTCCAGCCTGGCTTTTTTATGTCTCGGGGTAAGAAGTGGGGTCTTCCTGGGTCTCCTACCATACAGTCCCTTTTCATTAAGACGCCGACTGATAGTACGGGTTGACACTGTTGTACCCTCGGACTGCAGGGCAGCTTGAACTTGTTTGGATGTTAGTCGAGGTTCTTTATCCAACCTCCGCACAATCTTGCGTTGAAATCTCTTGTCAATTTTTCCTTTCCGTCCACATCTAGGGAGGTTAGCCACAGTGCCATGGGCTTTAAACTTCTTGATGACACTGCGCACGGTAGACACAGGAACATTCAGGTCTTTGGAGATGGACTTGTAGCCTTGAGATTGCTCATGCTTCCTCACAATTTGGTTTCTCAAGTCCTCAGACAGTTCTTTGGTCTTCTTTCTTTTCTCCATGCTCAATGTGGTACACACAAGGACACAGGACAGAGGTTGAGTCAACTTTAATCCATGTCAACTGGCTGTAAGTGTGATTTAGTTATTGCCAACACCTGTTAGGTGCCACAGGTAAGTTACAGGTGCTGTTAGTTACACAAATTAGAGAAGCATCACATGATTTTTCGAACAGTGCCAATACTTTTATCCACCCTCTTTTTTTTTTTTTTTTTTTTTTTTTTATGTTTGGTGTGGATGCTGGAGTATTATCTGACAAAATTGCAGGGGTGTCAATACTTTTGGCCACAACTGTATTGTACTTTTATGATGGTGGTAAAATTTGTTCGATATGACTTGCGTTTATTTGTGAAAATTTTTGAAATTCCGCAATTTTCAAACTTTTAATTCTCATGTGCTTTAAACCAGAGAGTTGTCACACAAAATGCACTGCTTAAAAAAAATAAGGGAAACACTTAAATACCATATCACTGAATTAAATATTTCAGCTGCAAATCTTTATTCATTACATAGCAGAATGCGATGAGAACAACAAAACATTACATTAATCAATGTAAATCAAAATTAATATCCCATGTAGGTTTGGATTTGGAATGATACTCAAAATCAAAGTGAAAAATCAAATTACAGGCTGATTCAACTTGTAGAAATGCCTCAAGACAAGGAAATGATGCTCTGTAGTGTGTGTGTGTGACCTCTTTGTGCCTGTATGACCTCGCTACAACACCTGGGGTATGCTCCTGATGAGGCAGATGTTCTCCTAGGGGATCTCCTCCCGGACCTGGATTAAAGCATCAGTCAACTCCTGGACAATCTGTGGTACAATGTGGTATTGGTGGATGGAACGAGACATGTTCCAGATGTGCTCGATTGGATTCAGGTCTGGGGAACGGGTAGGCCAGTCCATAGCATCAATGCCTTCATCATCCTAGAACTGCTGACACACTTCAACCACGTGGCCTAGCAATGTCATGCATCAGAAGGGGCCCAGTGCACCTGTATTTGGTTTCACAATGGGTCTGAGGATCTCATCCCTGTTCCTAATGGCAGTCAGCATACCTCTGGCTAGCACATGGAGGGCTGTGCGGCCCGCCAAAGAAATTCCTTCCCACACCATTGCTGACCTACTGCCAAACTATTCACGCTAGAGGACGTTGCAGACAGCAGAACGTTCTCCACGGCGTCTCCAGACTTTGTCACATGTGCTCAGTGTGAACCTGCTTTCATCCGTGAAGCGCGCAAGGTGCCAATCTCAAATCTGCAAAAGCCCTGCATGGTGTTGGCTGTAACCTCAACACTGACTTGTGGAGGTTGGGCCCTCATACCACTATTGTGGAGTCTGATAGTTTGAGCAGACACATGCACATTTGTGGCCTGCTGGAGGTCATTTTGCAGGGCTCTGGCAGTGCTCCTCCTTGCACAAAGGCTGAGGTAGCGGTCCTGCTGCTGGGTTGTTGCCCTCCTACAGCCCCCACACAACCACCACATCTCCTGGTGTACTGGCCTGTCTCCTGCTATCTGCTCCATGCTCTGGACACTGCTGACAGACACCGCTACCCTTCTTGCTACTGCTCGCTTTGATGTGCCTTCCTGGATGAGCTGCACTACCTGAGCAACTTCTGTAGGTTAAAATCACAATAGCCTAAACTTTGAACAATAGGCTGAACGAAGAGATCCATAGATAAATATTATATAAAATTGAAATAATTAAAAATACATACACAAAAATACCCAGTAAGGGGAGGGGGGGGGGGGGGGTGGAACTCCAGCACCTACCTAACCTATATACTAAAAATTCACAGAGCAGGTAATAACCAAAATTAATATCACAAATTGCACAAGTGGGAATCAAGTATAAAAATTGGGCATTACACAATGGCACAGGATGAATTATAGGCTGTACTAAAGCTAAGGCACTATATTACTATATTATCATACATGGTGTAAAAAGTGCCATAAAAGGCATTAAAATATCATATATGACCTGAAAGCATGGTCAAGGAAGCCAAATGCAGAGGGTTAATAAGGTAACGCTTATAGCGTATAGTACATACTTGCCTATAAATTATAGACCCACTGACAGCATGCATATTGTGGTGCAAAAATAGCCAAGCATAAAAATACAATACCTATGCTCTGGAACCACGGTATTGAAAGTGTTAGTAATGGTGGGTGGCCTGGGCGTTCCCCCTCACCCCCATAGGTGTGGAGAGAGGTGAATATTCATTCCGGTAATGAGCGGGGACACGTGATCGCCTGGCCACAGGAGCTGCGGGCTCAGGAACAAGATGTGAGGGCACGTTTTGTGTGTGTGTTTTTTTTTTTTTTTTTTTTTTTTTTTTTTTATGCTTTTCTCATGGGGGCTACGCATATAAGGATAGGGATGAGGGGACAATGCATACATACCCGACTTATACTCAAGTCAATAAGTTTTCCCAGTTTTTCGTGGCAAAATTGGGTGCCACTGCTTATACGCAGGTCAGCTTATACACGAGTTTATATGCTACATTTGTCTTTTTGATAGCGTTACATTCCACTTTTTATTCAGTGGTACAGTGAAAAAGCAGAATTGTTAGTTTTTTTTTTTGTTTTTTTTTTTCCTTTGGATCCTGTCCCTCTATGGGACTTTTATATTACAGCACCTTGATAGCTGTTTTTATAGCGGTCAGTGCTACACTGACACAAGCCTCTTAGACCATGCGCAGATCATGGTCTAAGGGACTTCCCTAGTCTGGTGACCCGGGTCACCAAGCAATATTGACGCTGCGGAGGTGTCGGTCGGCGGGGAGAGGGAATCCCCCCCCCCCCCCCCGCCTTCTAAGTACTGCAATATCGCCATGATGTATCCATACACTCTAAGTTGGGAAGAGGTTAACCCCTTTCTGCCATATGACGTACTATCCCGTCCATGTGCCCTGGGACTTAATTCCCAAGGACGGGATAGTACGTCATAGCGATCAGCGGCGCTCACAGGGTTAGCGCCGCTGATCGTGGCCGGGTGTCGGCTATGTCAGGGCGGTCACGGCCCCCCCCCCCGACACGTTAACCCCTGGCACAGGGGTTTAGGGAAGAATCGGGAGGGAGGGGGCTACCTCCGTGCTTCCCTGAGACCCCCGCAGCAGCGCGATGTGCGGTGCTGCTGCGGGGGGCCTCCTTCCCTGCAGGTCCTCGGATCCAATATGGCGGCGGGGGCCTGCAGGGAGCTGGCTTCCTCACTGCCTGCAAAGCGCAGGCATGAGGAAGCCACTGCAGCGCCTGTGACAGATCAGCGATCTGTCACATGACAGTGATGTCCCCCCTGGGACAGTATAATAAAGCTAAAAAAAAGTGTAAAAATTTATAAAAAATCTCTAAATTGGAAAAAAAAATATTCCCTATTTAATTTTTTCCAAATAAACAATAAGAGTACACATATTTAGTATCGCCGCGTCCGTAACGACCCTCCCTATAAAACTGTCCCATTAGTTAACCCCTCTAGCGAATCCCTTAAAAAATAAAAATAAAAAAATAATGCTTTATCATACCGCCGAACAAAAAGATGGATAGAAATAACCATGGTACCGCTGAAAACGTCATCTTGTCCCGCAAAAAAACGAGCCGCCACACAGCGTCATCAGCGAAAAAATAAAGTTATAGCTCGCAGAATAAAGCGATGCAAAAATAATTTTTTTATATAAAATTGTTTTCAGTGCATAAAAGCGCCAAAACACATAAATGAGGTATCGCTGTAACCGTACTGACCCGAAGAACAAAACTGCCTTACCAATTTTACCGCACACAGAACGGTGTAAACGCACCCCCCAAAAGAAATTCTTGAAATGCTGGTTTTTGTTCATTCTGCATCCCAAAAAGCGGAATGAAAAGCGATCAAAAAATGTCACGTACCCTTAAATGGTACCAATAAAAACGTCAACTCGTCCTGCAAAAATTAAGACCTCACATGACTTGGTGGGTCAAAATACGGAAAAGTTATAGCTCTGAAAATTTGGTGATGCAAAAACTTGTTTTACAATATAAAGCGTCTTTTAGCGTGAGACAGCGGCCAAACATAAAAACCCGCCACAAATAGTAAATCAAACCCCCCGTTATCACCCCCTTAGGGAAAAATAATAAAATTACAAAAATGTATTTACAGTGCCTACAAGTAGTATTCAACCCCCTGCAGATTTAGCAGGTTTACACATTCGGAATTAACTTGGCATTGTGACATTTGGACTGTAGATCAGCCTGGAAGTGTGAAATGCACTGCAGCAAAAAAGAATGTTATTTCTTTGTTTAATTTTTTTTTAAATTGTGAAAAGTTTATTCAGAGGGTCATTTATTGTTCAACCCCTCAAACCACCAGAATTCTGTTTGCTTCCCCTAAAGTATTAAGAAGTATTTCAGGCACAAAGAACAATGAGCTTCACATGTTTGGATTAATTATCTCTCTTTTTCCAGCCTTTTCTGACTATTTAAGACCCTCCCCAAACTTGTGAACAGCACTCATACATGGTCAACATGGGAAAGACAAAGGAGCATTCCAAGGCCATCAGAGACAATATCGTGGAGCGTCACAAGGCTGGCAAGGGGTACAAAACCCTTTCCAAGGAGTTGGGCCTACCTGTCTCCACTGTTGGGAGCATCATCCGGAAGTGGAAGGCTTATGGAACTACTGTTAGCCTTCCACGGCCTGGACAGCCTTTGAAAGTTTCATCCCGTGCCGAGGCCAGGCTTGTCCGAAGAGTCAAGGCTAACCCAAGGACAACAAGGAAGGAACTCCGGGAAGATCTCATGGCAGTGGGGACATTGGTTTCAGTCAATACCATAAGTAACGTACTCCACCGCAATGGTCTCCGTTCCAGACGAGCCCGTAAGGTACCTTTACTTTCAAAGCGTCATGTCAAGGCTCGTCTACAGTTTGCTCATGATCACTTGGAGGACTCTGAGACAGACTGGTTCAAGGTTCTCTGGTCTGATGAGACCAAGATCGAGATCTTTGGTGCCAACCACACACGTGACGTTTGGAGACTGGATGGCACTGCATACGACCCCAAGAATACCATCCCTACAGTCAAGCATGGTGGTGGCAGCATCATGCTGTGGGGCTGTTTCTCAGCCAAGGGGCCTGGCCATCTGGTCCGCATCCATGGGAAGATGGATAGCACGGGCTACCTGGAGATTTTGGCCAAGAACCTCCGCTCCTCCATCAAGGATCTTAAGATGGGTCGTCATTTCATCTTTCAACAAGACAACGACCCAAAGCACACAGCCAAGAAAACCAAGGCCTGGTTCAAGAGGCAAAAAATCAAGGTGTTGGAGTGGCCTAGTCAGTCTCCTGACCTTAACCCAATTGAAAACTTGTGGAAGGAGCTCAAGATTAAAGTCCACATGAGACACCCAAAGAACCTAGATAACTTGGAGAAGATCTGCATGGAGGAGTGGGCCAAGATAACTCCAGAGACCTGTGCCGGCCTGATCAGGTCTTATAAAAGACGATTATTAGCTGTAATTGCAAACAAGGGTTATTCCACAAAATATTAAACCTAGGGGTTGAATAATAATTGACCCACACTAGTATGTTTAAAATTTATTAAAATTTAACTGGGCAACATAACTTTTTGGTTTGTAAGATTTATGCATTTGTTAATAAATCCTGCTCTTGTGTGAAGTTTGAAGGCTCTAACTTATTTGCATCTTATCAAACCTGCTAAATCTGCAGGGGGTTGAATACTACTTGTAGGCACTGTATTTCCATTTTCCCGCTAGGGTTGAGATTAGGGTTAGGGGTGGAGTTATAATTGGGGGTTTCCACTGTTTGGGCACATGAGGTGCTCTCCAAATGCAACATGGCGTCTGATCTCAATTCCAGCCAATTCTGCGTTGAAAAAGTCAAATGGTGCTCCTTCCCTTCCAAGCTCTGCCATGCACCCAAACAGTGTTTTACCCCCACATATGGGGTATCAGCCTATTCAGGACAAATTGCAAAACAACTTTTGGGGTCGAATTTCTCCTATTACCCTTAGTGAAATAAAAAATTGGGGGCAAAAATATCATTTTTGTGGAAAAAAATATAATTTTTTTATTTTCACGCCCGGGCGTGTTAAATATCTGTGAAGCACTTGGGGGTTCAAAGTGCTCACCACACATCTAGATAAGTTCCTTGGGGGGTCTAGTTTACAAAATGGGGTCATTTGTGGGGGGGTTTCCACTGTTTAGGTATATCAGGGGCTCTCCAAAGGCAACATGACACCCGCAGACCATTCCATCAAAGTCTGCAATCCAAAACGTCACTACTTCCCTTCCAAGCCCCTACGTGTGCCCATACAGCAGTTTTCTCCCACATATGGGGTATCAGTGTACTCAAGACAAATTGTACAACTTTTGGGGTCCATTTTCTCCTGTTGCCCTTGTGAAAATAAAAAAAAATTGGGGACTAAAAGATCATGTTTGTGGGGAAAATTATTATTTTTTTTTTTTTTTTCACACCCGGGCGTTATAAACTTCTGTGAAGCCCTTGGGGGTTCAAAGTGATCACCACACATCTAGATAAGTTCCTTGGGGGGTCTAGTTTCCAAAATGGTGTAATTGTGGGGGTTTCCACTGTTTATGCACATCAGGGGCTTTCCAAACGCGGCATTGCGTCCAATCCCAATTCCAGCCAAAAAAGTCAAATGGCGCTGCTTCCCTTCCGAGCTCTGCCATGCGCCCAAATAGTGGTTTACCCCCACATGTGGGGAATCCGCGTGCTCAGGACAAATTGCACAGTAACTTTTAGGGTCCTTTTACCCTTGGGAATATAAAAATTGGGGGTGAGAAAAAATGATTTTTTAATTGTACCGCTGTACGTTATAAACTTCTGTGAAGCCCTTGTGGGTTCAAAGTTCTCACCACATATCTAGAGAAGTTCCTTGGGGGGGGGGGGGTCTAGTTTCCAAAATGGGGTCACTTGTGGGGAGTTTCCACTGTTTAGTCACATCAGGGGCTCTCCAAGACATGGCGTCTGATCTGAATTCCAGCTAATTTTGCATTGAAAAAGTCAAACGGTGCTCCTTCCCTTCTGGGCTCTGCCATGTGTCAAAACAGTGGTTTCCCCCAACCCCCCCCCCACCCCACATATCAGGTATCAGCGTACTCAGGATAAATTGCACAATAACTTTTGCAGTCCAATTTCTCCTGTTACCCTTGGTAAAATAAAAAAAATTGGACCTGAAGTAATTTTTTTGTTGGAAAAAAGTTAAATGTTCAATTTTTTTTTTTTAAACATTCAAAAAATTCCTGTGAAGCACCTGAAGGGTTAATAAACGTCTTGAATGTAGTTCTGAGCACGTTGAGGGGTACAGTTTTTTAGAATGGTGTCACTTTTGGATATTTTCTATCATATAGACCCCTCAAAGTGACTTCAAATGTGATGTGGTCCCTAAAAATAAAATGGTGTTGTAAAAATGAGAAATCGCTGGTCAACTTTTAACCCTTATAACTTCCTAACAAAAAAAATTTTGGTTCCAAAATTGTGCTGATGTAAAGTAAACATGTGGGAAATGTTACGTTTTTTTGTGTGCCATATCATATTCAAATTTGGAAAATTGCGACATTTTCGCCAAATTTCCGTTTTTTTTTTGTTTGTTTTTTTTTACAAATAAAAGTTATATGAATGAAATTTTACCACTAACATGAAGTACAATATGTCACGAGAAAACAATGTCAGAACCACCGGGATCCATGGAAGCGTTTCAGAGTTATTACCTCATAAAGGGACAGTGGTCAGAATTGTAAATATTGGCCCGGTCATAAAAATGCAAACCACCCTTCGGGCTTAAGGGGTTAAACAAGTCAAAAAAAAATCTGTGGTGGATTATTTTAGCTAGATCTTACTACCCTCTCCACCTCATTCACCCTTTATTTATGTTGCCCCTTTTCATAAGGCACCATAGGTTGATGGCTGATCTATTATTTTTTGTTGTTTTTTAAATTCAATGTAATATTCATTTTGCTCACCATTGTGGGAAAAGTAATTTTATTCGGTCGTCCATGACAGCACCACCTGAGAGAGGGGATCCGCCCTTCTTAGGAACAGGAAAACCTACAGATACAAAAGGGCGGCACCTCTCCCACGCATCAGTTGGTTTCCTGTTCCTAACAAGGACAGAACTCCCTACAGATCGTCCGTCATGGATAACCGAATCCCAGGCCAGCGGACCGACTCAGGTAGCGGGGGGTTCTCCTACCTCGGTCTCGCTGGGGGCCCTGGATGCGCCACGGTGGGTCCGGGTAGGATTTCCACGGCAGTGGTAGGAGCAGGCGGAGACAGGGGCCGGCGGTCGCCTTCTCCACGGGCCGGTGAGGTAAGCGGGTCCCCCTGTGTCTCCTTCCCCCGGGGGTGCGGTCCGTTCGGGCGGGCGCCGCCGGCGGTGTCCCACAAAGGGAGCGGCGGTTCCGAGCCGGCGGCGCAGTTCTAGCCCCTTGCCGCGCGGGGAAGTGACGCGGCGGAGGGGGCGGGGCCTAGCGCCGAAACCGGAAGTCGGATGCCGGCGACTTCCGGTTGTGGTGAACGCGCGCCAATGCGCGCCCGCCGCCTGAGGGGGCCGGGCACCTGAAGGGGAGGGGGAGGATCGCGGGGAGCGGTCCAATGGGGGGCCCGAACACCAGACAGAGTCCTGCTAATCCGGAGGGGGAGCCTTCTTAAGGCAGAAGGCATCGCTGCGGAGGCGCTTCTGGAGGCCCAGCGATGGACACAACAGAAGCCCCCATGGACCCACAGGAGGTGCAGCCCGTGGCAAAGCGCCCCAGTGACCAACCTAAGAGGAAGGAGGGACGTTCAAGTGGACGGAGCCACAGCAGTTCCTCTAGGTCAAAGGATCCTCCCGCAGCCCCCCATGATCCGGTACCTGTCCTCATCTGCAAGGGTAAGAGATCTGCGAGAATGTACCCTGATGCAGTGTCCCCTTATGTGTTTGATTCTCAGGGGAAGAAGGCCACAGGGAAGCAGAAGCACAAGGAATGTGCCCTCTGTAGTTGCCCCTTACCAGATGGCCACCCCAAGAGATTGTGTTAGTCTTGCGTGAGACAGACGGTAGGGACGGAGATGAGAGGTAGAACGTGAGTGGAGTATCAGACTCTTACACTCTTTCCTATTTATACAGGTAGCGGAAGAAGCTCCAAGCTTCGCTACAGACCTGAGGCAATTAATCAGGACTGAAATAAAAGCCCTATCAAAAGAAGGTTCTTCTAAAAGAAGACGAGCTAGTGTTTCAGGCTCAGAGTCTTCAGTCGGCCCTAGGAAGGAAGATATCTCCTCAGAGTCCTCGGCCTCCTCTTCTTCTTCCGAAGAGGATTCCAGCCGGTTCTGCTTTCCCTTGGACCAAATGGATAAATTAATTAAAACCATAAGGTCAACCATGGGGGTAGAAGAAAAAAAGACAGAACTGTCTGCTCAGGACATTATGTTCGGGGGTCTAGACCCCAGAAAACAAAGGACTTTTCCACTAAACGAAAAAGTCCAGAGCCTGATTGACGGGGAGTGGAAAAAAACGGAAAAGGGGTTCTATGCCGCCCGCTTTCAAACGTAGATACCCCTTTGAGGACCCAATAGTAAGTCGATGGGATAAGGCCCCCAAGCTGGATGCAGCGGTAGCTAAAGCCTCAAAAAAGTCATCTATACCCTTCGACGATATGGCCTCCCTTAAAGGCCCCCTAGATAAAAATGCAGATTCCTTTTTAAAGGGCACATGGGAGATGTCAGCAGGCGCCCTAAGGCCAGCAATAGCAGCCACGTGCGCAGCCAGATCCATGATGGTCTGGCTGGATCAATTGGACTCTCAGCTAAAGGATGGAACCTCGCGAGCCTCCATCCGTAAGTCTCTACCAATTATCCAGAATAGAGTTGAGCGACTTTTGGTTTTTTAGGGTCGCGTTTCGTTTCGTGAAACCCGACTTTTCCAAAAGTCGGGTCGAGCAAGATCGTCCGATTATAGGGAAAAGTCGGGGTCGTCCCGAAACACGAAACCCAATGTAAGTCAATGGGGAATAAAAGTCGGCAGTGAGAGGAGGACAGGAAACACACCTACAGTGCCCATTTGAATGCCAAAAGCATCAATTCTTCTTACTTAAGCTTGTCAACCTTAATTAACTTCATAATACAAGTTACGCACTGAAAAATGGGGGTTATTTGGCTAAAGTTGTGGGGGGGGAGGGCTGGCTGCAGGTTTTCATGTGCCCTGGGCGAAAGAGCGCCCCTTTAACACATACCACAACTCATCATGCTCCGATACGGCAGATAAATAGCGGTATAGTACAATGAAAAATACCTCACTTTTTACATCTCATGACGAGGCCCATCTATTTCTCCATACAGAATCATTGGTCCCATATAATGTTTGAAACAGTATATGATGAGCTCCACATAATGCTACAGTATATGTTGGTCCCCATGGATGAAGCTCCACTGTCTTATGGGCCCAAATAATGCTCCAAACATAATGGGCCCCATTTCTAATGCTCTAGTGTATAATGGGCCCTGTAAATGCTGCTCCAGTGTCTGATGTCCACCTTTGGAATGTTCCAGTGTATGGTGGGCCCCATCTATCATTCTCCAGAGTATAGTGCTCCCCAAAAATTGCTGTCCCAACATAGAAAACAATCAAATAAGTCTCCTCGCTAGGGAATCCCTGTACTTGTCTGGACAGGTGCTGTAGCTTGCTTAACAGCTCGCCAGCCGTTCTCACGCCCAGTATGGATTGCACGTGATTGCACAAAGGTTAGAAAGGGTACCGTATCCCCGGATAACGTATGGATAGCGTACACATTCAAAATATGTCTCAGGAGGCAGGCTCAGACGGTGTCAGGCACAGTATGGATTGCACGTGATTGCACAAAGGTTAGAAAGGGTACCGTATCCCCGGATAACATGTATGGATAGCGTACACATTCAAAATATGTCTCAGGAGGCAGGCTCAGACGGTGTTAGGCCCAGTATGGATTGCACGTGATTGCACAAAGGTTAGAAAGGGTACCGTATCCCCGGATAACATGTATGGATAGCGTACACATTCAAAATATATGTCTCAGGAGGCAGGCTCAGACGGTGTCAGGCCCAGTATGGATTGCACGTGATTGCACAAAGGTTAGAAAGGGTACCGTATCCCTGGATAACATGTATGGATAGCGTACACATTCAAAATATATGTCTCAGGAGGCAGGCTCAGACGGTGTCAGGCCCAGTATGGATTGCACGTGATTGCACAAAGGTTAGAAAGGGTACCGTATCCCCGGATAACATGTATGGATAGCGTACACATTCAAAATATATGTCTCAGGAGGCAGGCTCAGACGGTGTCAGGCACAGTATGGATTTGACGGCCCAGATTACACAGCGGAGGAGCAGGGAGAGGTAAAGATTGCAAATGCTGGGGCCCTGCCCAAGCAAGGGGGGCCCACTCGTGGGCGTCGGTACTGGCACTGGGCCCCTCATAGTACAGCGGTGTGTCTGACTGCGGGTGTGCACCACCACCACCGGCAGAGACACTTGATTGCACTATGAGGGACCCTGTGCCAGTGCCCGCGCCCAAGAGTCGGCCTACCCACCTGTCCAGGGCAACGGCACTTGCACGGTGTCGTGCGGTAGGTGGTGACCCCGGCCATGGGGGGGGAGGCAGCACAGTTAGGGAGTTTTAGAAAGTGGCATATGTTGATGTTGGACATTCAGCTGATGCAAAAGGCGAAATAGGTGAAGTACCAGGAAGAGGTGGACCAAAGCAAGCCATTTTTCTGTCACCCTATGTGTCATCAGGGGAAGGTGGGACAAAATCTTTGGAAACCCATGCGTGGTTCATTTTAATGAAGGTTAGATCATCCACATTTTGGGTTGACAGACGGGTCCTTTTTTCTGTAAAGATTGATCCAGCTGCACTGAAGACTCTTTCCGATAGCACACTTGCAGCTGGGCAAGCGAGCTCCTGTAAGGCATATTGGGCCAATTCAGGCCAGGTGTCCAGTTTAGCGGCCCAATAGTCAAAGGGAAATGACCTGTGTGGGAGAACATCGATATGGGAGGAAAAGTAGTTTGTAACCATAGTTGACAACTGCTGTCTCCTGTCACTTTCCATCGATGCAGTATTACCAGTTGTGTGAGCGGTATTTGAAAAATCAGTCCACAACATTGTCATGAAACCCCTGTCTCCAACGCCACTTCTGCTGTGTGCACCACGAACACCTCTGCCAAGCTGCCCCCGGCCCGTACGGCTCGTGTGAGAACCATCACCGCTGCTGTGTGCTGGGAATGCCTCAAGCAACCGATTTACCAGAGTTGCTTGTTTATTAGCCAATATTAGGTCAAGGTTCTCCTGTGGCATGATGTTTTGTAATTTGCCTTTATAGCGTGGATCCAGGATGCTGGCCAACCAGTAGTCGTCATCGTTCATCATTTTGGCAATGCGGGGGTCCCTTTTTAGGATCTGCAAGGCATAATCTGACGTGGGCCAATGTTCCCGGTGTCAATGATGCACTGCGAGTGCTGGGTGGAGGAGCACTTTCTGGCAAATCCACATCCCTCCAGTCACGCACAAACCCTGTACCAGACCTTGCCACGCCAACATTTTCACTTGCCCCACGAGATGCATCCTCCTCCCCTAAGTAATCATCCCCATCATCCTCCACCTCGTCCAGGAGAGGTCCCTGAGCAGACAATGGCTGAATGTCATCAAGGATTCCCTCCTCCTCTTCCTCCTCATCAACATTGGCTGCAGACGCCTGCTCCTTAAGGTGCGTCAAAGTTTGCATGAGCAGACGCATAAGTGGGATGCTCATGCTTAGGATGGCGTCGTCTGCGCTTACCAGCCGTGTGCATTCCTCAAAACACAGAAGGACTTTACAAAGGTCTTTCAGCTTCGACCACTGCACGCCTGTCAACTCCATGTCTGCTCTCAAAGTGCCTGGCCGTGTATCCTCCCACAAATGCATTATGGCCTGCCTCTGCTCGCACAGCCGCTCCACCATGTGCAGGGTGGAGTTCCACCTTGTTGCAATGTCGATAATGAGGCGGTGGTTGGGAAGGTGGAGCAATCGCTGCAGCTTCTGCATACGAACGGAGTGTACAGGCGACCGGCGGATGTGCGCGCACAGTCTTCGCACCTTCTGGAGCAGCGCTGTTAACTCCGGATAATTTTTGAGGAAGCACTGCACCACCAGGTTCAAGGTGTGAGCCAAGCAAGGTATGTGGCTGAGTTTTGAAAGGGCTATGGCTGCCACAAAATTACGGCCGTTATCACTAACTACCTTGCCTGCCTCAAGATGTACACTGCCCAGCCATGACTCAGTTTGTCGCTTCAAGTACTCGGCCAGCACCTTGGCGGTGTGTCTGTCGCCCAAACACATCATCTGCAACACAGCCTGCTGACGCTTTCCACTAGCTGCTCGATAGGGGGACACATCGTGTGCAACAGTGGCAGCTGCAGATGGAGTGCTCGTACGACTGCGCTCTGTGGACAAGCTTTCGCTTCTGGAGGAGGAGGAGGAGGAGGGTCGAACGCCTACAGCCAACTGTTTCCTATACCGTGGGCTAGGCAGCACTGTCCCACCACCGCTGTCCCCTGTGGACCCTGCATCCACCACATTAACCCAGTGCACAGTGATGGACACGTAACGGCCCTGGCCATGCCGACTGGACCATGCATCAGTTGTGAGGTGCACCTTTCCGCTCACTGACTGCTTGAGTGCATGGACAATGCGGTCTTTCACATGATGGTGGAGGGCTGGGATGGCTTTGCGAGAGAAGTGGCGACTGGGTAGGTCATAGCGTGGTACTGCATAGGCCATGAGTTCGCGGAAAGCTGTGCTTTCCACCAACCGAAAGGGCATCATCTCATACGAGATTAGTTTGGCAATGTGGGCGTTCAAACCCAGTGTACGCGGATGAGAGACTGAGTACTTTCTTGACCTACTCATAGTGTCTGGGAGGGTGAGCTGGACTTGAGAGCTGCATATGGTGGAAGTAGCGGTGGACAGGGCGGACTGAGAGAGGGTTGATGATGGTGATGGAGTTGGTGTTCTTTCTGATGGCCTAGAATCAGTCTTTCGTTGATATAACAGTGGGATTCCCTGACTGCTGTGGTCTTGCAACGACACCTCAACATTTGCTGCTGTGCTAACCGGTGGGCTTACAGTGGGGGAAACAATGTAGCGTTGCTGACTACCTTCGTTGTGATCAGTTGCACATGTGGCACTTGAGGTTTGGTGTTGTGTCCACGCTTGCAAGTGCATGCTGGTTGAATGTCTAAGCATTCAACTGGTATTCAAATTTTTCAGATTTTTCCCTCGGCTAAAGGTCTTTGCGCACTTCTTACAGATAACCTTGGCCTGATCATGAGGATTTTGTTCAAAAAAGTGCCACACTGCACTCTTCCTACTTTGGCAGACATTTTGCGGCCTAGCACGCTGTGATCTTTTGACCCTCTGGACAAGCTGTCCAGCAACTCTTTTGATGTTTGGAACCTGTCTTTGGAGTGCTCCGGGCCTGCCAGATAACAGCTGTTGCGATGTCGATGTCTGCTGTGGATGCTCCTCATCTGAGCTATTGGAAGCAGCACCCTCTTCCCCCAATGGATGCCAATCTGGGTCAACAACTGGGTCATCCATCACCTCCTCTTCTATGTCATGTGCACCTTTCTCTGTGTCACCGTGTATGGTGGTATAGTGTGCGGGAAGGGGCACCTGAGTCTCATCAGGGTCAAAATCTGGCTCTGTACACTGCGAGGACAATGTAGTGCTCTGAGTGAATGTACCAGCAGAATCATCCATCAGCGGCTGTGCATCAGTGCACTCCATGTCAGATTCATCTTGGCCTGGGTAATTCACCATTTCACTTGATAATCCAGGCATGGTATGTGAAAACGGCTCCATGGAGTAATCAGTAGTATGGCCTGCGTCATCCTTCAATCTTGGTTGGGGTGAAGGACACAAGGAAAGGTGTGGTTCATGAACATGAGCCTCCAATGACGACTCAGTGCTTTTACTTTTTACAACTGAAGAAGAGGAGGCGATAGAGCTGGAGGCTGAGTCAGCAATGTAAGACAAAACTTTTTCCTGATGCTCTGCCTTTAAAAGCGGTTTTCCAACTCCTAGAAAACTAAGCGTTCGAGGTCTTATGTAGCCAGACGATGACGCAGGGTCAGCACCTCCTGCATTCGGTCCTATTTTGCTCTTGCCACTACCATCAGATCCACCACCAACACCATCATTACCAGCTGCCAACCCCCGCCCAATTCCACGGCCTCTTCCACCAGCCTTCCTCATTTTTGGTAGAAATGTAGACAAAATCCAACAAACTATATAGTAATGTAAAACAAGGTACAAGGTGTCTATAGGACAGGGGAGATTTAGAATTTCTGCACACACTTGTGGACAGTGGACACTTTTGGATTGTGTGAGGCCCACTGATATCTGAGCGCTATGTGACAGGCTCGATGGCACAGCTGCCTGTGACCAAAGTGACGAGAAGATAATGGAGATTTTGAATCTCTGCGCACACTTTTGGACACTGGACACTTGTGGATTGTGTGAGGCCCACTGATATCTGAGCGCTATGTGACAGGCTCGATGGCACAGCTGTGACAAAAGTGACTAGAGGATAAGGGAGATTGGATTGCTTTTAAAAAAGCAGTTTGCGGAGCAGTGGGTAAACAGCAATGCCAGCGTGTCAGGAAGCCTTAAAAGGCAGCCCAACAACCAACACCACTGATACACCACAATATAGCCTCCCCTTGCACTGCACACACAGTGACTTGTGTGTTGTGCAGGCCAAATCGCTAGCAGCAGAAGCAGTTTTTTTGTCTTCTTCCCTGCCTAACGCTCTCCCTACAGAATCAGCAGCAACCTCTCCCTATACTAAGATCGGCAGAAGTAAGATGGCGGTCGGCGTGCACGCCCTTTTATACCCCCTGTGACGCCCACCAAAGCAAGCCAATCACTTGCATGCCCTTCTGAAAGATGATGGTGACCCGTGCCTAGGTCATCACGTTGCCCACAGTGTCCGTGGATCCTGATTGGCTGAAAAAGAGCGCAAAACAAACTTTTGAAACGCGACTTTGGCGCGTAAGTCGCCGACCTCGTGGCCGACCTCATCCTAGGGTCGGGTTTCGTTTCATGAAACCCGACTTTGCCAAAAGTTGGCGACTTTTGAATTTTTTTCGACCCGTTTCGCTCAACTCTAATCCAGAATGCTGCTGCCTTTCTGGCAGATGCCTCGGCGGACTCAGTAAGAATGGCGACTAGGTCTGCAAGCTTGTCTAATTCGGCCCGAAGAGCCCTCTGGTTAAAATGCTGGCCGGGAGATATCCAAGCCAGGTCCCGTCTCTGTTCTATCCCCTGTGAGGGTGAATACTTGTTCGGCCCCGTCCTAGACGAACTGTTAGAGAAGGCCGAGGATGAGAAAAAGAAATTTCCGAGTCTGCCGAATACATCCTGGAGACGTCCCTTTTCTAGGAAAGGGTATTCCCGCAGGAGACAGGCCAGAGATCAGAACAGATGTGACAACAAAAAAACCAGAGGTACGGGCTTCATGTATGGAGGAGGGGGGCGCCAAGAAGGTCCATCACGGGATAATAAGAAGCCGCCCCAATGACTAGTGGCTCCGGTAGGAGGAAGATTATCTGCCTTCTACCCGGCCTGGGCCAAAATCTCGAATAGTAGCTGGATACTGGGGGTGATAGCTACAGGACTGCACCTAGAGTTCGCCTGCGTTCCCCAAGATCGGTTCAAGGTAACTCCACTCAAATCTTCCCCGCTAGAACAAGCTGCCCTGGAGACCGAGGTCCTCGATCTGCTGGACAAAAAAGTCCTGACGAGAGTTCCAGAGGAAGAGAGGGGGAAAGGCTTCTATTCCCCCCTGTTCTTGGTCCGTAAACCGGACGACTCATTTAGGGCTATATTTAACCTCAAAGCCCTCAATAAATTCCTGGTTGTACGTCCATTTAAAATGGAAACAATCAACACCGCAATAAAGATGCTGTTTCAAAACTGCTTCATGGTGGTCCTAGATCTGAAAGACGCTTACTATCATATACCCATAGGTCTAGCACACCAATCTTTCCTTAGACTGGCGGTTCAGTTGGATGGGTCAATCCAGCACTTCCAGTACGCGGCCCTACCCTTCGGGGTGGCGGTTGCGCCTCGAGTATTCACCAAGGTGATGGCAGAAGTGATGGCCCATCTGCGCGAGCTAAACATTCTAGTCGTCCCCTATTTAGATGACCTCCTTATAATAGGCAGTTCAGCCGAACAGTGTTTAGAACAGTTACAGAAAACAACGGCGGCTCTAGAGCGGTTGGGATCGCTACTTAATATCAAAAAATCCCGTTTGCAGCCATTAAAAATTCAACAATTTCTAGGCCTAACCCTAGATTCAAAAAAGCAGGAATGCCGCCTGCCCCCAGAGAAGCTGCTGCACCTGCATGACCGGGTCCTGAACGCCTCCAACCCCTCCATGTCCCTCAGGAAAGCCATGTCCCTGTTGGGTTCCCTCTCATCCTGCATTCCCGCAGTCCAGTGGGCTCAAGTTCATACGAGAACTCTACAGGGCGAAGTTTTATGGTATCAGAGGATTCTTGGGGGTAACTTAGAAGGTCGACTGACCTTATCTAGAAACACAATAGAGTCCCTGGAATGGTGGCTAGAAAGAAATAACTTGTCTAGAGGGGTCCCTTGGGAGTATAACATTACCCGCGTGGTCACCACGGATGCAAGTCCTTCCGGTTGGGGGGCACATATGGAAGAAATTCTGGTCCAGGGCCTATGGGAACGAGATCAGATACAAATGTCTTCTAATTTGAAAGAATTAACAGCGGTAGTACTCGCAGCTAAAGAGCTCCTTATGTATCTACAGGGCCATCACGTACGAGTTCTATCGGACAATCGAGTGGCCGTGGCCTATATCAACCACCAAGGCGGAACTCGATCCAGAACTCTGATGAAGGTGGCAGGACAGTTGTTCCAGCTAGCAGAGCGTCATTTTTTATCTCTCACGGCTCTTCACATAAGAGGGAAAGAGAACATCGCGGCAGATTTCCTAAGCCGCAATCTGTTAAAACAAGGAGAGTGGGCCTTAAACACCTCCATTTTCGTTCAGATTGTCCAGAGATGGGGTCAGCCAGAGGTGGATCTATTCGCCACCAAGGAGAACTCGAAAACGACACAGTTTTGCTCCCTAAACCCCAGGGAGACTCCTCTGGCAGTAGATGCGCTTCTGATAAAATGGGACTTCAGGCTAGCCTACGCCTTTCCTCCCCTATCTCTACTTCCTCTAGTGCTGAGGAAGATCAGGAAAGACAGAGCAAGGGTCATAGTCATCGCCCCATTCTGGCCCAGAAGAGCATGGTTTTCGAACCTCAGGATCATGTCGGTAGACGATCCTTGGGTTCTCCCGGACCTTCTGTCCCAGGGCCCAGTCTTCCACCCTCAGGTGGCTGGCCTACATCTCACAGCGTGGAATTTGAGCGGTCACTGCTAGAAAGTAAAGGCTTCTCTCCAGACCTAATTGACACTCTACTAAAAAGTAGGAAAGTAGTAACAACTAAGATTTACGTCAGAATTTGGGAAAGGTTCCTCGAAAGCTCAAATGTAAATACTGGTGATTCCGTCCCCATAGGCCAGATCTTGGAATTTTTACAAAAAGGGCTGGACTTGGGTCTCTCCACCAGTACCCTTAAAGTACAGGTATCCGCCTTAGGGGCCCTCTTTAGCTGCAACATCGCGGCTAATTATTGGGTCAAAAGATTTATCAAAGCAGCGAGTAGATCCAGACCAATAGTAAAGAATAGACTCACGCCATGGGATTTGAACCTAGTCCTCACAGCTATGACAGAAGCGCCATTTGAACCCATCCCGTCGGCCTCTATTAGGAGCCTGTCCCTCAAAATAGCTTTCCTAATAGCCATAACGTCAGCCCGTAGGGTAAGCGACATTCAGGCATTGTCTAGGCGCCCACCTTTTCTTCAGGTAAAGGAGGATAGGGTAATACTTAGACCCGACCCAGCGTATTTACCAAAAGTAGCCTCCAGCTTTCATAGGTCGCAGGAAGTAGTCCTTCCATCCTTCCTCCCTAAACCAACTAATGAGAAAGAGGAGAAGCTACACACTTTAGATGTTAGGAGATGCCTCTTGGAGTATCTAGCGGCTACCGATCCCTGGAAGAAAGACAATGCTCTCTTTGTCTCCTACCAAGGCCCTAGGAAAGGTCTTAGGGTGTCCAAAAGTACTCTAGCCAGGTGGATTAGAGAAGCAATCTCGTTAGCTTATGCCTCAAAAGGTAGAGTAGCTCCGGAGAAATTGAAGGCGCATTCCACCAGAGCCGTGGCAACCTCGTGGGCCGAGAGGTCGGAAGTCTCCATCGACCAGATTTGTAAGGCGGCCACTTGGTCCTCTCCGAACACTTTTTATAGTCATTATAGACTAGACTTGGGTGCCTCTGCAGACCTCTCCTTCGGTATCAGGGTTCTGCAGGCTGTAGTCCCCCCCTAAAGTAGTGATTACTCTCTGTAATTCTCTCAGGTGGTGCTGTCATGGACGACCGAATAAAGTCTTATTTACTCACCGGTTAACGGTATTTTTCGGAGTCCATGACAGCACCCATAGATTCCCTTCCCTTAGTTAATTTGGGTGTGCACGTCTTCCCTTTGTACATATCCACGGGTGATAAAGATTTAAGTGTTGATATTGTTGTACATATAATTATGCATTAACCTTGGAGGTCCTCTTTTTATACTCTGTAATCCAACTGATGCGTGGGAGAGGTGCCGCCCTTTTGTATCTGTAGGTTTTCCTGTTCCTAAGAAGGGCGGATCCCCTCTCTCAGGTGGTGCTGTCATGGACTCCGAAAAATACCGTTAACCGGTGAGTAACTAAGACTTTTTTTTTTTTAAATTGGCGATTGCATGCGTCTGAACCTTTGCCCACTGCGATGCACAATGGCTGCACTATTTGTTTTCAAAACCTTGTGGCCATTAGACGTCTCAGTAGGATGCGCCTCAGATGCTGTGGCTGGCGGCATACATATGCAATCACTCTTTAGGATTGTGTGTATGCGCGCGCCCTTGAGCTTATGCTATATAAGAAAAACCTAATGATGCCGTTTGCAGGCTAAATTTGTTATTTAGACTCTTTGGATATATGCTTGATCACTTACTAATATGATTTATCACAGGGTTATATATTATCTTTTATTTTTTTTATATGTAGGACTTGATTAAAGATTTGAAGTCTGAACTGAGCGGCCATGTTGAGGAACTCATCATCGCACTCTTTATGCCTCCAACATATTATGATGCCTGGAGCTTGCACAATGCCATGAAGGTAATGCTACATGTTACACTTGTAGTACAATGGCTTTTGGAAAAAGGCAAATGTCACAGTGCACATGGCAGAGTAAATGTTGCTGTGTAAGTGACTCTCTCATGTGACTGCACATGTATGACACCATTATCCGGATACTGGCTGTTTCCTATGTCTTCTGTGGTTTTAGTGATTACCCTCTTACTGAAATAAAGAACTAGTTTAAAAATAAGACCTTTTTACCCCTTAATGACCATGCACAATTCTTTTTTTCTTTTTTACTTCATACATGTGGCTTTAAGATGTCTAACATAATAAATGCACAACAGTTACACTTTAACCCCTTCATGCCGCAGCCCTTTCTCGTTTTCGCTCCACTTCTTCCCACAGTCATAACTTTTTTTTTTTTCTATATTTCCATCAATATGGCAATGTGAGGGCTTGTTTTTTGCGAGATAAGTTGTACTTTTGAACAACACTATTGGTTTTACCATATTGTGTACTCAAAAACTTTTTTTGGATATTTTTTTTTTTTTTTTTTACCATGTTCACCAAATGCTAAACTGACCTGCTATTATGATTCTCCAGGTCATTACGAGTTCATTGACACCAAACATGTCTAGGTTCTTTTTCATTTAAGTGATGGGGGGGGAAAAAAAAGAAAAAGACAAACTTTTGTTTTTTAAAAAAAATAAAAAAATTTGCACCATTTTCCGATGCCTGTATAGCATCTCCATTTTTCGTGATCTCGGGTTGGGTGGTGGCTTACTTTTTTGTGTGCCGAGCTGATGTTTTTAATGATACCATTTTGATGCAGATACGATCTTTTGACCACCAGTTAATGCATTTTAATGCAATATTGCGGTGACCAAAAAAACTTAATTCTGTTTTGACTTTTTTCTCGCTACGGTGTTTAGCATTCATGTGTTTTTTTTTTTGTTTTTTTTTTTTTATCAGGTGATTCTGAATGCGGCGATACCAAATGTGTTAGTTTTAATTTGATTGGTGTGAAAGGGGGGTGATTTGAACTTTTATATATTATATTTTTTTTTTTTTTTTTTTAATATTTTTAAACATTTTTTTAACTTTTGCCATGCTTCAATAGACTAGAAGCTACCATAACCCAATTGGCTCTACGACATAGAGGCGATGATCAGATCACCTGTATGTAGTAGATTTACTGACTTGCAATGAGCGCCGACCACCGGGTGGCTCTTCTAGCAATCCGGCAGTGACAACCATAGAGGTCTCCAGGAGACCTTTGGTTGTCACGTCAACCCACCAATGACACGCGATCACGTCACCAGTGGGTGGATTTGCGTCCCGATGGCTGGAAGCGTGCGTTAAATGGCGCTGTCAAAGTTTTATAGCGGCATTTAACGGGTTAATAGCCGCAGGTGGATCGGAGCCCACATCAAAAGAGGGGAACACGACATGAGCTGTACTAATACAGCGCATGTCATGAAGCAGTTAAAGCACCACTTCAGCAGGGTTTTCCCCTTTATTGCAGAGCAGGAGTGGTGCTACTAACTAAAGTTCCCTGTCCCCAGTATTATACTTACAGCCTGTCTTCATCTTTTATAACTGCTCCAGTCATCTTCTGTAGGTTGTGACCTGGACGATGCAGAAGTCACAGCTCAGTATAAGGCCGGGGTCACACTTGCGAGAAACTCGCACGAGTCTTGCATCTCAATACCCTGCACTGCCGCCGGCACTCGGGACCGGAGTGCTCAGCTGCATAGAAATACATGCAGCCACACACTTCGGTCCCGAGTACCGGCGGCAGTGCAGGGTATTGAGGTGCGAGTTTCTCGCAAGTGTAACCAAGGCCTAAGTCTGAGGGCCAGAACAAGGCCCAGCACAAGGCTCTCGTAGACTTACACTGAGAGATTGTGACCGGTACCTCTGACATCCGGCCAGTGAGTTGTAGCAGTCACAAGATGTGGGTATGGCACCGGGAAGAGCTGAAGACAGAGGTTGGTAAGTATAACACTAGGATAAGGGAACTTAGATTAGTAGCACCACTCCAGAACTGAAATGAACAAAACACTAGTGGTGCATTAAAATGTTGCTACGTGCGATTTGTGTGTTCTTCATGATCATCTCTTGTAGGCATTGTAAAAGTAACAATGTGTTTTATTGTATTTGTAATTATTCTTTGTTTTTATTCTAGGGAGCAGGAACGAAGGAAGGTGTGCTCATTGAGATCTTGTGCAGCAGGACAAATAGTGAAATCCGGAACATTGTTGCATGTTACAAGTCAGAGTTTGGGCGAGACATTGAGAAGGATGTGCGATCTGATACCTCTGGTCATTTTGAGAGGCTTTTAGTGTCTATGTGCCAGGTCAGCTGAGTAACTCTCTCAATGCTTTGCTTTAAAGGGGTTGTCTCCTTGCACTTTTTTTTTCCTCTTGCATTAACTTGGAATCAGCAGGCCAGGTCACTTTGCTGCTCCACTTTCCCTCAGCATCTGGCAGTTACAAGACTCCCCTCACAGCTGCAATGTAATCCTGTGCTGATGTCACGTGCTGCAGTGCCCCCAAATGACTGCCATGTTGACGATACATCAGCACTAACATTCCTTTGCCCTAAGGCGTGGTTGGCAATGTATTCCAATGCATGCAGCCAGAAGGAGGATTCTGGGGAATATAAGAGATTAGGACCTCAATGGGGGGGGCAAAGCTTCCCTACTCTCCCAAGAGGAGCGCTGGGGCGGTTCAGAGGTATAGTTTTCAGCATGAGGTCCGATTATACAGATGAGACTCTGATCTGAGTGGCCTCAGTTTTCAGAGGTGGGGGGGGGGGGGAATTGTCAGTCTGTGAAAATTTAACTGCACTTGGAAGTCATTCATCGGTGCAGTCCGATGTTTTTCACAGATCCATGTACACTTGCATTACAAATTTTGATCAGAGTGTCGGACCCAAATTGGGCATGTTTACTATAATTTTTTTATTTTCCCTTGGACCACTCTGTCTGAAGTAAAAACCTAACAGTTGCACAGACCCATAGAATATAACAATTTAAGTTCAGGTGCACGAGCCTTAAAGCTTGGAACTACTGAAGCCCCACCACTGCTTTGGGAGGCGTTCGAGGAGGAGTCTTGGGACCATTGGCCTCAGGAAGTAATCTGTGCTATTGGACACCTTTTTGTTGTTTGTCATGAAATTAATCCAGCAGAGTGCTATGGTCTCAGCCTAACTTGTTTTGATCAATGTTCACACGTTGCATTTTTGCTTTTTTTTCTTTCTGCATGCAAAACCTGCTCTCTTGGCAGTAAAGAAGCTGCTTGCAAAAAGTCTGTTTTGCTGCTTTTTTCAGAATACCAAAGTTCAGCTTTGCTTCCACCACAGAAGCATGAACACAGGTCACCACATATAAACAATTTTTGGAAAAAAGGGCAATTTGCTCAAATTATTTAGTGGAAAAAGATGGTCTGAAAATAGTGACTATTCTGAACAAAAAAGTTAGTTAATGGAAAAATACACAATTATACAAATGTAACACTGGGGGGGATTTCAATTGGTCTTGGTTGGACATAGTTTACCTAAGACATTAGGAGAGCATTGAGTATGTAGGACACTGTTTACTTTTACACTTTGGCCAGCCCTTGCATTGATCAGGTATTGTTCAATTTCACACCTTGGTTGGACAGTGTTTACTGTCATCTCATCACTAATTTAATTAAATTGTACTAATCCTAACTGCTATTCTCGGGTAAGGAGACCAACATATTATGGTTTAAACTTGGGAAAATCACAAAAATAAATGTTTCACATCTTGCTGTACCTGCTTTTTATTCACTAAACGCAGCAAAACCTGATACCTGCTGCATTTTTGCACTTACTCATTGCTTTCTATGGGTGAAAAAACTGTGAAAGAAGTAAGAAGTGACATCCTACCGATTTTTGGAAATTTGCATCTTCAGTCAGGAAAAAACAATTTGTGCATGAGATTTCTGAAATCTCATAGCTTAAAATTTGTATAAAAAAACGCAATGTGAATGACTTGACCTTTCATGTTTTTAGTTTGTGATTTTTTTTTTTTTTTTTTTTTTTTTCTTTGCTTGATATTACATTAGTTGCCTTTTTCAAAATGATCTACTCTCTACCCTTAGGGAAATAGAGATGAAAGCCAGACTGTTAACGTGCAACAAGCTGAGCAAGATGCCCAGCGTCTTTACCAAGCTGGTGAAGGAAAAATGGGAACAGACGAGTCGTCCTTTAATTTGGTGCTGGCAAGTCGCAGCTTCCCACAGTTGAAGGCTGTGGCAGACGCTTACGCCAGAGTAAGTAAATTTTGTTTTTTGTCAGAGTTTTAATTGAATGATTTGCAAATACACTGATCAGGTAATCAGCAGGCTGGATTTTTGACTTTCCATTCTGTAACTTATTAGTGAAAAATAAATCAGGCATACTTTAAGTGCAGTTTGTTCTTGGGACTATCAGTTTAAACTTGACAAGTGAAAAAGGTAACACAAAGTATCAAGGAGGAAAAAAAGAAGTGAAAATTAGAACTCAAAGGTACTTGTTAAATTAATGGACAAAGTTTACCCTTGGCACAAATTATTATTTTTTTTTTTATAAAGCTAACTTCATGATCTGTTACAGATTTCAAAGCGTGACTTATTAAGTGCCATAGGAAGAGAATTCTCTGGACACATAGAAGATGGATTAAAAGCAATCGGTATGTAAAAATATCTAAGGTACTTTTATTGTAAATCCAGAAAAAAAAGTTACTCTTGATATGTGACAGATGCATGGAGGGTGATAAAACTGAAGTAAATAGTCGTTGCCTCTTCTGACACCATAGGGTAATAGTTGTAGGCATTGGCCTGTTATGATGCTTTTCCCTATCCCAAGGAAAAGTAGTTAAGGGGTTAACGACCAATGACTGGTATAGCAGATGATGATGCGAGAACGGTCACCTGCTCATGTGCTATATCAGTCATGGATTTAAACTGCCACTGAGTGAAAACACATGGTGACAGCTCTGTGCCGGTAGCAGTCACTGACAGCTGACCGGCACGGCTAGAGATGCAGGTACCATTTACAGCAGTCCCTGATCGGTTAGTGAATCTAAGTGGCGGTAAGTGGTGAAAGAGCAGCACTGCCCTGCACGATCACCGCCGGGAGCTCAGCATAGCGGACAGCTGAGCTTCTGTGGTAACAACCAGAATCTGTGCCGCCACTGTATCATTAACTCTCCAATTTGCTGTTATCGATGGAAACATTTGGAAGGTTGTGAGGGAGGAGGCTCCTTCTCTCACCCCTGTTGGCTCCTCTGTGACAAAATAATGGGGAGCTGATGGTTATCATGGCATCCAGAGGTCAATGTGCCAGGCATGGTGGCCTGTTAGACCCTTGCCATAGGCAGTGTTTAACAGGCGTTCTGCCAATGTAATCTCTACTGAAATGCATGAAACCAGTGATCAGTGTAATAAAAGTTTAGTCCCGCAGAGGGACCAAGTAACAAAAGTTAAGGAAAAAATGTAAAATTATTATACACAAAAACCCCACAAAATGACAAAATATTACACAATTAAATACATCTATTCATGTATACACAAAAAAAAAAATAATAAAGTACACATTTGGTATCACTGTGTCCTGAACACAGTAAAAAAAATAATTAGCAATAACTATTTTTCATCTTACCACCAAAAAAAGTAAATAAAAATGGTATAGCTGAAAACGTAATTTTATCCTGCAAAAAAACAAGCTTGCATACAGCTCTTATCAGCGGAGAGAGAAAAAAAGCTATAGCTCTTAGAATATAGTGATGACAAAAACAATATTTTTACTATAAAATGTGTTTATTGTATAGGAGTGACAAAACATTTAAAAAGTATGTATACATGTATGTGGTATCTCTGTAATCATACTGGCCCAAAGATTTCTGAATTGCTGGTTTCTGTTTTTTCTGCCTCCCAAAAATCAAAATAGAAACGATCAAAAAATATTATGTGCCTGAAAATGGTACCAATAAAAGCTCCATCTCGTCCTGCAAAAAATCAAGCACTTACATGACAGTCGGAAGACATAAAGAAAAATTATAGCGCTCAAAATATGGCTAGGCAAATTGGCAAAATAAAGTTCAGTGTGTGTGTGACAGTAGCCAAACAAAAACAAATGTATATCTGGTGTCGCTAATTGCACCGACCCAAAGAACAAAGCAGTCTAATCTCTTAAACCGCACGAGGAATGGCATAAAAAAAAATCTATATATAAAGCCAATTCTTCATCTGCTGCTTTTGTTCATTCTGCCTAAGATCGAAGTAAGGCTCAGCTCGCATTTATGCTGCAAAAAATACACAGCAGCACTCTGTAAGGGCCAAGATATATGCAAACACTGAAAACATGCAGCTTGACCTGTTCACAGTCAAGATCCGCCAATTATGTAAGTCTATGGAGGAAATAAAACTGATCCGCCTCATTTTTGGCGGATCCGTTTTTTTCAAAAATTGGCGGATTATGACTGACATGAAAAAACTGAAGTGTGAAAGAGGCCTAAGCCAAACCTCCAACTCCTCGATTTCCCTGACTTCCGAATCCCCAACTTGGCCTCACTACTGAGCATGTACAGAAAGTGCAGCACAGATTCATCTGCACTAAAAGCCGAGATCCTTACATCAGGAACAGAACAGACATTTATAGGACATTTCATTTTCCCAAATTCTTATGAAAACCTTTACAGCACATCTGCATTGTACTACTGTACCCAATTTATTAGATGTTTTAGGAGTCGGTCCATTTTATACCAACTCCGACGCCACAGCCCTAGTTGTTACAACCTCCTTCCTGACTCTGCACTCCTCCTCAGCCTAAGGGTGCTTTTAATTAGTGACTGTTCCTACCCGCCCATTTAAAATGATAAGTTTATAACATGAGAGAGGCATGTTTAGGAGGATAGGATCCATCAGGAGGAGGTCACCTCACCATGCTCACATGAAATGGCTAATTTATGTGCTAAGAACCTTTATTTTTTGTAAGTACATTTTACTCTGCAACAGTGTGGTTTAGATCTCATGTTTTCAGTGTTTGCATATATCTTATAGAGAGCTGCTGTGTCCATTTTTTTTTTTTGTATGTTATGAAATCATTTCAGCTTGCCTTGTTCACACTATATGAAGGTGCTGATCAAGCTTTTTGTCTTTTCACATTTATTCTGCATTTTATTCTGAGCGCTTGCATTGGGATTTCCTTTTAAATCTGTGAAATATGTGATTCAGACGGAACGCCGGTGGAAAATTCCTTATAATGAGGCAGATAGAGCTGCTCTGCACGGCTTCTGACCTGTGATAAAGCCAGTCCTAGAGTAACTCTGCTGTCTCATTAGTGAATGGATCCCTTTACTGGTAGCATCCCACCAAAAGAAATCCATCAAACTCTGCACTCCAAAATTCAAAGGTCGCCACGCAATGTGCCTACACCACAGTTGGTGTCCACGTTAGGCTCTCATCACTACAGTAATGCCAACTTGATTTACGGGGTGTATCTCCAGAAGCATGAGCTGGACGCAATGAAAATATGCCATTGTAGAGCCCATACGCTTTCACTTTGCAACATCCATTGTTGCTTCTTTCTGGAAAACAGTGAAAATCGTCACTACACTCTTAGATAAATTCCCAGTGGGGTGTAATTTCTAAATTGGTATCAATTGCAGGAGGTTTCTGCTCTTCTGGCACTTGGGGACTCTGCAAACTATTGTAAGAAAATCTGTGCTCCAAAAGTCATATCGCGCTCCGTCGCTCCTGAGTCTTAATCTATGTGCACATTGAGTATTGGCTTGCAGAAATTTCTGCAAGGTTTCTGCATCTCTTCCTAGGAAAAATGCATGTTTTTGCATGCATTTTTGTACAGCAATGAAGGCTTTTTTTGAGCTAAAGAAAGATATTTAACAAAAAAAAAAAATGATGTAATTTCTTGGTTCAACACCACCACCTTTTTCATGCTGATGCAGTGGCATAAGGGTAATGGGATTAGGGCTTGGTGTCAGCAGCTGTCATTGACGCCAAGTCCTAGGCTTAGTAATGAAAAGGTGTCACCCGGACACCCTCAATTACTAAGCAGAGAGATCGAGAAATAGAGAGACACACACACACACACTGTAGGAGCATTAACAGAACGAACTTACTTAGGCTGTAACCAAACAGCAACTGCTAATTTTAAAGAAATTTGTGTAGGCTCCCGCGTAACTTTAATAACCAGCAGAGGGAAAGCAGACGGCTGATGTTAATAATTTGGGAAGGAACCATTAGCCATAAAGGTTCCCAGACTATTAATATCAGCTCACATCTGTTTGCTTAGCCTTTACTGGCTACTTTACATGGGGTCCCCCTATAAAATCTAACCAGCAAAGGCTAGGAAGACAGCTGTGGGTTGATGTTAGTAGCCTAGGAAGCGGCCATGAATATTGGCCACCCCCCAGGCTAAAAACATCAGCTCTCAGCTGCCCCACTGCCCCAGAAATGGTGCATCTTATAGATGCGCCAATTCTGGCACTTAGCCTTGCCCTGTAGCAGTGGCAAATGGGGTTCATATTTGTGGGGTTGATGTCACCTTTGTATTGTCAGGTGACATCAAGTCCACAGGTTAGTAATGGAGAGGTGTCTACAAGACACCTATCCATTAGTAACCCCATAATGATACTGTATTTAAACAGACACCCAGAATAAAGTCCTTTATTTGAAATGACACTCAACCTTATTTAAAACACCGACCACCTAATCCACCGAAGCCAACATCTCATGCAATAAAAATAAAACCATAAACCACAATATTCCTCACCTGTCTGCGGAGAATATAATCCATAATGTCCCACGACGATCCCGATGACTATGAGAGCAGTCACTGATGTGACTGCTCTCAAAGACAGCCGGTGATACACTGCTGGAGTGATTACCTCCTGTCAGTGTATTGCTGAGCTGCCGTGTGAGTTCACCGGAGACAATCAGCTGATCAGCTCCGATGCTTATCCTTACGGCACCACTGCTGCATGAGAAAGACATGCTGCATGAAAAAACGCACTGCATATACTCAAGGAAATTACTGATCATGTGCGCAACACTTCATGATTGTCTTTGAATTAGCTTGAATAAGGATTCCATAGCGTATTTGGCCCACTGAAAATGCATCAAAAACACTGTGTGCACACAGCCTCACAGTGGATAAACAGTAGTAGCAGCAGTAGCATTAGCAGTAGTGTAACAAACTGTGGTCGTTTTTACCTATTTTCCCTTGTGAAAATGTCACAGCTCTCGGCATTGCCTTTAGTGCAGAGAGGTTGCAAGAATTACGGGCGTGGGGAGCAGTGCATATTTATTACTTTCTAACGGCGGGCACACAGTCGTGGCTCCTACTTCCTGTGACCCACGCCTTTGCCGCAGTCCTCCTCCCCCCACCGCACAGCCAGAGTCATGTACATACGAACTATAAGACAAACACACTCCACTTTCCACCCCAAAAACTTTTTGAAAAAAAATTGCATCTTATAGTCTGCAAAATAGTCATTATGCGGTCCGGTCCGATGGGTGTCGCAGGTCCGGCGCCACCCATCTTCTTGCGTTGCAAGAAGATGGGAGGCGCTGGACCTGCGACACCCATCGGACCGCCCCCCCAGGTGTGTATAATGAAGGTTATTTCTCTCACCCATGACAGCACCACAGAGAGAGGGGATAAAAAGGGCGGTACCTCTCCTCCGCCTTCAGTTGGGTTCCTGTCCCTGACGGGGGGACCCACAGTATGGCGTACCTGCGTTCAAGAGAGTCCGGGGCTGGCCTGTCCGGTATTCGGCAGCAGGGAGGCCCGTTGTGGCAGGAACGGTGCCCGAAGCCGCCACCGCTGGGGCCGATGCGGGCTACCGGGTGATCGGGGGGGGGAGACGCCGGAGTCGCCGCTCCAGAAAGGAGATTGTGGCTCGCGGGGACACGGTGGAAGTGCGGGCAGCGCCATGGTATGGAGAGTACCAAGATGGCCGCTGCCCCGGAAGTAGAGGCGGACTTCCGGGTCCCTGAGTCAGGCGCATGCGCAGGAGCGCGCTCCCCGACCAGCGCGATGCAGGATGGGAGCAGTGACGTCACGGGGGCGGCAAATTTAAAGATGGTGGCTGCAGAAACTCCTGGCTGGAAGCGATCCTAATAATGTAGGATAGCGACCAGCAACAGGAGCAGCATGCCAGACAGCAGCTCAAGCAGCAGCACCACCACCACCGACAAAAGGAATGAAACAGAGAGGGCCGTTCCAGCAGTCACTCCACACGGCATAGTACGTCAGCAGCAAGGAGCAAATCGCCACCAGGAGGTCAGCCTATACAGGACCTGACTCCGTCTCCCGAACCGGTACCTGCAGCCGCGCACCTTTTGGGGTAAGTGATCTTTGTGAATGTTCACCCTTGTAATACAAATCGCTCTCCCTTAGGGAAAGAAGAAAGCGAAAAAGAACAGGGAATGCCCCACTTGCACTAGACCCCTACCTGTATCATGGGAGAAAAAACTATGCGAGTCCTGCACAAAAGAGATTCTTTGTCAGGAGACTCCGGATTTCGCATCCGACCTAAAGGCCGCAATCAAATCAGAGGTCCAGAGCGCCCTCGTATCCTTTAAGCATAGGGACAAAACGAGGAAGAAAGACGATAGAAACCTCCCAGTCACTCTTCCATGTCCGGAGAAATCTCGTCTAAATCCTCAGAATACGGCTCCTCATCCTCAAACGAGGAAACAGGAGGGCGTCACTGTTTTCCCCTAGAAGAGGTAGACAAACTAGTAAAAGCTGTAAGGTCTACCATGGGGGTATTGGACCCCAGGCCGGATGAAACAGTCCAGGACATAATGTTCGGGGGACTGGGCCAGAAAAAACGGAGAGTATTTCCGCTTAATGAAATTGTCAGGGGTCTAATCAAAAAGGAATGGGATAAGCCAGACAGGAAAAATACTACGGTCCCTTCCCTTAAAAGAAAATATCCCTTTGAAGAGGAGGCATCTACGTCAAGGGATAAAGCCCCGAAGCTCGACGTAGCAGTCGCAAAGGCCTCCAAGAAATTCGCCCTTCCCTTTGAGGACATGGGCACCCTCAGGGACCCCCTAGATAAAAAGGCAGATAACTTTCTAAAGGGGGCATGGGAGTCAGCAGGCGGTAACCTCAGGCCAGCAATAGCGGCGACAGGTACCTCAAGAGCCCTAATGGTATGGGTGGGCCAACTTGAGAAACGGCTGAGGGAAGGGACACCAAGAGATAGAATCTAAGATCTTATCCCAGTAGTAAGAGGAGCGGCTGCATTCCTAGCAGACTCATCGGCCGATTCAGTCAGGCTATCGTCCAAAACAGCAGCACTTTCAAACGCGGCCTGAAGGACATTATGGCTTAAAAGCTGGCCAGGGGACCTACAGACTAAAATTAAATTATGTTCAATCCCCTGTGAAGGGAAATTCCTTTTTGGGGAGACATTAGATGACATCCTCCAGAAAGCAGGGGCTAAGAAGAAAGGGTTCCCAAATTTGGGGCCAGCAGCATTTAAAAGACCCTTTCGGAATAGGAGGTTTTTTTCAGAGGAGACCACCGAGGGAACAAAAATGGGATGACAAAAGAAGAGAGAGAGGGTTCTTTAGTAACTCCTCCCGGGACAAAAAGCCCCCCAAGTGACAGTACACCCAGGGTGGGGGGGGGGGGGGGGGGAGGTTAACCCTCTTTCTTCCAGCCTGGAGGAGAATCTCAAACAACCCATGGATAGTAAACCTAATCCAGAAGGGCCTAAAAATAGACTCTCTCTCTTCCACCCCAAAAGTATGTAATAACGCCGCTGAGATCCAGTATGAGAGAACAAGAAGCGCTGGAAAGCGAGGTCCTAGGCCTAGTAAAAAAAGGAATCCTCCAGGAGGTTCCCCTGCAAGATATGGGCAGAGGGTTCTACTCCCCGCTTTTTTTTAGTAACCAAACCGGACGGCACCTTTCGAACGATCCTAAACCTGAAAAAGTTAAACGAATACGTCAGGAATCAGACTGCATTTTGAAGCTCTATCAGGTCCACCATCAAAATCCTGTTCCCAAACTGCTACATGACGGTGTTAGATCTAAGCGACGCCTATTATCACGTCCCTATACACAAAGACTCCAGAAAATATCTCGGGTAGCCGTCTCAATGAAGGGCAAGGTCTAAGAATTCCAGTACAGAGCCCTGCCGTTCGGATTATTGATAGCCCCGCGGGTATTTACCAAAATAGTAGCAGAGATGATGGCTCATATAAGGGAACAAGACATAGGAAATTGTCTAGAAACGGGATTAATACTACAGTCATATGTTAAAGTTTGGGCACCCCTATTAATGTTAATCTTTTTTCTTTATAACAATTTTGGTTTTTGCAACAGCTATTTCAGTTTCATATATCTAATAACTGATGGACTCTGTTATATTTCTGGATTCAAATGAGGTTTATTGTTCTAACAGAAAATGTGCAATCTGCATTTAAACAAAATTTGACTGGTGCAATTTGACTAACACACTTCCTACCCCTGCTCCAGAATCGCCATGTCCGCATTCTTTCGGACAATCGAGTCACAGTGGCATATATAAATCATCAGGGAGGAACCAGGTCCCAAGCCCTAATGGACACATCCGCCAGAGTCCTCAAACTAGTGGAGGCAAACCTGCTATCTCTATCAACTCTACATATCCGGGGTGCAGAGAATCAAAGGGCAGACTTTCTGAGCCGCACCCAATTACGACAAGGGGAATGGGTACTAAAGGGGTCGATTTTTCGGCAGATTGTAAAAATGTGGTGGACCCCAGACATAGATCTGTTTGCCGATTTCAAAAACAAAAAAGTAGACTCCTTCTGCTCCCTAGATCCCAGAGGGAATCCTCTAACTCTGGACGCGTTTATGCTCCCGTGGACACAGTCTAACATATGCCTTTCCCCCAATCATGCTCATTCCAGCGGTCCTAAAGAAAGTCAGGGAGGACAGGGCAAGAATGATACTGATAGCCCCTTTCTGGCCCAAAAGAACCTGGTTTTCCTGGCTAAGAATGCGCTCAGTAACCGACTCATGGATCCTACCAGATCTTCCGGACCTGCTATCGCAGGGCCCAGTGTTACATCCTCTGGCACCGAACCTCCATTTAACAGCATGGATCCTAGAATTTCTACAAAAGGGCCTAGAACAGGGTCTGGTGGTTAACACATTAAAAGTACAAATAGCGGCGTTAGGCGCCCTCTATAACCATGATGTGGCAGGTAACCCTTGGGTAGCACGATTTATTAAGGCTGCAACCAGATCTAGGCCAAGAGCTAGTCAAAGGTTACCGTCATGGGACCTGAATCTTGTACTATCAACACTGACAGGCCCTCCGTTCGAACCAATTCACTCGGCACCCCTAAAAATCCTATCACTTAAAACGGTGCTTCTGGTGGCACTAACATCAGCCCTAAGAGTGAGCGATATTCAAGCCTTATCAGCAGGGCCACCTTTTACAAAAATTCTAGAGGATAGGGTCATCCTAAAACCTGACCCGGCCTATTTACCTAAAGTGTAATCACATTTCCACAGGTCCCAAGAGGTAGTCCTTCCTTCCTTCTGCCCAAATCCAAAAAATAAGGGGGAAGAAAAAATTCCACACTTTAGGTGTTAAAAGGTGCTTAGTACAGTACTTAGAGGCCACCAAAAATTGTAGGAAGGAAGGCTCTTTGTATGTTTCCAGGGTCCTCGGAAGGGGCTCAAGGCATCCAAGAGTACCCTGGAAAGGTGGATAAGGGATGCGATAGCCCTGGCATACTCATCCAGTCGAAATACCATCACGGAGGGGCGGAGAGCCCATTCCACAAGGGCAATGGCGACCTCATGGGCTGAAAGATCTGAGGTATCAATAGAACAAATCTGTAAGGCGGCCACCTGGTCATCACCTTCGACCTTTTTCAGGCACTATAGATTAGATATAGCCTCTACGTCTGACCTGACCTTCGGGAGAAGGGTCCTTCAGGCGGTGGTCCCTCCCTAAGCTACCAATCTCTGTAATTCTCTCCGTGGTGCTGTCATGGGTGAGAGAGAATAGCTTAGTTACTCACCGATAACGGTGTTTCTCGGAACCCATGACAGCACCTGCTTATTCCCCTCCCCTTCACGAGTGTGGTGAGCATGTTTTACTGTTCGTAGAGTGTTTCCGTTTAGGCACGGTGTTTCTGATAAGCAATATTATGTTGTGTATATATTTCTGTTGTCTAACTAACCTGGAGACCCTCTGATGCTCTGTAACCAAATGAAGGCGGAGGAGAGGTACCGTCCTTTTTATCTGTAGGTTCCTGTCCCTGAAGGGCGGATCCCCTCTCTCCGTGGTGCTGTCATGGGTTCCGAGAAACACCGTTATCGGTGAGTAAGCTATTTTCTCTAATCCCCCTCCATGACAGCACATAGGAGGTTGCCTCCCCATCCTGATTAGGGACAGGAAACAAGAGGTTAAATAGCCCTCCTTTTCCTCTAATCCCCAGTGTTTTCCTGTCCCTAAACAGGAATGAAGAGGTGCTATGTAATCCGTGGATGAGGCCGGCGACATCCCGGGGTTCTCCTTACCATGAGCCGGGCAGCCTAGGTCGATCGGCCTGCACCTTCCTCCCCGTTCCTGCTCCCGCCGCTGGCGGTACCCGCACCATCCTCCGGCGCCTCGGCAACGCTGGATGGTGAGTTGGGCGCCTCCCGTAGCTCCCCAGCCCGGTATTCGCTCCCCCCATGCACCACATGCCTGTCTCTCCTGAGCGGCACGCACCGGAAGTGACGTGCACCACGAGGCCCGGAGACGCGACATCGCTTCCTCGCGTTCCACAGTGGAACGCACCTCCATTTTGGCGGGAAATTTAAAAAAAAAAAGGGAAAAGAAAGTGGCGCCAGGAACTTGAGGGGGAGCGATCTCATCAGATTGGATGAGGAAAAGGAAGCTGGATCTCGGTTCCTATTTAAGGACCCTGATGGAAGACTCCATAAGGTAGGACAAACGTCTGCATGATGGATGCACCTTCCCTGAAAGATACGTCTGCAGAGCCCAGCTCAAACCCTGGCCCAGTGAGTACACTCGGAAAAGGGTATATACCTTTTTGGTTTAGGACCCATTCTTAGGGGCCCCCTCCTTCTCTCTCTTTCAGGGAGACAAGGATCCTACACCAAAAATGGAAGAAAAACCTACAAGCCGAAAATGCGCCACCTGTAGGAAAAAAAACTCTCCTCCGATTATAAAAAGACATTGTGCCAGCAGTGCACGGCAAAAATCGTACGGGAGGAACAACCATCCCTGATAGAGGAATTAAGAGGGATGATGCGATAGGAAATTCAGTCGTCCCTGTCTACCTTCTCCCAGTCATCCGGGGGGGCCTCGACCTCAAGGAAGAGGAAATACACCCTGAGGACATCTCAGATTCAGAATCCGAATCATCGGTTTCGGCGGACTGGAGGGAAGAGGGTGAACTAACCCCAGTCCAGTCAGAAGATAAGTGGTTCTTTTCCTCAGATGATATGGAGGAACTACTCTCAGCAGTCAGGAACACAATGGGAGTAGAAGATAGGCCAACCCCGCTCAGTGCAGGATGACCTATTTGGCGGCCTGAAATCCAGGAAGAAAATGGTTTTCCCTATCCACGATAATATCCAGTCTAAACCTGGAAGAATGGGAACTCCCGGAAAAGAAGCTAAGTATCCCGGGCGAAATGAAGGATCGATTTCCCCTGGACAAAGAAGCCGCGAAACCTTGGACTGAGATTCCAAAAGTGGATATCCAGGGAGCCAGAGTAGCTAAAAAGACTACGCTACCCTTCGAGGACTCCTCACAGCTGAAAGACCCGCTGGACCGAAAGATGGATAGCCTTTTGAGAAAGTCCTGGGAAGCCTCAATGACTTCCTTGGAAACAAATGTTGCATCGGCCTGTGTAACCAGGACCCTGTACCTTTTGGCTTCAGCAGCTAGGAGACCATATAAAAAGGGGAACTTCGAAGGAAGATCTCCTAGCCTCTCTACCACTTCTACAGAAGGCAGCCGCCTTTTTAGCAGACTCCACGGCGGAGTCGGTCCGTATTGCGGCAAGAACGTCCGTGCTCTCTAACACCACTCGAAGAGCCCTATGGCTAAAAATGTGGAGTGGGGATATCCTATCAAAATCAAAGTTATGCTCTATCCCATTCAAGGGCGAATACGTATTTGGGCCAGCATTGGACGAACTATTAGAGAAGGTGACTGACCAAGAAGAAAAACCTTCCTGAGCCAAAACCACCAAAGAAAAAAACCCTATCATCTACCCCAGACTCAAACCCCGCATTACAGGGGTAAAGGGAAAACTGGACGTTGGAGCTACCCAAAAGGCGGAAGAGGCAGGAATATTTTTCATGATTCCAGTTCAGACAGACAAAAAATGACGCCAAGCAAGTAGGGGGCAGAATTGCAGATTACTTCCCGAGCTGGCAGGAGATGACAACGAACCAAAAAATCCTGGACTCGGTCAGATGGGGAGAAAAAATAGAATTTTCCTCCAGCCCCCCCACAAAATTTGGAAGTTACACATCTTCCGTCAGCAAAACTACAAAAGGTTCTACACGGCGAGCTCCAAAAGATGCTATCATCAGCGGTAATCTCTCCAGTCCCAGAACTGGAACAAGGTCAGAGCCACTACTCTCGACTGTTCTTAGTAAAAAAGCCAAGTGGGAAATACCGGGTCATCATCAACCTGAAGAAGCTAAACCAATACGTCCGGTACCAACGCTTCAAGATGGAATCGATAGACTACGATACCACTGATTGGACGAGACTTTGCCATGGCCACCATAGATCTCCAAGAGGCCTATTACCACGTTCCTATCCATCCATCCCATTAGCAATATCTAAGGTTTGCAGTCACTCTAGACATGGAAGTACACCACTTCCAATTCAGAGTTCTACCCTTCGGCATCTCTTCGGCACCCCGAACATTTTACAAAGATAATGGCAGAAGTGGTAGCATTCCTCAGAGGGAAGGATATATGTGTCGTCCCTTACTTAGACGACCTCCTGGTCTTGGCTCCCTCCAACACCATTCTAAGACAACACCTACAAACAGTCCTGCAGACCCTGACGTCCCTGGGCTGGATGGTAAACGTGGAGAAATCAGACCTGAATCCCTCAACCAGGAAGATCTTTCTAGGGATACTCCTGGATTCCCACAACCAAATATCTTTTCTTCCGTCCACCAAGCAGGTGGGTGTGAGATCAAAAGTTCGGACTCTAAAAAGTCAGAAAACAGTGACCATAAGGTTTGCAATGTCAACATTGGGGTCAATGACTTCGTGCATCCAAGCGGTCCCCTGGGTCCAGGCCCACTCAAGGATACTCCAGAGATATATCCTTTCCCGCTGGAACAAAGACCCGGAGACCCTCAATACGAGAATCTCCCTACCCCAGCACGTAAAGCTGTCTCTCATCTGGTGGCTCAACCAGGGAAATCTAGCGAAAGGGACACCCTGGATACAAAATCCCATCACTTCAATCACAACAGATGCCAGCAAACGCGGCTGGGGAGCAGTATTATCTCAGGGAATCTGGTCCAGAGACATGGAAAAACAATCTTCAAACTACAGAGAACTGAGAGTGGTAGAAGAAGCCCTAAAGGCAGCAGAAACATTAGTCCAGGGAACCCATGTCCGAATTTACTCTGACAATATGACCACTGTGGCCCATCTACGTCATCAGGGCAGCACAAAATACTGGTCTGCAAAACGTTTCGGCACGGATATTCAGCTGGGCAGAACACAATCTCCAGTCCCTTTCAGGTCTCTACCTAAAAGAATCCGACAACACCGAGGCAGACTTCCTAAGCAGGACAGACTTAGATCCAGGGGGATGGAGCCTCAACGCCAGAGTATTCCATACCTTAACCAAAAAATGGGGTCTCCCAGAGGTAGACCTATTTGCGAGAATGCCAAAACAAAGCATTATTTCTCCATAGGGCCGAACGAGAAACACTCAAGAGTAGACGCCTTCGCTCACCCGTGGAACTTCGGACTGGCATACGCCTTTCCGCCGATCCCCCTAATACCAAGAACTCTGCAAAAGGTCAGGACAGACGGTGTTAACACTATCCTGATCGCCCCTCTCTGGCCAAAAAGGAGCTGGTTCGGAGCTCTAAAACTGATGAACTCAGAGGGTCCCCTGATCCTGCCCATGGACCGCGACCTTCTACAGCAAGGTCCCATCCTTCACCCGGCTCTACACAGCCTAAGCTTGGCAGCCTGGTTTCTGAAACCACAATTCTAAAAGCCAGAGGCCTCTCAGATGCAGTGATAGCTACACTTCAAAAAAGTAGGAAACCTATCACAAATGCCATATATTCCAAAATATGGAAAACTTTTTTTTCAGCATGGTACGGATCCACTCCCATAGATCCCTTCCACCCCAACGTGTCAAAGATCCTAGACTTCTTACAGGATGGGTTATCCAAGGGTCTGAAACCAAGCACCTTGAAGGTACAAATATCAGCCCTAAGTTATTTCTTCGATCAAAGCCTGGCAGAGCATCGATGGATCAAGTGGTTTATGTCAGCAGCTTCCAGAATCCATCCAACATGGCCCCGACATGGGACCTGAATATAGTACCAAAGGGTCTAACGAACCCTCCATTTGAACCTATCGACCAGGCCCAGATAGATAAACTATCCTGGAAAACAGCACTACTCGTAGCCCTTACAACGGCAAGGAGAGTGGGAGAAATTCAGGCTCTGTCCATCAGAGAACCCTATCTAAAAATTCTGGACGATAGGCTAATTCTTCGGCTAGACCCTTCCTTTGTGCCAAGTGTCTTCAGATTTCCACAGATCCCAGGAAATAATACTGCCCTCCTTCTGTGATAGCCCGAGGGACGAGAGAAAGAGAGAGGATTCCATTTACTGGATGTCTGGCGAGCAGTTCTGACCTATTTGGAAGAGACAAAACTTTGGAGGAAAGATCAGAATCTCTTTGTTCAGTATGGTGGACCAAACAAGGGGAAGAAAGCATCCAAAAGCTCCTTAGTTAACTGGATCAAAAAAGCGATAAAGGCTGATTATAAAAGCCAAGATCTACCTCCTCCGGTATCCCTGAAAGCGCACTCCACCAGGGCTGTCTCCGTCTCCTGGGCAGAAAAAGCTGATGGATCCATTGAGCAGATCTGCAAGGCCGTGACCTGGTCTTCAGTCAATACCTTCACGAGGCATTATAGATTAGATCTTATGTCAGTACGAGATCTAGCCTTTGGCAGGAAAGTCCTGCAAGTCGTGGTCCCGCCCTAAACCATTATCCTTTGGTATACCTCCTATGTGCTGTCGTGGAGGGGATTAGAGAAAATAGAACTACACTTACCGGTAGTTGGGTTTCTGAGACCCTCCACGACAGCACGGGTAATTTCTCTTTCCCCCCCCCAACAAATTTTTGTTCATGTGACTTATGTGAGTAAATTAATATTTCAAGCATTCACTCTATGTGGTCCTTGGAAAACACTGGGGATTAGAGGAAGGGGAGGGCTATTTAACCTCTTGTTTCCTGTCCCTAACCAGGATGGGGAGGCAACCTCCTATGTGCTGTCGTGGAGGGTCTTAGAAACCCAACTACCGGTAAGTGAAGTTCTATTTTCTTATCTTTCAGGTCGGATCAGGGGCTTATCTACAGCATTATAGAATATAATAGCATTATAGAATGCTGTAGATAAGCCCTGAAAGGCGGTGGCCGCATCTTATAGCAGCCAAACTGGTGACAGGTTCCCTTTAAAAATACACAGCAAAAATCTGGTTTTGAACAAGAAGTTATTTTCTGATGACCTTCCTGAAGCATGTAAAGAATGTCTCGCTTCCCAATGTTGGCAAAGAGACCAATGTTTCCAGTCGCACAATTAGAATTGTGCAAATTGTGACTATTTATTCATGTTAAAAATGGTTACAAATAAATGGCTGAGTACTAGCTTCCATGCCTTTTTTAAATCAGTCAATAAAGGTCATACTTGACACCAAAAGATTAACATCACTTTTAAGTTTGTCATACATACTACAGTGCCTTGCAAAAGTATTCAGCCCCCTTGAACTTTTAAACCTTTTCCCACATATCATGCTTCAAACATAAAGATACCAAATGTAAATTTTTGGTGAAGAGTCAACAAGTGGAACACAATTGAGAAGTTGAACGAAACTTATTGGTTATTTTAAATTGTGGAAATTCAAAAACTGAAAAGTGGGGCGTGCAATATTATTCGGCCCCTTTAACTTACCGTAATACTTTGTTGCCCCACCTTTTGCTGCGATAACAGCTGCAAGTCGCTTGGGGTATGTCTCTTGCTAAATCATCCCAGTCAGTATGACATCTGACAGGGATGATTTAGCGAATCCTGCTTTGAGCAGGGGGTTGGACCAGATGGCCCAGGAGGTCCCTTTCAACTCTACGATTCTGTCAGTTTTGTACATCGAGAGACTGAAATTCTTGCCCATTCTTCCTTGGCAAACAGCTCGAGCTCAGTGAGGTTTGATGGAGATCATTTGTGAACAGCAGTTTTCAGCTCTTTCCACAGATTCTCGATTGGATTCAGGTCTGGACTTTGACTTGGCCATTCTAACACCTGGATAAGTTTATTTGTGAACCATTCCATTGCAGATTTTGCTTTATGTTTGGGATCATTCTTGTTGGAAGACAAATCTCTGTCCCAGTCTCAGGTGTTTTGCAGACTCCAACAGGTTTTCTTCTAAAATGGTCCTGTATTTGGCTCCATCCATCTTCCCATCAATTTTAAACATCTTCCCTGTCCCTGCTGAAGAAAAGCAGGCCCAAACCATGATGCTGCCACCACTATGTTTGACAGTGGGGATGGTGTGTTCAGGGTGATGAGCTGTGTGGCCTTTATGCCAAACATATCGTTTGGCATTGTTGCCAAAAAGTTTGATTTTGGTTTCATCTGACCAGAGCACCTTCTTCATGTTTGGTGCGTCTCCCAGGTGACTTGTTGCAAACTTTAAACAACACTTTTTAATGGATATCTTTGAGAAATGGCTTTCTTCTTGCCACTCTTCCATAAAGGCCAGATTTGTGCAGTGTACGACTGATTGTTGTCCTATGGACAGACTGTCCCACCTCAGCTGTAGATCTCTGCAGTTCATCCAGAGTGATCATGTGCCTCTTGGCTGCATCTCTGATCAGTCTTCTCCTTGTTTGAGATGAGTTTAGAGGGACGGCTGGGTCTTGGTAGATTTGCAGTGGTATGATACTCCTTCCATTTCAATACGATCGCTTGCACAGTGCTCCTTGGGATGTTTAAAGTTTTGGAAATCATTTTGTATCCAAATCCAGCTTTTAAACTTCTCCACAACAGTATCACGGACCTGCCTGTTGTGTTCCTTGGTCTTCATGATGCTCTCTGTACTTCAAACAGAACCCTAAGACTATCACAGAGCAGGTGCATTTATACGGAGACTTGATTACACACAGGTGGATTATATTTATCATCATTGGTCATTTAGGACAACATTGGATCATTCAGAGATCCACAATGAACTTCTGGAGTGAGTTTGCTGCACGGAAAGTAAAGGGGCCGAATAATATTGCACGCCCCACTTCTCAGTTTTTGAATTTCCACAAAAAGTTAAAATAACCAATAAATTTTGTTCAACTTCACAATTGTGTCCCACTTGTTGTTGATTCTTCACCAAAAATTTAAATTTGGTATCTTTATGTTTTGAAGCATGATATGTGGGAAAAGGTTTAAAAGTTCCAGGGGACCGAATACTTTCGCAAGGCATTGTAAAAAATGTATCTGTCTTAACCCCTTAAACTGCCAACATGCCTTTTTAACGGCAGCAGTTAAGGGGCCTTATTCCTCAGCTCCGCTTCTTAACGGCGCTGAGAAATAAGTGTATAGCACGCCAACCCCGCCCCCAGCGTCGGGAAATCTCTGGGGTCTCAGCTACTGGGGGTAGATGAAGTCCTGTAGAACATGATTTGTGTCAGTCTTTACCGTCCCCCCGTCACGTGATTCACCAAATAACGGTTATCACTAAAAGAAAAAATAAATGTTCTATTCCCTTCTTTTCCCTGATATGATCTAGCATACCTCTGAGCCCCCCCTCCCCCCCAGTATCTCTGCCACCCCTGGATCCTCCTGCTCTGTCCCCCAGCCACGTCATCTTCCCGGGAGAAAATGGCAGGCGCATGCGCAGTGCGCCCGCTGAGATATGCCAGCTGTTACCCGGCAACAATAATTTTTCCTATTGATTGATTTTGGTCACGGTGATCAAAATAAACAACATAGTAAATCAACCCCCCCCCCCCTTTAGTTAGATAAAAATAATGCAATAAATTTTTTTTCCCATTCTTTGGGGTTGGATTGGGAGTTAGAATTTGGGGGGGGGGGGTTCCACTGTTTCGGCAGATCAGGGCGTCTCCAAACACGACATGGTGCCACAATTGAGTCCAGCCAATTTTGCGATCAAAAAGTCAAACTGTGCTCCCTCCCTTCTGAGCCCTGTCGTGCGCCCCAAAAGTGGATTTCCCCCACATATGGGGTATTGGTATACGCAGGAGAAATTGCACAACAAATTTTGTGGTCCATTTTCTCCTGATACCCTTGTGAAAATATAAAAGTTTGGGTCTAAAATAAATTTTTGTCAAAAGTAATGTTCATTTTTTTCCTTCCACATTGCTTTAGTTCTGGTGAAGCACATGAAGGGTTAATAAACTTCTTGAATGTGGTTTTGAGCACCTCCAGGGGTGCAGTTTTTAGAATGGTATCAAATTTTGGGTATTTTCGATCATATAGATCCCTCAAACTCCATTCAAATGTAATGTAGTCACTAAAAATAAAAATGATTTTGTAAATTTTGTTGGAAAAATGAGAAATCGCTGGTGAACTTTTAACCCTTGTAACATGCGCAGTAGTTCTCTGCGTCTCTCATGCCCAAGATTCCCAGCCCCGCAGTGTGAATAAATCATAAGCGACTGTGGGACGGGATCTCTGGCCGCACGATATGAAGGCCAGGATGTGATCTGACAGCACAGGCACGTCGGGCAGCGCTAACTGCGCATGCCCACAAAACTATAGTACAGCGCAGGCGCCAGCATTTCAAAAGAAAACTGAGGAGGCGGCGCCAAATATGAAATAACTGATGGGATGCGAGGCGTCTGTCAGAGGGGGAAAGACCTGACCCCGTTAAATTACAGGTATTTTTGAACAATTTTATAAACTATTATTTCAGCGTTGGAAGGGACGCTAAGTAACAGACACCTTGACGGAATGCAGCATTAGTCCTGCACTAGGTGGCTCTTTTACTTAAAAACACCTGTGGGGGGTGACGGGTTCCCTTTTAACAAAAAAAAAAAATTCCAAAATTGTGCTGATGTAAAGTTGACATAATAAATGTTATTTATTAACCATTTTGTGACATTACTCCGATTTAAGGGCACAAAAACTACCGTGTATACTCTAAGCTGAGATTTTCAGCCCCTTTTCTTTTGGGCTGAAAGACTCACCCCCTTCTGGCTCCTCTCTGCAGCCCCCTGCTTGTTCCATGTTCTCGGTCCCCTGCTCTCTTCCTGCTTCAGCGGTCATGTAGTACTGCTCATTAAACTCATGAATATGCGCCTATTCATGAGTTTAATGAGCGGTACCACGTGACCGCTGAAGGCAGGAAGGGAGACAGTGTGAGAACGGAGCTGCAGAGATTGCACCAGGACGGGTAAAGTATAGGCTATATTCACCTGTCCCCGCTCCATCGCTGCTTGCTGCTGTCTGATGTGTCCTCTGTCAGTGACATTCAGCCAGCAGAGGGCGCTGTGATGTGGTTAGTGCGTGCTGTGCCCGCTGTTGCCTGAACGTCACTGACAGATGACGTGGCAGATAATGGTGAGCAGCGATGGACGCAGGACAGGTGAATGTCTCAGGTGCCGGTTCCTGAGCCAGCAGCGACGGAGAGGTGTCATATTTTTTTTTTTTTTTTACTTGCAGCGGCAGCATATGGGGGCATAATATATGGAGCAGCATATGGGGGCATAATCTATGGAGCATCTTATGGGGGCAAAACCTCTACCTCTAGGGAGCATCTTAAGGGGCCATTATTAACCTGTGTGCAGCATTATATTGGGTGTGTTTTGTATGGAACATCTTATGGGGCCATCATGAACTGTATGGAGCATTATAATGGGCTCCTGATTCAATATGGCTATTCAAAAACATTTATCTTACTGATGTCTCAATTAATTTTACTTTTATTGGTATATATTTTTATTTTTGAAATTTACCAGTAGCTGTTGCATTTTCCACCCTAGGCTTATACTCGAGTCAATAAGTTTTCCCAGTTTTTTGTGGCAAAATTAGGGGGGCTGTCTTATACTAGAGTATATACGGTAAGTTTGAAACCGCCAGTTTTTGCCAAATTTCAGTATTTTTCATAAACACACCTCTTTTATGAAATTTTACCACTAACGTGACGTACAGTGTCGCGAAAAAACAATCTCGGAATCAGTGTGATTTGTTGAAGCATTACAGAGTTAGAACCTCATAAAGTGACAGTGGTCGTAATTGTAAAAATTGGCTCTGTCACTAAGGGGATAAAGCATTGCAACATTTCTCTGTCATACCCATGGCACACCTAGCAATTTGTATAAAATGTCTTGCACAAATGTAGTAGATGCCTCAACCTCGCACCCACACTAGTTCACAGCTTAGTTTTATACTTTTTTTTTTTCTTTAACCATGTAGTCTGTGAATAGAACACTTTCTGATAACATTGAGCAGCTGACAGTCTAAAATCCACCCTGCTGCAGCCGTTCCGGTGTCTAACTGCTCTTTGTATCCATTTACAGTGCATTGCGCCATAAACCGTCAAGCCTATTTTGCCGAGAGACTTTATAAGGCCATGAAAGGGGCAGGTACCAAAGACTCTACATTGATCAGGGTCGTCGTAACCCGCAGCGAGGTATGTATCTGATTTCATAAGAACATCTATGCAGTTATCATTCCACAAAGATGGTGTTAATTAGTTGACAGACTGCAAAGAATTGGAACTGCATTGTACATATAACACCCCCCCCCCAAACAAATATCTGTTTGTAATGATGGCAATAAAACATGCAGGCAGCACTCCAAAAACTTATAGGAAAAAGTGGACTTTAATAGCTCATATGGTGTGGCAGCGTTTTGGCTGGGACCAGTCTTTCTCATAGATATATAGAATTATGCGGAATATTTGTTTTGTATGATGCTACAAATGGCAAATTTTGTAAGATCTTAAAAGATCAACTGCACAATCTTTTCTTTAAACTATGGTTTCATTATTTAAAATAGGGTAATAACTTGCTGTGTAGTAATACTACAGCTATACTGTGCCATTGTATACTTGTGGGTACAATTAAAGGGTTGTTCCCAAAATCAAAAAGTGGATTTATAATAATGTACAGAGTCACTAATTTGTGCCGATATAACTCAGTTTTAAATCTGCCCCATAATTACTGTATTATACAGACTATAACGCACCCCAAATTTTGTGGAGGAATGTAGGAACAAATGTTTTTAATAACATGGTGGTGCGTGTTACAGTCAGATTTTGCGGTAGCTTACCAGGGAGGCAGCGGCTGTGGAGTGTTGTCACAGGAGGCAGAGTTATTGCTGCTGCAGGAAGCTGGCAGCGGTAGGAGTGGGGCGATGTGGAGAGCTCTCTTCTGTAAAATGTCGGCGTCCCCGCATCTCCCATCCATTTCCCTGCAGTGGACCTCAGGAAAATGGCTGCCGGAGTCAGCACATGCACAGATTGAGATGTCTGCACCAAAAGCTCGGCTCCCAAGACCTCAATTGCGCATGTGCCTTGTCCGGCGTCTACTGCATTGAAAAGCATGGAAAGTGCGGGGGCTCCGGGCTTTCACAAAATGTCGGCGGAGTCCCTGCACAGCCAACCACACCACCTTCTACCAGCCTGGGGTCCACAATCTCCTGCCTCTGCCGCCTCCAGCTTCCTACAGCAGCAACCCTGCCGCAGCTCAGCGATCCCTCAGGTAATCTACCGTAAAAACCGGATTAGAAGATGCACCACCATTTAAAAAAAAAAAAAAAAAATACAATTTTCCTATGCCCCTCCTTAGAATTTGGGGTGCATCTTATAATCTGCAGAATGCAGTATCCTGTGTAAACTGACCTCTTTCAGGTACGCAGAGTGTTATTTGCAGATTTTTCCCACAGAATTGCATTCGTAGGTAAAAATCTGCTTTCATAGCTATATGTGCAATGTAAATGCATGTAAACCACACATCTGTATCAAAGCTTAGTGAAAGCCAAGAAGTATCAAAAACAACTTGAAACCTGCCACACCAAAAAGACAAACCACAGCATGAAAAACTCAAAACCACATGTGGTTTTTAGAGTGGGATTTCTATACAAGTTACCTAATAGGTGCCGAAAATCTGCACTATCAAATACTCATCATGGAAACGCAGCCTAAGGCTATGTGCACACGTAGCGTTTTAAAACGCTCACTAAAAATCGTGGTGAAATCGTGCGGAAAAAAACACGCGATTTCTGGGAAGGAGTCCGGTTTTTAGTGAGCGTTTTAAAAGTGATTGACAGGTTGGTCACACTCGTCAAACATAGTGTTTGACAAGTGTGACCAGGTTTTTACTATTGAGGCCGCCTATGCGGCATCAATAGTAAAAGATAGGATGTTAAAATGCTAAAAAAAAGATAAAAAATCGGGGTATATTTACCTTCCGGTGTCCCGCGCTGCCATCCCGGGCCTCAGCGTTCCCAGTAATGCCTTGCGAGACCTGTGATGACGTAGTCTCGCGTTGCTATAGCGATCTCGCGAGACCACGTCATTACAGGGCCTTGCCGTAAGGCATTACTGGGAACGCTAGGCCGGGAATGCAGCGCGGGACATCGGAAGGTAAATATACCCCGATTTTTTAGTTTTTATTCTTTTTTTTTTTTTTTACAGGGGTATGGTACCCAGGGCCTGGAGGACAGTCTCCTCTCCTCCACACCGTGGGTACCATCCGCACATGAGACGCTTAACTTCCCGCATGGTGGGCATAGCCACATGCGGGAAGTAAGCGATTTCTCATGCATTCCTATGGGTGCGGAATCGCGGCAATTCTTTGCGATTCCGCACAAAAGAATGAGCATGCTGCGATTTTTTTCCGCGATGCGATTCCGCCGCGGAAAAAAGCGCAGCATTAGCACAGCATGTGCGGAATACCATAGGAATGCATGGGGGGCGTTCTGTACACGATTTTTAAGCGTTTTCGCACCGAAAATCGCGGCAAAAACGCTTAAAAATCGCTACGTGTGCACATAGCCTAAATGCTTTGAACAGCCCCACAAATGGGCTGGAAGGAAACCACAATGTATGTCTGTGTCATTAAGCAGTAGTTTGAAATGTAACAAAAAATAATTAATTTTCCTATAATAGATTAACCCCTTGCAGGCTCACACACCCAGTACTGTATACTTATGGGTGACATTATGCATTTTGCATCAGGGTGTAATGTTTCTCTTTCTTGCATCCTCCATATCCTTGCTGCTGCTTGGTTTGGGTGACAATTATTTGCATTACAATATTACAGCTGGTCTAGAATCTTACTGTTCTAAATCTTTGTCTTTTCAGATTGATCTTGTGCAGATAAAACAAGCTTTTGTACAAATGTACCAAAAGAGCCTTGCTTCCATGATCGCAGGTGATACCAGTGGAGACTACAGAAAGATGCTGCTTGCCATTACTGGTCAATAGTGCCCATCCTGTCACTGCAGTGTGCTGGCGATTATGGGTTTATATGTTTAATAATGTTTCTGAAGGTGTCTGTACAGGAGGTGGGTAGTAGGTGATCATGTTGTATGGTGTCTTATTACCCATCAAACATTTATAAAACCACTTTTCCTGGGAATCTCAGCCATGTCCATTACCAGGAAATTGGACACATTTTAGGCATTTCTAGTATTTGTTCCTTTTGAGAAATATATTACTCTGTACTTTTAAAACAAGAATGTTATCGTGTATTCCCATACTCTGCATAGTTCATATAAAATCTGCATATTGCACGAATAAATGTTTATTCCTAATTGTTTTCTACCTACCCATGCCTTTGCTTTGTACTCACTTCTGGTAATATCCATCATGTCAACTCAGTATAAGCAATAGCTCAGTCTGTGTTCTCTCTTTATGAACTATATTCACCATTCTTTGCTCTCAACAGCTCTAGAAGGACCAAAAACTTGTATAGTCATGTTTCTGCCTTCCAAAAAAAGTGCCATGTGGAAATAGGCAGAAGATTACACTACAAGTCTTTCATTTTTCACTTCATAGTGACGTTTTAAGTTTTCATGGACAAATTGACTTGATTGGATTATTTTGATCCAGATGGGACAAGTTTGTTTTTATTTGATATTTTAAAAAAAACAAAAAAGTACATGTGAACAGCACCATAAAACACATACACATTATAGTCTAGCCTTTAAAAAAAACATCTAGGTGTGTGGAAGGGGCTTTATGATGAGTGCAAGTGCTCTTTACTCATGTTTGCCTAGGGTGCTCGGGTATGCACCAATTATCACGGGTGCTTAATGACATGTTTGAGTCCCTGTAGGCACATGTTTATGGCTGTTAGAGTCCCTGCGACCGCATGTTTTGCGGCTGTCTAACTTGTCACTCTAGTACCTAAGGCAAATTCGAGTAACGTGCACTTGCGCTCGTCACTAATTAAAAGCCCCTTCCACACACCCAAATTTTTTATTTTTTTTTTATCTCTGGGAAAGAACTCACTTCTATCAAAGTGTATAGAAAGTCTTTCTTATTAGAGGATTCTTACCTTTCTTCCTGAAAGTAACCCTGAAATTGCTGTCTGTATGTGGACAATAAGGACTCTCCTCCAGTAAAGCAAAAAAATTTGGTATACTTTTTTCAGATGGAGAGCATTGCTTTAACTCCTTACTAACATTTGCCGTACATGTACTGTGCACGTCGGTAACAGGTGTATGGGGTGGGCTCATGAGGTGAGCTCACCCCATACCCAGCAGGTAATGGTGTGTGTTACAGCCAGGACCACCATCTGACAATTGAAAGTGGCGCAAAGCCAATTGTTAGCTTGTTTAACCTCTTAACACCTCCCCATCTTTGGTGCGTGCTCCGGCGCTAAGCCTGCACCTTTTCCAGCACATCTGATCAGCCATCATGTGCCCCTAACAGCCACGGGTGGAATTGCGTTCCACCTGTGGCTGTTAGCCTGTTTAAATGCTGCTGTCAGACTCCGACAGCGGCATTTAACATGGCCTCACTGGAAGCGTATCACTAACCCGCCCATCGTCGCCTATATCACGACTATGAGTTGCCGATGGGTTGGCATGACAACCTGCGGTCTGTAGGAGACAACTCTGGTGGTCATTGCCAAATTGACCGGCGCTCATAGCAGATGAGCATTTTTTGTTACTCAGAGCAGGGCTGCAACCCAACTGATCACAGCGTCAAGACTCCTAAGGAGACTATTGCAGCAAGTAAAAAGTAGAAGAAAAGTTTAAAAAAAAAAATAAAACATCTAAAAGTTCCCCCCTTTTCCCCATTCAAAATTTAAATCCTTAAAATATTACACATTTGGTATCGCCAGGTTCAGAACCGATCTATCAAAATATAAAGAATTAATCTGATCTGTAAAGGGTGTAATGAGAAAATCATAACGCCAGAATGAAAGTTTTTTTTGTTGCTGCAACATTGCAATAAAGGGCGATCAAAACATCGTATCTATATATTTTTTTTCCACCACTTAAATTAAAAAAAGAACTTTTACATGTTTGGTTTCTATGAACTCGTAATGACCTGGAGAATCATAATGGCAGGTCAGTTTCAGCATTTGGTGAACATGGTAAAAAACAATTGTGGAATTTCACTTTCACAATTTCACTGCACTTAATTTTTTTTTTCCGGTTTACAGTCCACGATATGATATCGTAAAAGCAATGGCGTCGTTCAAAAGTATGACTCGTCCAGCAAAATACAAGCCCTCACATGGCAATATTGACTGAAAAATATCAAGGTTATGACTCTGGAAAGAAGGGTACAAAAAAAAAAGGAAATGGAAATACCCCTGGTCCTTAAGAGGTTAATTGCCACTTTCAAACTCTGACAGTGGCATTAACAATGTGCTGGCAAATGGTGGGGGGAGCTTATTCAATGCAACCATTAAGTAACTGCTGGTTGCTATAACAGCAGGGTGTTTGTGGAAGACCTCCATACTTGTCATTCTGGAACTCCATTGAAACCCTGCTTGTGGCTGGACTCGAAAAGAGACTGATTTTCACTACATGCAGCAATGCTGTGGTATTGCTGCATATAGAACAAGCGATCAGGTGAGCGCAGGTTCAAGTCCCCCCCCCCCCCCCCCCCCCCCCAAGGGGACTAACAAGTGCAGTGAAGCTTTTTTTTTTTTTTTTTTTTTTTTAATTAAAATATGAAAAAAATGTTCAAATGACTGTCCAAATAGTATAATAAAGTAGTATTGCTATGATGAAGTCTGATCTATCAAAATATAAAAATTATTACCTATTGGGTTAAACACTACAAATAAGAACGCCAAAGTTAGGTGTTTTTTTTTTCCACTGCAAAACCACAAATGCTGTAACAAGCGATCACATGTATCCTAAAATGATAAATGTCTCACCCTGCAAAACGTAAGTCATCATACCGCTCCAGTGACTGAAAAATTAAAACATTATGGGTAGGGCTGTGGAGTCTGTGTCCATTTTGTTGGAGTTGGTAGAAAATGGACAAACTTCTAAAATATATACTATATTGGGTATAAGTAGTACAAATGCAGGATGTGCTCTGAATGTTTTCATAAGAATTTGGGAAAGTTATGAATTTTTTTAATCAGATCATTTTTATTAGGAAATTACACAATGTTTTTAAAAAGATGAGTAGAACACAGATTTTCATGGTATCTATAATAATAAATGCCCTAACCAGCTTCCGGTTGTAACAACTTCCGTCCAGTTGTAACCGGTGACGTCACCACACACGCACACATATTAACCCTCAACACACACTCCTCTCACCTCCACTCATGTCCACTCACTCTTTCACTCCACATACGTTCCTTTCTCTCACTCAGTTTCTCATACTCACACCGTCATCGTCGCTGCCCCGACATCTTCCTCCGCCGCCGCCGCGATCCAGGATCCAGACGTTCTCCAGGCCGCCATCTTGGATGTCGTGAAATCCCGCGAGATTCAAGATGGCGTCGCCGCAACAATATGTCGCTGGCGTGGACGACATCGGGATCCAAAAAGATGGCGTCGGCGAAATCTCGCGAGATTATGCCGACGCCATTTTGGATCCCGATGTCGCCCATGCCAGCGACATGTTGTTGCGGCGACACCATCTTGAATATCGCGGGACTTCACGACATCCAAGATGGCGTCCCGCAAGAATGTCGCTGGCGTGGGCGACATCGGGATCCAAAATGGCGTCGGCGTAATCTCGCGAGATTTCGCCGACGCCACCTTTTTGGATCCCGATGTCGTCCACGCCAGCGACATGTTGTTGCGGCGACGCTATCTTGAATATCGCGGGATTTCACGAAATCCAAGATGGCGTCCCGCAAGAACATGTCGGCGGCCTGGAGAACGTCTGGATCCTGGATCGCGGCGGCGGAGGAAGATGTCGGGGCAGCGACGATGACGGTGTGAGTATGAGAAACGGAGTGAGAGAAAGGAACGTATGTGGAGTGAAAGAGTGAGTGGAGGTGAAAGGTGAGAGGAGTGTGTGTTGAGGCGGTGTGGTGTGTTGAGGGTTAACATGGCAAGAGGTGTTAACGACGTCCGCCGACGCCATCTTGCATTCGTGAAGTTGCGTCATTTACCTCACGCCGACTTGCTGTGCGGACGCTTGGCATTGCCTGTACCACCATAACTACTGCTGCCTTGGTCCTATGCCTGTTTACTGCCGGTGTCTAATTACAGGACCAATTTGCCTATACCGCCATAACTACTGCCTTTGTCCTCTGCCGGTGTCTAATTACAGGGCCAATTTGCCTCTACCGCCATAACTACTGCTGTCTTTGTCCTCTGCCGGTGTCTAATTACAGGGCCAATTTGCCTCTACAGCCATAACTACTGCTGCCTTGCTCCTCTGCCGGTGTCTAATTACAGGGCCAATTTGCCTCTACCGCCATAACTACTGCTGCCTTGCTCCTCTGCCGGTGTCTAACTACAGGGCCAATTTGCCACTACCACTTCATAACTACTGCTGGGCAATTACAGGGTCAATTAGTATCTGTTTACTCTACAATACTCCAGGACGCCTTCTTCACTGCCAGATAACTGCCAAATAGACTCCTTTACCTGTGCCAACATGAGTCATTACAAAAAGTATGCCAATGCCAGTGAAAGGAAAGCAGCTTTAGCACTACGACAAAAACAATGCCGTGCTAATGAGACTCCTGAGGAAAAACACCATCGCCTTGAGAAAATTAAGGCTTATAAACGCCGTCGCCTCACACACGAATCCCCTAACTCTAAATCCATAAGATTGGCTGAAGAAGCCTCTGCACGCCGTCACCGCCGACAACAGACGGCCTCTTCCTCATCATTATTATTAGACTCACAACAGGATGCTTCCACATCAGCATGTGGAACAATTTACTGCTACACTTCATCCCATATGCCGTTCACTGACATAACTAATCAGCAATCTGTTTCTGAACACTGAGGAGGCGGCGCCAAATACGAAATGACTGATGGATGCGAGGTGTCTGTCAGAGGGGGAAAGACCTGCCCCCGTCAAAATTCAGGTATTTTTGAACAATTTTAAAAACGATTATTTCAGCGGTGGAAGGGACGCTAAGTGAAAGAGCCACCTTGACAGAATGCAGCATTAGTGCTGCACAAGGTGGCTCTTTTACTTAAGTCACCTGGAGGGGGTGACAGGTTCCCTTTAAACTTCTAACTCCACTTTCTATCTGTCATGGTCGGAGACTAGAATTATGAAGCCCAGCTCAGCTGGAATAACATATCAAGGTTTACTTATATGCATATGAAATCATGGTGACATCAGAGAATCGTCGGCATGCATGACATGCCGATTCTGGTAGCACCCGCACGCACCAGAAGCAAGTAGATGCTGCATGTGGTTTTGTTTTTTTCCCTCTCTCTGATATCACCATGATTTTGGATGCACTCCTGTAAAACTTGACGTTTTATTCTTTCAGAGCTGGACCCCACTTCAGAGTTCTGTTTGTTGGATGTCCATGGCAGTGGATATGTTCTGGGCTCCAGAGGATTTTTTACTCCATTGGTGAGCTGGCTTACGGTATATTCCCTCTTTGAGAGCAGAAATAAATTTCTTGTTTGGATGTTGAAACCTTACAGACAAGTTACAGAAATATAAATAATTGAATCCAAGTATAGGAAAGGTCGCACTCGACAGGATAAAATCTAGCTCCTTTTATTGACACATATTTACATGTCAGGTCAGAGTGGTGTGGCAAGAGTGTTCACAAGCTGACAACGGCCGTTTCGTGCTGTTCAAGCGCTTCCACATTGTCAGCTTGTGAACACTCTTGCCACACCACTCTGACCTGACATGTAAATATGTGTCAATAAAGGAGCTATATTTTATCCTGTCGAGTGCGACCTTTCCTATACTTGGATTCAATGATTTGATCGCTGCGCGGTCAAGCACCCAGGAGCATTGGATGACAGCTTGCTGCCAGACGCATACCATCAGCTGATATATGGTAATAGCGGTGCCGTCCGCAGTTTCTATTCATTTTCTTTCTGTGTTGGATTAATTCTGGACTGAGCAAGCTTGATTACACACTGGTGGTTACGAGTTGTCGGCTTGAGACAAGGTCTCACTATGTCAGTGGGCATGGAGGCAGAAGCAGTGTCGGTTGGAAAGAGCCTACAGGCAGGTCGAGAAAATGTGGATAATTTTTTTAAAGAGTGTGAAACATAAAGGACCCGTGGAAGCGCTTGAACAGCGCGAAACGGCCGTTGTCAGCTTGTGAACACTCTTGCCACACCACTCTGACCTGACATGTAAATATGTGTCAATAAAGGAGTGATGTAGCACTTACTGGGCTGCTTGTGCAGTTTTATTTGAAAACTTATCTGCTGCAATCTAGCAGTTCTCTAATGCTGAGCTCTGTATAACCCCACCCCCACCACTGATAGGCAGCTTCCTGCCTATGCACAGTGTACACAGAAAGCTGCCAATCGGTGGTGGGGTTAATCTGCTGATTAAACAGTGATTTTACACTACACTAACCTTTTTGGAATCAGGGCCTCTGCCCCTACATTATACTGTTCTCAGATTAGGTGGAAAATAGGGATTTTTGTGTACTCACCGTAAAATCCTTTTCTCTGAGCCAATCACTGGGGGACACAGAGACAGTGGGTGTTATGCTGCTGGCCACTAGGAGGACACTAAGTAAACCAGAAAAAGTTAGCTCCTCCCCTGCAGTATACACCCTCTCGCTGGCTGAGATTTCTCCAGTTCAGTGAAAAAAGCAGGAGCATAAACAGTCAACAATAACCATAACTAAGTCAAAGCCTAAGAATGCTACAGTGAGCCAATAGGCTAAACGGTGGGTGCTGTGTCCCCCAATGATTCTCCTACGCCTCATTGGGGGACACAGAGTGGAATGTCCTAAAGCAGTCCCTAGGTGGGGAGCATACATCTGCCAATACCCCATGTACCACTGAGTCAACACAGAGGTATTGCCGATTGCAGGCTGCGCTGCGTCTGCCGAGAGCTGCATCCGCAGAGGCCTGAGAATGAATTTGGTAATGTCCTGTAAAAGTATGCAGACTGGACAAGTCGCAGCCTTGTAGACCTGTTGTGCAGACTTGCGGAAGGGAGCCGTCCGCGAGATGTACCGTCTCAGAGCCCTAACCACATCCAGGGTGTGGAGGGCCTTTTCAATACGATGGAACGGCGCCGGACAAAAGGAAGGCAAAAACAATTTCTTCGTTGAGATGGAAAGAGGAGAGGACCTTGGGCAGAAAGGACAGGGACGTCCTGAGAACTACCTTGTACTGATGAAAATTCAGGAACGGAGAACGGCAGGACAGGATTGCCAATTCCGAAACTCGTCCGATTGACGCGATTGCCACTAGAAAGACCACCTTCCAAGAGAGGACGTCAGTGACACGTCCTGCAGCAGTTCGAAAAGATCCTCCTGTAAGGCCCCGAGAACCAGGTTAAGGTCCCATGATACCAATGGCCTTCTATAAGGAGGCGCCACGTGGGAAACTCCCTGAAAGAACGTCTTGACCTGAAGTTTGGTGGCAATTTTGTGTTGGAAAAAACACCGACAAGGCCGAAATTTGGCCCTTGAGCGAGCTAAGCGTGAGGCCTGATTTTAATCCAGATTGAAAGAATTCCAACATGGCTGGAAAGGAAACACCAGAGGTGAACGACCATGATCCTTGCACCACGAAAAGAAGGTTTTCCAGGTGCGGAGATAAATGTGCCTGGACACAGGCTTCCTAGCACTAAACATGGTGGAAATCACGTGAGAGAACCCAGCCTGTGCTAAAATACAGGTTTCAACGGCCACGCCGTTAAAGACAGGGCCCCGGAGTTCTGGTGGTAAATCGGGCCCTGTGAGAGTAGATCCATGCGATCTGGAGGTCACCAGGGAACATCGCCGACTTGTATTAGTTCTGCATACTATGCTCAGCGCAGCTAATCTGGTGCGACTAGGATCACTGGTACCCCCTCCCTCTGCTCTGATCTTCTTGATGACCCTCGGAAGCAAGGGAAGAGAGGGAAAGATGTACGGGAGCTGGAATCGGTGCCATGGCCGAACTAGGGCGTCCGCTCCGATGGCGCATGGATCGCGCGATCGGGTAATGAACTGAGGCACCTTGTTTAGTCTTGAGGCCATGAGATCCACATCCGGAGACTCCCAACGATGACAAATCTGCTGAAAGACTTCCGGATGAAGAGACCACTCTCCAGCAGCAAGGCCTTGGCGACTGAGAAAATCTGCCGCCCAATTTTCTACGCCCAGGAGGTGGATTGCTGAGATGGGTGAATGGTTGGTCTTGGCCCAATGGAGGATGTGACTCACTTCATGCATGGCCATCCTGCTCCGGGTACCACCCTGGCGGTTGATATATGCTACAGCTGTGGTGTTGTTGGATTGGATCCTCATGGAGTGACCTGCGAGGAGATGGTGGAAACTCCGTAGAGCTAATCTGATCGCTGTATCATAAAATGTTGATCGGGAGACGGGACTCTCTGGTCGACCAACGACCCTGTGCCGTGTGGTGACGAAAGACCGCACCCCAGCCGAGAAGTCTTGCGTCGGTGGTTACTACTAACCATCTTATTGGGAGAAAAGACCTCCCTTGATTCAGGGAGGACCTCAGATCCGATGGTACAGGGAGAACGTGTTCTTGTCCCAAGCTAACAGCCACGCATGTTGTAAGGGACGGAGATGGAACTGTGCAAATGGAACTGCTTCCATCGCAGCCACCATCTTTCCGAGAACTCTCATGCTGAAGCAAATGGATTGAGAAACTGGTTGGGAAAGAGCCCGCGCTGCCTGTTGTAAGGCTTGGGTCTTTTCTGGAGGGAGAATGACCAAACCGCAGGCAGTGTCCAAGTTTATTCCTAAGGCCGGGATCACACATGCGAGGAATACGGCAGAGTCTCGCATGTGAATACCTGGCACTGCCGCTGGCACTCAGGAGCGGAGTGTGCGGCTCCATGTATTGCTATACGGCCACACGCTCTGCTCCTGCCTGCCGGCGGCAGTGCCGGGTATTAACATGCAAGACTCGGCCGTATTCCTCGCATGTGTGATCCCAGCCTAAAAAGGAAATCTGCCGGTTTCGGGAAAGACTTTTCGAAGTTTATCTTCCACCACAGGCGCGAAAGTGTATTTACTGTTGTAAATACGGATTCCTCGCAGGCTGGAAGGGACGGACCCTTGATGAGTAAGTCATCCAGATACGGTAACACCACTACTTCCCAAGAGTGGAGAATGGCCATGACAGCCACCATGATCTTGGTAAAAGACCCTGGGGGCGGTGGCGAGTCCGAAGGGCAAGGCAACGAACTGGAAGAGTTCCTCGTGAATTGCTAAACGCAGGAACTACTGGAGGGACGGGCAGATTGGAATGTGAAGGTAAGCGTCCTTGATGTGGATGGTAGGAACTTTCCTTTTTCCATGGAAACGACAACTGATCGGAGGGATTCCATTCGGAATTGCCATACCCTGACAAACTGATTTAACAGTTTGAGACCCAGAATGGGTCGCATCGTCCCGTCCTTCTTTGGAACCACAAAAAGGTTTGAATAAAATCCTCTGAACCCTTCGTGATGAGGGACCGGAATGATGACTCCGTCCCTTAGCAGAGCCTGAACAGCCCGAAGGGAGGCTCTTGTCTTTTTCTTGGGGGGGAGAAGAAGATTCTATCTTGCATCCGGAGGACCCCAGCTCCCTGACCCACTTGTCGTGAACGACCGCGAGCCAGGTGTGGCTGAAGGAAAGCAGGCGACCGCCTACTTTGTCGGTGTCCGCCAGATACCGCAACAAATCATTGGATAGATCTATGAGATCTGGCTCCCCTAGATCCAGAAGCCCTTTGCCTGGGTTTCCAAGAGCGGTCTGTATGAGACCTGGGAGCATCTGTCTCCGTGCGGGGACCGATCTGATCCGGAAGAGAAGGTAGAGGAGGACCAACCAGAAATGTTGCGAAAAGATCGAAAACGCGTCGGCTGTTGGTTGCGAAATGGCCGAACAGCCTTTTGTTGAGGAAAGAATTTAGTTTTTCCCCCGGTAGCATCAGAAAAGAGCTGGTCCAGTTTCTCTCCAAAAGGACGAGCCATTTGAAAAGGGAGAGAAGTCAACGATCTTTTAGATGTGGCATCCGCCCGCCAGTCGCAGAGCCATAGGGCTCTTCTAACGGAGATTGCATTAGCAGCAGTTTGAGCAGCGCAATTGGCGGCATCTAAAGAAGAGTCTACTACAAATTCGGCTGCGTGAATTATCTGCCTGGCGACAGTGGTTGCCTCCAGAGGAGGGAAGTAATCAAGGCTTCTGCCCAAGCAGACATTGCCTTAGTGACCCAAATTGCCGCGAAAGATGGAAGCGCTGTTCCTGAAGCTTCAAACAAGTGAACGGGCAAGATCGTCAATTTGACGATCGGAGGAGTTTCTGACTGAGGAACCCTCAGAAACCGATTTAGAAGCAAGATTCAGGAGGGTCCACCGGAGGCGACTGTAACCAATCCGTCATTAGGTATCAAAAGGGTATTTAGCCCGAGTACCATTTATGTGGCCGATCCCTATGTTTGTGGACGGCAGGTAAATAACCTGCGCACACGCTTGGTTTTCTTAAATGAGATAGCGTGTGCTGGAGCGGGAATATTTTCCTCATGCAACTTCAGAATCCTGTTGACTGATTCTATAAGAGAATCAAGCGACTCTTGATCAGTTGGGGGATTCTGAGGGGCTGATGAGTCAGATTCGAATTCAGAGTCGTGCTCGCTGTGAACCTCAGGAAATAGTGAGACAGGAGGTGCTAATGCTGAGGCGCAAACGTGACTAGGGGATGCGTCAAGGGTCCGCTTTCCAGAGACCTGACCATCCCTTAGCGAGAATAGCCCCTGCTGGTGGTTCTGACTTAAAGAGTCCTGCTGGAGGGAGAATATAGCCTGGGTCAGAGACTACACCGACCGTGACAGGGATGCAGCCCACTTAGGGGTACTAAACGCAGGAGGCCCGTCAGCAGCGCAGCAAGGGGAATTGGAGCGCAGGTCGGGGCGCAGTCCGTGTGTAACGGATTAGTCTGTGCACTGGTAAGGCAGACTTGCAAATGGTACACACGGTATAAAAACGCAGTGTACTTAACCACCCGTTTAGCCTCCTGAGATTGAGGCATAGCGCTCCTGAAAGGGTTCACGTCAGAGTTTGTCTGCAGCTGCAGGGAATGTGCCGGGAAGGGTTTAAGCTTTAATCTGAGGGCAGATGCAGCTTACCCACGGTGCTGTGTCTCCCCGGGAGGAAAAAAAAAAAAAAAATGGTGGCCCTGTGGTGTCGCCAGGTATTCGGCTGTCCAGAGCAGGCCTAGCGCTCCTGAAGGGGTTGACGGCCGCTGAGGTAAAAGACATGGCCCCCGAGATTAGAATTGCGAGTCTTGTAAGAGGTGAGAGGCACAAAGAGGAGGGGTCGGCGACATTAGCGCGGGCGGCGCTATTCAAATTGCGGCCTAGTAGGCCGGAAATGCTGGGGATTAAATTTTTGGCCTACCCAAGGTAGGCGCCGGGGGCGGGAACGGGGTGGCGCTAGTGGGCAGCGCCATTCAAATTGCGGCCTAGTAGGCCTGAAAGGCCGGGGACTAAATTTCTGGACTGCCCGGGCGCCGAGAGCGGCTGCGATGGGGCGCCAGTGCACCGCCGCTGATGCCAAGTCAGCGCTTCTCCCGGGGGCAAGGACCCGACCCCTTACCTCCACTCCTGTGCTCAGGCAAGTCACACTGTCTGCGTTCTTCCAGCTGCAGGGTCTCATCCTCCGGGCGATGTAGCAGAGCTGGAGGTCTTAAAGGGGTATTGCTCAATCGACCCACCCTGTGGTAGGGAGATGGAGAGCTCTGGGGCTGATTCAGGGCATCGGAAGAGCGCTGCTCAAGTCCTTCTCCATGTCGTCCCTAGCCCTCATATCCGTGGAGACCATAAGGGAACCATCGTCAGAGGACTCAGCCCTGTTGTGAGTTCATTTTCCCCTTCACCATTGAGGTCTGATGAACTCACTCTGCTGGTGAAGGAAGGTAGTAAGGCTGATTACGAAGCACCTGAGCAGAATGATGATGACTGGGTGACTGGAATTGCTGACTGGATATAAGGCAGCCGATGCCCTTCTGCCTTGCGGGTGATTTCTCTGAGGGATTCTAGGAGACCAGTCTGATTCCTGCTCCTCAAAAGCTAAGTTTTCTGCTCTGCTTTTTGCATTTGTGTTTTGGTTTTGTTTTGCCTTGTTTTTCTGGATTTCTGCCTTCCCCTGCTGGGTGAGCTGAATTCCTTTTTGCTCTGTCTTCAGAAAATACCTGAGTACTGATATAGTCTTTTTGAAGCCTAGCGTCTTCAGGGCTTTTTTCCCCTATCAGTCTGTTGGCTCTTGTTTTGAGAGGGTTTTGGCGGATTGCAGACAGCAGCTTTTCTATTCTGTCCTATTTAGTTAGCTTGGGCCCCATCATTTCCTCAGCCTATCTTTCTATCTGTGTGAGTGTTTTTTCATCTTGCTTCACAGTCATTATATGTTGGGGGCTGCCTATTGCTTTGGGGCCTGCTCTGGGGCAGTTTAGATTTCCCTTTCTGTCTTTAGGCTATGTAGTTCTCCGGCTGTGATCGAGGGGTCTAGGGCACCGTAGGAACCCCCCACGGCTACTGCTAGTTGTTGTTAGGTTCAGGGGTCTGCAATCCGATAGCTGCCAACTTCTCTGGTTTTCTGGACTTAGCTAGTATTTCTGTTTTTGCCTCCTACGGTGACTCATTCATAACACAGCCCCATTCGTCGCAGGAAAGTATACAGGGAGGTATACTCCATGTGCTTGCCTGTTATTGGTTCGGGGGAGAGCGGGCCGTAGAAAGGAACCGTCGCCCCCTTCACTCCGTTAATTAAAAAATAAAAATTTACAGAAAATTCAAAAATAAAATAAAACCGGTGGGGTCTGAAACCAGACCCAAGTGCCTCCTATAGACACTAAGCAAGAACTGGAGAAATCTCAGCTAGCGAGAGGGTGTATACTGCAGGGGAGGAGCTAACTTTTTTTCTGGTTTACTTTGTGTCCTCCTAGTGGCCAGCAGCATAACACCCACTGTCTCTGTGTCCCCCAATGAGGCGTAGGAGAAAACATGGTGACAGATTCTCTTTAAAGTGGGCTTCATTTCTGCTCAATGTCAAACGAGACTCTAGCTCAGGGGTGGGGAACCTTTTTTCTGCCAAGGGCCATTTGGAATTCTATAATAGTGTTGGGGGCCGTATAAAATTATTAATAATGATGAACGAGTATCCTGGGCCGTTTTCTTCTCACTGGCGTCTCGCTTTCGCCGACGAGCGACGCATGGATGCAGGCGGAAGTTGTCATCATCGCTGTGTGTGACAGGTAAGTAACGACCGCCGAGCATCGCTGGTGAGATCTGCCCGTTTGGCAACTCACTAGCGACCATTTAGCGATGCACCAGCGATCCTGACCGGGTCGTATCTTTGTCGGGATCGCTGGTGCATCGCTAAATGTAACGGGATAATAAGGCTTCTGACAGATCACTGATCCCTCAGTGACCTGGCTCCTAGTTTACATAATGTTTATTATATATACATTTTTAAAAAATCCACTTCTGCAGGCAGGCAGCAGCTGCGCCTGCACTGCAGCATGGTGGCGTCTGCGGGATTAGTGAGGAGGCGGATTTATTCTTCAGGTCAGGGCGAGTACAGTGATACTAGATTTATATAGGTTTTGATTTGGTTTTGTTACAATCACACTAAAAATAATTTTTCATTAAAGTTTTTCATCACCATATACTGAGAGCTTTACCCCTCTTATTTTTTTGCGAACAGAGCTCTATGAGGGATTATTTTTTGTCCGACAAGTTGAGGATTTGTTTGGTACATAAAAAAATATAAAGTTATTGTTTTTTATTCAGCATTTTCAGATCCAGAATGAAGGAAAACCAGCAATTCATGTATTGTTTTTATATATTTTTTTGCACATTTGCATTTATACCACTTTTGGAATGTTCATTTGTATTTTTTTTTTCTTTTTAACATGTGACGGATTACTTTTTTTGTGTATGATAAAAAAGCGACATTTCTTGCAATTTTTTTATGCTTTTCATTGTACAGAACAAACAACATGACGGTTTTATAGTTCGGTTTTGTCCCAAATGCGGCAATACCAATTACGGTATGTATCGTTTGCTTTGTGGGTTTTTTTTTTTTACACTTAACTTTTACTTTTTAATTTTGCCCCACTGTGGGACCTGAACAATTTTTACTTTTAAATCGCTTACCTCATGCATTGCAGTACTCGTGTACTGCAGCAACTGCAACCTGTGAGTGTCTTAGGCTAGCTTCAGACTAGCGTTTTGGCCCACAGCGCACGGCCGCCGCTAAGCCCCGCCCCCTCCGGTCATCTCCTAGTGTCGCACATCGCTGCATGCGATCTGCACACCCTATCTTTAGCATAGGGTGCACAGACCGCGCGCTAGTAGGATTTTGAGTGCGCTGCGCCCTTTTGACGGTGCTCAGAGGGCATCAAAATGCAACATGGTGCATTCGGCGCACCGTCAAAAGGGCGCAGCGCACGCAAAATCCTACTAGCGCACGGTCGGCGCACCCTATGCTAAAGATAGGGTGTGCAGATCGCACGCAGCGATGTGCGACACTAGGAAGAGATGACCGGAGGGGGCGCAGCAGGGGGTGGCCATGCGCTGCAGGCCAAAACGCTAGTCTGAAGCTAGCCTTAGTGACTCAGCCTGTTAGACCATGCATACAGGAGAAAAAGAAAATGCCCAGAGGTCACAGCTGCAGCCTAGCCCAGTCTCTTGTCGCAAGTACTTGTTTGTATTAGCAGGAAGGGCAGTGGGCATTGGAGTTCTGAGCACGGTCACAAGACAAATTTCACCTCCTGAGAACACGCAAAGCCAGGCTGCAACTTGAAATTTTCAGCTGAATCTTCAGCTAGGCGTATACCACAGAACTTACTTGCGGGTGTTTGATTTTTCCTTCTGTGACATGGCTGTGTTTTTGATTTGTGAGTGATAGAAGAGAAAAAGCAAATGACCACAAAAGAAGGGCTGTGGCATGTGCCCAATTGACGAGAACATTTGTATTTTGTAGATCGGGCGCAGAACTTTGGAACAGAGGGGCACAAAGGAAAAACTTTCAGAATCAGTGGAGCACCAACAATCGTAGGAGGCACTCTATTTCCATTAATGCATCTAGTGAAAAGTCTGCTTTAAGACCATTGTACTGCTCTGAGGCACAACAGTCAAAAAGTGCAGGAAAGTATGCATCATATCAACTCAAGGGGCACGGTGTAGAGAACTGTGAAGGATACTGAGCAATGGCAGATTGGATTGGTGTTTGGCAGTTTTTATTCAGACATTAAAGTAGTTGCAAATGTTGTAACTAGAAAAAAACACTGTGCCATTCAGTAGAAACGCCATGCTTTGGCTACTTTCACATTAGCATTTTTTAGCGCTGCGCTTCGTGAGCAATAGAAATGCATGGAAATAACGCATCATGCATTTTGCATGCGTTTGCTTTTTTTTAGGCACATGTGTTATAACCAGTTTCTTAGGCGCATGTGTTTTAACTAGTTTCTAGCCATGTTAACTCTTAAAGCGCATGTTATTTTAAACTCAGGCGTGCGCATGTCCATGCGCACGCCTGCGTTCCCATAGACTGTAATGTGATTTTTTTTTTTGCCGCATTCCGTGCGCAAGCATGCATTTTTTTGACACAGGTTGGTCGGACCAAAAATGCAACAGGTTGCGTCCGGCACGCCTAGGCGCACACTACAAAAAAAAAACATTGCACGCATTTGTATGCGTTTTCGTGCACAACGCTAGACCATGCGCCCCCATGTTAAACATGGGGGCGCATGGACGCGCCCGATGCGCTGCGCTAAAAAGCGCCACTTTGAAACCAGCCTAATGTTTTTTGGAGGAACCTTATTACTTAAATTAGAGAACAATTACCCAATATTATATATGAGTAGCCCAAAGCACACCAAGCCCCTACCTATGCAATAAACAAGATGGCACTGTTTAGCTTATCTCTGGACTCTTAGACATTGCAAAGTAACATGTTTTTACAATAAACTTTAAAAAAAAAAAAAAATTTCCAGAATAAATCGAAAAAGGGATAGGTCTTTAAGGCTGAAGGAGGCAGATCTGTACTTAAGGAGTAAAATACTGATATGTGTATATATCGAGCAGAGTATTCACATGTATAGGGAATCAGAAGAGATCTGTTCGTTCAGCTTTAGAAGTTAAAATCTTTACATCAGTTACATTTTGGCTCAGTTGGTTTCCATTTTGGGGAAGAGAGGATGTACAGACAACTGCAGATACAGACATAGTTATAAGACTCATAAAAGGGTCTGCAAGAAAAAAAAAATTGGTTCTACATTTATTAACATAGCACAAGGTGACGTGGGATAGTTCTCCAATATGCGGAGCTGATGAGTTGAGCCAAATCTATTGACATAAAAATTGTGCATTTAAATCACAATTTTGACAAAAAAATGAGGTTATTAATCAATTAGCAGCAAACTTCCCCGTTTCCCATCCATTTTGAATACTGGTCATGATTACATTTACACCATATATTTAGGGTTCAGTCAGCTGTACAACTCTTGAACATGGAATATTATCAGGTATAATTCTCACCAGTGTCACACACTTCGCTCCCAAAACACCTACACAAATTAGTTTCTACCCACCTCTCAGCAACTCCTCGGATCTGGCCGTGCCAGCTCAAATCCTCCTTTCGCTGTGTTATTCTGGCAGTTGTTAACCAGGACCTGCACCAGGGTAGAGGGAAACAAAACTGCAGCCGCCCCCATTTCTCTAGGGGTGGGACACAAGTTTATCTTCTGACACGTTATGCAACATCGGTTTGGGGTATTGGAGGAGTTCCCAGCTCAGGGTATACCCGATTCCACACACTTACTTGTGCTTTAAGTACTTTTATTACATGTTTAGAGCTGGTACTGGTCTCTTTCTCAAATTAAACTACATACAAGGGTCAACAGGAATGGGGGGTATTTACATTTAAAGGGCGCCAATACTTGCTGGGATGTGTCCTAGTCCATTCTGCATGCATTAATCCTGCTAAACTGCAAAGAAGAAACTCCAAAACATAACTTTACACGCTAAACGCTACTTCCTTGTCTCTTTCCCTTTCTTGTGGAACATTCCTTTCCCAAACCCAACACCCCTCAAATACCATTTATGCCACCGACAGCAGTGACCTGGCCACCAGTCTATCAATGGCTGTGCTCCCTAGTAAGGACCACAACACTCCGCAAGTCTTGTCTGTACTGACAAACAGCAAGAATCATTTATTGTTAAATACATTTCATTTTATTTGGGAGAACATCATACATTATCGCCTGCAAATAGGTTGCATATTGTAGAGGAAGAAGTTTGGCAGTATAGAAGAAACATACATTTTATCATAGAGGGCTTACACATCTACAGGTTTTCGATGGAGAATTATACTGAGTTCGGTCATTTTCGCTGCATGGTAATGTAGCAATTAACAGTTTTTCCTTTTAGGTCATTAGGGAAATTGATTTAAATTTTTTTTTTTTAATTCTAGATTCTTATATTAAAGAGCAAAAGGGCAGGAACATACAAAAATTGACACACTGTTCAGAGCAGCGGCCCATGCACAAAATGTATCGTGTGCTACAGTTTTATAAAACTCTTAGATAATTCAGAACATGCATAAAATTTCAACCTGGATGAGGAATATGTACAATTTGTAAAGCATGGAGATGAGAGGGTGAGGGCTGGAGGAGGGGCAGGTAACCTTAATGGAGTCATGTTTTCAAGTGATGTCGCAAAGATGCAAAGGGAAAATGTCAAAATATATACCAAAAATACAATGGAAATCAGTACATTTCATTTGTGGAACAAAGTAGTAAAATTGTTGGAGTTTAAACTTAGCAGTCCAGCAAATACCAAAAGAAATGAACATGCAGTCTTGGATTTACAGTCACGGCCGGACAGAGCAACTTCCTTACGTTCGGCAAAGGCTCCGCAAAGTCTCTGCAGAAATAAGTGGAGTCAGCGCTCTGCAGCTACGCAGTCATGTGATCAGCCATAGAAGAAACTTTAATACTCACAATAAACTAAAAAGTATCCATAACATCTATGTAACCTATAGATGCAGTTCCTGTACATCATAGGTTTATATATTAAATATCTGCAAAAAAGAAAACATGCATACACAAAATACAATGCCAAGCTTTACAGACTTGATATGAATCAAAATTTACTTTAACAGAATGTACATTGCTCAATTAAAAGTACCCTAGAATTAAATTTATTTTTTTTTATTTTTTATCCTTTTTGAAAATCTTTGTCTTTTATACTTTAAAGGGCTGAGAAGTAGAAAAAAAAATTTTTTTTCACAAAGTTTGGGCGCAAAATATTGAAATTAAATATCTGTTTGATCTGCGTTCAAGTAATAAATGTTCCTATGTAGAAATCTTCCGTAATCCTTTAAACTAAAAAATACAGTGAATATATAATACATAATCAGCGACATTTAATTAATACACCTGAGGTCAGCACGCCAGGAGAGCCAACGGGGATTTTGGCATTGCGCTTTGTAGGTTTGCAAAGTGCGTCTTGCAGCCTCGGTATACGTAAGACAAGTCTAATCTTTTAAAGACATTTAATAAACAAATGTCTTAAATAAATAGAGGATTTCAAGGGATGTACTTCAATTCTGATTAAAAAAAGAGCGCGCGAAAAAAAAAAAATTATTCTAGCTAGTGAACAAAAAAAAACAAAAAAACATTTCCATTTGTAAACTTAAGTGTCGACAATGATAAGCGTGAGATGCTACACTAGATGTGCTTTCATGAAAAACAGCCCAATGCTTTCCCGTGATTCAGAGACCAACAGGCAGGTTGTGGACTTGCCCATGTAGGATGCCAGCTCTTTACAGATTACACATGGGAATCTGCTGCGGTTTCCAGGCCGTTCAGCTGTCTCTTAGGTCTTCTAGTGTTCCATGGCTATTGAAGCTGTTCTATCACAAAGCAGGAATCTAGGACTTCTCAGGCAAGGTGTGAGAGTAAACCTGGACACGGAGCAGTCACTGGGCGTTGTTGTTACCAGTCCCGTTATTTTCCTTGGCATTTGTATTTACTGAATTAATACCGTCTTGCTGCCTGGCATCTTTCCTGGGAGGCATCCGCTCGTTGATCCTGTCCAATCCCTTTGCTTCTTCAAAGCTGCAGATTTTGTGTTGCGGAGAGAATCCTCGTATTGCTTAAAATACAAATAGGGAATGTTAGATCAGGTTTATTGCCGTGCGACTTAACGAGTGCTCCGTTTTTTCAGCTAAGTGTTACAGTTCCATGCTTCAGCAAATACTGTTACTAGAATGTGCTGTAAACTCCTCTTATACATCACCTCAATAGTGTTCGTAAGCAGGACGCGAGTCCATTACAATGATTAAAAAGAACATATATATCTGTAGTGTATTCTAGCATACGCTATAGGTCATAAAACCAGGGTTTGGGAAATATTTCCTTTTTGTCTGTCATGCTCTATATGTTGTGGATTTTTGCAGCAGTGGAGTCCACCCATTACAATACATAGGGTATATTCGGCCTCCAAACTTGCAAGTATTGAAAGTACTGTGCGTATTCAAGCTGGCTTTACAGTACTGTATAAGCTGCATATCTTGGTAAAATGTCTGAAAGGACAGTAAACCCTAAACAGTTGATATATATTATCACTCATTGATCTTCAAGTGATCTTTTTGGGATGATCTCAGAAGTAGAAAGTAACTATAATTGGGGGTTACGATTCTGTTGGGAATAGTAAAGTATTACCATTAGTGATATGCGAGTAGCATCGTTAGTCGGGTTTTCCCGAGCATGCTCGGGTGGTCTCAGAGTATTTTGGCGTGCTCGGAGATTTAGTTTTCGTTATTGTCAGCTGCATGATTTGCGACTTGCAGACAGGCTGAATACATGTGGGGATTCTCTAACAAACAGGCATTCCATACATGTATTCAGCCTGTCTAGCAGCCACAAATCATGCAGCTGAGGCGATGAAAACTAAATCTCCGAGCGCGCCAAAATACTCAGAGATCACCCGAGCAACGAGTATACTTGCTCATCACTAATTACCATACGTGCAGCATAAAAACCTGGTAAAAGTAAAAATATACGGTACCCAAAGGGGTAGGCTGAAATTTTTTAAAAAATGGCATCCTTTAAAAACCATCAATGTAACTGCTGCAGCCCATGACTGGCCCCAGTAGCCACATGCTGAACATGGAAGCATCGCCAATGACTGGCTACAAAGGTCATGTATATGAAGTATTTTGCTGCGAGGCCACAGAGGATTACTGGAGCAGCCGCACATTTAACAGATTCATAATAGTTATCTTATACCATCTTCATGACAACTTTAAGGCTTAAGATCTCTTGTAAGTTTTTTTTTTTTAATGCACTACCTGAAAGGAACCCTGTATATACACAATACACGATAATAATGCTGTATATTTGTGTACGACCCACAAAAATACTGTGGCATAGAAATGACTGTCCACAAGCAATAAATATCTCTCTAATGTTACATCTGAAACCTTGTGATTAGTTCACAACAGTAGTTGCTTCCACTAGGCTAAAATGGAAGGGTTACAAAACAGAGCAATAATACCTTGCACCACCAGAACAACTGTACAATCACATAAAAGAGGGGTATACCACGATAATTAGGATGTCGGGTCATGCATACGGTAATTAAACTTCAAGAGAAGAAATGGATCTAGAAATATTAGATCTTTCCTTCTACCACACAACACAGAACACAAATACACACAAAAAAAGTTCTAGTGAAGTGTAAAGGATAAAAAAAAAAAAAAAAAAAAAAAGGAAAACAGATCCAATTTACACTTTAGAATCATGCCACAAGGAGAGGAAATAAAACACAGCTAATTAATCTGGGGGTACAGAAAATAAGGACGGATCAGTAAAAAGATCCATCTCTGGTTGTGCAAGTTAAAATTGGGTCAGAACTACATAAAACATTTGACTCCCCAACCCAAAGAAATCTCTGCCGGTAGCAGAGACACTAAGCATACCTTTATCAGCCTCAATTGCCTCAACTGTGGCTGTACAGAAGTGAGCAGATGCATGCAAAATGAATGAAAAAAGATGAAAAGTGTAAAATCGATAACAAAAAAAGGCAATGACCAATTCTATAGTTATAAAGCCAAAAGTATGGTTCATACAAATATATTCACTCTCGGACAAAGCAGATGCATTTCAAAAAGCAAGTTGGTTAGATTTGCAATGCTCAATTTGATAGCAAAAATGAAAAAGGAAAATGCACATTACATAATACATTATGCGAAAGGAATGAGTATTTAGTAATGTCTATGGTATGTTTAAACAAAAGGGAACAATCTAAAGTTAGGAAAAACAAACAAAAAAATCTTTATTCGTTGCGGTAAAAAAACAGGAGAAGGTAACTTCTTTTGGGAATGATACCAGAGGCTCCTACAACCCAAAGACCCAAGGTCTCCTGTATCTGTAATATTAGGGTGATCTACCCGTGAGCAGCCAAATAGCAAGTCAGTCCTGAACCTATGGCCTGGCCCTTAGAATACCAATTGGTATTCCCCCCTACCAATCAGATATTGTTGGTCTTTAGGACAGACCATCAATATCTGATTGGTAGTGGCGATACAACCGTCACCCCATCAATCAGCTGTTAGCGGCCAGAAGATCTCGGATGTTGCTGGAACACAACAGCTCCGTCAAAACTATAGCACCTGTGGCTGGGAACTACAGAGTCCACCACTATTCACTTGAATACAGGGTGGATCTGCAGTACCCAGCCACTACTGAAATGACAGAGCTGCAGTGGTCTGGTAAGCATAGGAGACCTTCCCGCCGGTGCCGGTAATGGCTGGATAGGTAGGGATGCCGTGTATCAGACCCTCACCAATCACATACTGTAAATATATGATAGCTGTATCAAAAGACAACAGGTTAAATTCAATTTGCTTCTATAAAAGTGGGAGCTGGTAACATACCGTAACTACATGTAATCCTGACCCCAAGTCACACAGGTAATAGCACTATGGAATATAGAGAAAGGAAAGGTCTAGTATGCGCCAATGTCATTGCCTGTGTGGTCATAGGAGCTTGTTCACCGTAACAGACAGAACACTAAAAATGGCAGGAAGCGGTTTAATGAAAAAGGTTTGGAAAAAAAAATAATTTTTTTTTGCTATCATAGACTGCTGTGTGTAACTTTTTTAATAGTTTGATTGAACCATTAAGTGTAAATTATGCTCATGTAATCTAAATGCGCAATAAACCGCTATAAACGTGCTTGTAAGAAGTGAGACGAAGAGAACTTGTTCCCTGATCGCAGGAGTCAAAACGGGACCTCGTAGAATGCGACCCTCGAGATGGTGCAGACTTTTTGTTTAGGGGGGAGTAGGAAAAAAACAAAACAAAAAACACACACACCCGCAACCTGGTTGTTCCCTCAGTGACAGCTGTGCAGGCAAATGAAAGCTACAGCCGCCAAAGTGAGGAGCCTGCTGAAAATCCTCCTGGCTTTCTAGATGTTGCAATTATGATGGTAGGGAATATGCTGCATTAAGGGATTTGACTAAAAAAGTATCAGAACCAATATTTGTCGTCTTATGACAATGCTGCATAATTATTTTATAAATATTCATCACTTTAATGAGCACGAGGAGGATGGGGGAGCATATGCTATATTCACCTGTCCTCGTTCCACTGCCGCGTGACGCTCCGTCCTCCGCGTCTATTGGGCTGTGACATTCAGGTCAGAGGGCGCGATGACGTAGTCAGTGCGCGCCGTGCCCTCTGCTGCCTGAACAGTCACTGACAGAGGACCTGGAAGACAGAGTGGTGCGCGGCGGTGGAACGGGAACAGGTGAATATAGCAGGTGCCGGGGGCCCTGAGCCAGCAGTGACACCAGCACCTGTCCCCCATAGCGCGCCCGTGTCCCCATCTGCTAAGGATACTGGCACCTCGCCCCCCAGCGCTGAGTATGTCTTTTTTTTATTCGCAGCAGCAGCATATGGGGCCTATTCTATGAAGCATCTTATGGGTCCATAACCTTTATGGAGCAGCATATGGAGCATATTCTATGGAGCATCTTATGGGGCCATAACCTTTATAGAGCAGCGCCGAGTAGGTTGTTTTTTGGGTTTTTTTTATTCGCAGCAGCAGCATATGGGGCCTATTCTATGAAGCATCTTATGGGGCCATAACCTTTATGGAACAGCATATGGGGCCTATTCTATGAAGCATCTTATGGGGCCATAACCTTTATGGAACAGCATATGGGGCCTATTCTATGGAGCATCTTATAGGGCCATCATGAACTGTATGGATCATTATATAGGGCTCCTGATTCAATATGGATATTCAAAAACATTTAATCTACTGATGTCTCAATTTTACCTTTATTGGTATCTATTTTTATTTTTGAAATTTTCCAGTAGCTGCTGCATTGCCCACCCTAGGCTTATACTCGAGCCAATAAGTTTTCCCAGTTATTTGTGGCAAAATTAGGGGCCTCGGCTTATACTCGAGTATATAAGGTAAAAGTGGCATTGCTGTAATTTTACTGACCCAAAGAATAAAAATGCCTTATAAATTTTGCCACACGCAGAACAGAGAGAAGAAAAAATAAAAAATTCCTGAATTACTGGGTTTTGTTCACTCAAAAATCGGAATAGAAAGTGATAAAAAAAAGTCATGGGCCCGAAAATGGTACCAATAAAAAAAAACATCAGCTCGTCCTGCAAAAAAACAAGCCCGCACATGACTCTGTAGTCCGAAATATGGAAAAATTATAGCTCTCAAAATCTACTACTCATTGCAAAAAAAAAAAAAAAAAAAAAATTAAAGTGTGTGACAGAAGCTAAACATAAAAAAAATATAAATCTGGTATCACTGTAATCACACCGACCTGACGAATACAGGTACCTAATCACTTATACTGCACAAGGAACGGTGTAAAAAAATAAATAAAACCAATTCTTCACCTGCTGTGGATTTGTTCATTCTTCCTCCCATAGATCGCAGTAAGGCTTGGCACACATTTATCCTGCGCTCTACGCGGAGCGCTTGCATCGGGGTTTCCATGTAAATCTCTGAAATATGTCATTCAGACAGAACCACCGGGGGAAGATGGAGGCACTGTGAATGCCATAGGGCCAGTGATCTGGCGGTGTCACTTTTTCGGCATGCAGAAAAACGCAGCCCACCAGTTTTGTGCACTTTTAAAAGTTAGGACGACGCTGAACAGAGGACAGACGGAGTCCAGAGTAACTCTGCTGCCTCATTATAGTGAATGGATCCCTCAGGGGTTTCATCTGTCACGTAGCTTGGAGATTTAGATGGAAACCCTAAAGTATGTGCTCCGCGTAGAGCGCTGGATAAATATGATCACAAACGTTATGAAAAATGTTCCCAATAAAATCACAAAAAAGTCCCCACTCAGGTCTGTCATCTGTTGACAGAAATATAGGGGGCTTCCACGCTACTGGTAGCACAAAGGCTCTGGAGAAGCCAAAAGAAATTCAGCCAATTCTGTGCTCCCAAATCCAAATGCCACCCTTGCCTCTGAGCACCAGTGTGCACAAACCATCTTTAGCATTCACATTTGGCAGGGGTATAATTACCAAAATGGGGTCACTTGGGGGGGGGGGGATTCTGCTCTCTAGCACTTAGGGGGCTCTGTATACGGAGTCCACAAACTATTCTAGGAAAATCTGCGCTCCAGGAGGCAAATAGCGCTCCATTCCTACAGAGACTCTCCTTATGGCTAAGCAGTACTGTATAGCCACATATGGTGTATTTCTATTTTCAGCAGAAATCGTGAGACGTATTTTGGTGTCAAATTTACCCATTTCGTGTGAAAATGTTAAATCTGGGGCTAAAAAAATTTTGTGGTAAAAATTTAATTATTTTTTCTTCACTACCCAATGTTATAAAATTCTGGGACACACCCTTGGTATCAATATGATCATTGCACCCCTAGTTTAATTCATTGAGAGGTGTTTATAAAATGGGGTCACTTATGGGGCATTCTACTGTTCTGGTACCTCAGGGGCTCTCCCAGTGGGTCATGGCACCCTCAAACCAGAATAGTAAAACCTGAACCATAATATGGCGCTCCTTCCCTTTTGAGCTTTGATCTGTGCCTCAAAAGTAGTTTTCACCCACACATGGGGTATTGGCACACTCAGGAGAAATTGCACAACAAATTCTGCGGTCCCTTGAGAAAACAAAAACTTTGGGGCTAAAAGAAAAATTTTGCGGGGAAATTTTTTTTTTTTTTAGTTTCTTAGCTCTGTTATAAACTTCTGTAAAGCACCTGGTGGTTCAAGATGCTCACCATACAACTAGACAAGTTCCTTGAGGGGTTTAGAAAATGGTATCACTTGTGGAGAGGTTTCCACTGTTTAAGCACATCAGGGGCCCTCTAAAAGTGACATGGTATCCGCTCTCGATTCCAGGCAATTTTGTGTTCAAAACGTCAAACCTTTCTCTCCTTCCGGTTCCTGTCATGAGCCCAAACAGTGGTCTTCCTCCATACATGGGTTATCAGCGATCTCAGGAGAAATTGCACAACAAGTTTTGTGGTCCATTTTCTCCTGCTACCATTGTTTAAATAAAAAATGGTGCTAAAAGATGATTTCTGAAGAAAAATGTGATTTTTAATTTTCATGGCTCTACGTTATAAACTTCTGTGAAGCACCTGGCGGTTCAAGGTGCTTACCATGAATCTAAACACATTCCTTTGGGGGTCTAGTTTCCACTGTTTAGGTACATCAGGGACTCTCCAAATGTGACATGGTGTCCAATTTCAATTCCAGCCAATTTTGAAATTTTCTAATTTTTTGCCAAATTCACATTTTTTTTCACAAATAGACAAGAAATTTAAAAAATTTTTTTACCACTATCCTAAAGTACAATATGTCACGAAACATGGATTTTTGTGAGTACTCGCCGTAAAATCCTTTTCTCCGAGACGCTCATTGGGGGACACAGATACTGTGGGTGTATGCTTCTGCCGCTAGGAGGCTGACACTAAGTGAAAAAAAGAGGTTAGCTCCTCCTCCGCAGTATACACCCTCGCCCCTATTGTGGGCGGAAATCAGTTTGGTGCCAAAGCAGTAGGACGACAAAAAATCAGCCTTAATACAGGTACAACATGTGCAAAGGAAAACACCACCCTTATATCAAATAAGTAAACACATTCATTTAAACAAGAGCCAACTGGCTCTCAGGGTGGGTGTTGTGTCCCCCAATGAGCGTCTCGGAGAAAAGGATTTTACGGTGAGTACTCACAAAAATCCATGTTACTCTGTCGCCTTATTGGGGGACACAGAACCGTGGGTGTTATGCTGCTGTCCACTAGGAGGCGACACTATGCATAATCTGAAAAAGATTAACTTTGGCTCCTCCTCTGCAGTATACACCCCTGGACGGCGTCAGCCTTCTCCAGTTTTTGCTTAGTGTCGCAAGGAGGCACACCTTTTTTCTTTTTTTCCTTTCGTCGGAACAGATGAAGAAAAGTGGGTCTCGTTGCCCAGTTGAAGTGGAGATGGCGGTTCCCCATGTCGCTCCTTCCCCAGTCTCTTGGGTACTGGTCCGAAGTTGAGACCCCCCCTCCTTCAGGGTATGGGTTGAGGTTGAGGCAAGGATGAAGACCCCCTGACGGTGACAGACGCACCCTCCCTAATCCCCCGCAGGGGGCATTAGGTTGAGAAGCCGCAGGTAGGGTCGGAGTACAGACAGCATCTGCACCAGGGACCCCAGACCAGCTGTGGGATCCTGCTGGGGCCGGGGGAGGGACCCCAGACCAGCTGTGGGATCCTGCTGGGGCCGGGGGAGGGTGCAGGCAGACGTGACACAGCAGAGACAGGGCTTTCTGCGCCCCTGCCTCTGCAGCAGCAGTGGCTCCATGGCGCTCCAGGGACCCCCCCACACAGGAACCGCTAGCCCTGCTGCCCCCACCGCTAGCCAGTTGCCCATTCCGGGGGATTCCGGTGCAAATCCGACCCCCTCCCGGACTACCGCGCTGCTCTGGAGCCCTCCTGGGCATCAGGCCTCTAATTTAGACCGCGGCTTCGGCCTAGCCGAAGCCGCCGCCTTTTCCCCGCCCCCGGCCCGCCCCCCCGGATGACGAAAATGACACTGCAGTGTCATAGAAGGGGCGGATCGAGGCAGGAAGGGCGCGCTTTTACATGGCCCAGCGCGCCCTTTTCCAGCTCTCCGCCCCCTTCCCTCTCCACCTCAGAATCCGGTGGCCATCTTGCTGCACCTGGAGGAAGGCAGCACAGAGTCTCCGGGGGGCACAGGACGTGGGGCTTATCAGCGCTGGACCTAAGGGGAGCATCGGTGGGGTAAGATCACAGCTGGGTCCTTGGTACTCAGCTGTGAATTCCTATACCATATAGCGCTCTCCTACTCCTTTTTCCTCTGCGTAGATACCCCTGTAGGGCCTCTATTAATCAGCCTAGGTACTATGTCGGGCTCAAAGAAAAGAACCAGGCAAGACTGCTTTTACGTAGTCTGCACAGCCTGCAAGGTCACTCTCCCCAGCGGCAGCACGTATCCGCACTGCCGGGACTGTACCCAAAAAACCGGAGCAGAACCCCAAGAAGTCCCTACCAACGCTTCTGCAACCGCTACTGCGCCGGAATGGGCAACTCAGATGTCGCAGTCTATGACACAGTCTATAGATAACCTGACCACCACATTACTGCAGGCTCTGCAGGGTCATGTCTCGGCTATGAACGTTACCCAGCAAAGGGACGTCCGGTCTCATGATCAGGGCGCTTCCGACAGTTCGAGGCGTAAGCGGACCCACAGGTCGCGTTCAGCTGCGTCCTCACATAGCAATAGGTCTTCCCCCTCCAGGGAAAGACACAGTGGCCTCAGGTCACCGAGGCCGTCCCCTGATAGAGAAGGACAATGCGGATCTCCACAACTATCCCAGACCACGGGAAACCTCCGCTCTAGTTCGCCCGCTAGGGAGCTCCTTAGCGATGCGCAGGACTCAGAGGGCATATGTGACTCCAATTCAGATAACGAAACAGAGAACGCTTTGCTCCCTTGTCCCCCTAGCAATACTGCGATAGTTGAGGATATCGTCTCTTCCATCCTTCGGGTGCTGGACATTTCAGATCCAACCCCGGAAGCACCAGAACACAAGATTTCCTTTGAAAGTGTTCAGAAACCATCGAAGGTCTTCCCTAATCACCCGGAATTTCAAAAAATCCTTTCAAAGCATTTTTCGCAGCCTGAGAAAAAATTCGCCAATCGCAAGTATTTGGAAGCAAAATACCCCTTTCCACAGAAAGACACCAAGGACTGGAAAGATCCGCCTGAAGTGGACCCTCCAGTCTCTAGGCTGGCAGCACAAACGCTTCTCTCGCTGCCGGACAGTTCAACCCTCAAGGACACGGCAGACAGACAAGTCGAACGCATGGCTCGTTCAATCTTTGAAGCGGCAGGTGCCTCTTTGGCTCCCGCATTTGCTTCAGTTTGGGCAGCCAAGGCCATCATGGCTTGGGCTGCACTATTGCAAAAGGGCCTTCAAGCTTCAAATCCTCAGCTGGCGGACCAGGCGGTGCAAATTGCAGTGGTGGCAGATTACTTGGTCCTTGCAGCGTTGGACTCTGCAAGAGGAATAGCGGGAATAGCATCAAACGCCATTACAATCCGGCGTATTCTCTGGCTAAGAGAATGGAAAGCGGATGCGGCCTCAAAAAAGTCCCTAACAAATCTCCCGTACTTCAGTGGCCGTCTTTTCGGTGAAAAACTGGATACAATGATATCCAATGCTACCGGGGGCAAAAGTACTTCCCTCCCTCAACTAAGACCAAAACGCACATTTAAAAGGCGTAATCAATCTCGTTTCCAATCCTTTCGGAATTCTTCGGGCTGGTCCGTCTCACGCCCAGCACAAAACCGTAATCGTTCTCCCCGCAGGGACAACACACGTGCGGCACAGAGGCCGGACAGGAACTGGCAATCAAAGGCAAGCCAGGCAAAACCTAAAGGAGGAAAACCTCAGACTTTTCCCTCGTCCTGACTCATGCCCTCTGGAAGACACCCCACTTGTAGGCGGACGACTGCTACTCTTTCAGCAGGTCTGGCTGCCTATTACACAAGACAAGTAGGTCAAGGAAATAGTGTCTTCAGGATACAAAATCGAGTTTACTACCAGCCCACCGCACAGGTTTTTTCCCTCTGTCCCTACAAAATCCCCGCTCAAAGCTCAGGCCTTCCGTCAAACGGTTTCTTTCCCTCCTGCGAGCAGGAGTCATAGTGCCAGTCCCAGCAGAAGAGCGCTTCCGAGGGTTCTATTCCAACCTGTTCGTGGTGCCCAAGAAGGGAGGCAGCGTCCGACCCATACTAGACCTCAAGCAACTCAACAAGTATGTTCGAGTTCGTCACTTCCGCATGGAATCCCTCCGGTCAATCGTTGCGTCTATGGAAAAAGGAGAATATCTTGCCTCCATAGACATACAGGACGCATACCTGCATATACCGACTGCTCCCGCCCATCAGAGGTTTCTCAGATTCGCAATCAACCAAGACCATTACCAGTTTGTGGCCCTCCCGTTCGGTCTGGCCACGGCCCCCAGAACATTTACAAAGGTCATGGCAGCTACCATGGATGTTCTGCACTCCAGAGGCATAGTAGTCGTTCCATACCTGGACGACCTTCTCATCAAGGCCCCCACCCTCAAGGACTGCGAGGTCAACGTCTCGATCACGTTCGACACTCTGACGCGCCTGGGATGGTTAGTCAATTTACAGAAGTCCTCGACTACCCCGAGTCAGTCTCTGACCTTCCTGGGGATGCTATTCGACACCTCCAAGGGTCTGGTGATCCTCCCCAGGGACAAGGCACTGGCTCTCCGTCTGGGAGTTCACACACTCCTCCGCAAGTCCCCCAGATCTCTCCGGTATGCCATGAGAGTACTTGGCAGGATGGCAGCAGCAATGGAGGCGGTACCATTTGCCCAGTTTCACCTCAGACCCCTTCAACTGGCCATCCTCAAGTCCTGGGACAGGAATCCGTTCTCCCTCGACAGGGAGTTCCGGTTATCAGCAAACACCAGGAGGTCCCTGCACTGGTGGCTCAAGCTAACCTCGCTTGCAAGGGGAAAATCCTTTCTCTCCGGTCAATGGAAGGTTTTGACCACCGACGCAAGCCTTATGGGTTGGGGCGCGGTGCACCTACATCACAGAGCGCAAGGCAGGTGGTCACCAAGGGAATCGACCATGCCCATCAACATCCTGGAAATTCGGGCCATCTTCCTGGCGTTGCAAGCCTTCCATCACTTGCTGGCAGACTCAGAGTACAGTCGGACAATGCGACGGCAGTGGCATACGTGAACCATCAAGGCGGCACCCGCAGCATCCAGGCGATGACCGAAGTAACGCGTATCCTACAATGGGCGGAGGATGCAAGGTCAGTACTCTCCGCGGTCCACATTCCGGATGTGGACAACTGGGAAGCCGACTATCTCAGCCGACAAGGAATGGACTCGGGGGAATGGTCTCTCCATCCCGAAGTCTTCGGTCAGATCTGTCATCGTTGGGGGACCCCGGACGTGGATCTGATGGCATCCCATCTCAATGCCAAGGTTCCCAATTTCATGGCCAGGACGCGCGATTCGCGATCGCTCGGAGCAGATGCCCTGGTTCAGGACTGGACCCAGTTCCAGCTTCTGTACATTTTTCCACCCCTCCCCCTGATCTCCAGAGTCCTGAGGAAGATCAAACAAGAGGGTGTTCCCACCATTCTGATCGCTCCAGACTGGCCCAGGCGTACATGGTATGCCGACGTCGTGCAACTCACAGCAGACGCTCCCTGGCGTCTCCCCACACGTCCCGACCTCCTGTCACAAGGCCCGTTCTTCCACTAGAACTCAGGGGCTCTCAATTTGACGGCGTGGCCATTGAGACCTGGGTTTTGACCCAAGCAGGTTTTTTTTCACCGGACGTTGTTAAAACCATGATCAGGGCTCGAAAGCCAACTTCAGCCAGGATTTACTATCGTACCTGGAAGGTTTTCTTCACATGGTGCGACTCTCGTGGGCAGATTCCACTTCCCTATTCTCTTCCATAGGTCCTCGGGTTCCTTCAGTCAGGCCTGGACGCCGGGCTATCCCCGGGCTCGCTGAAGAGCCAGGTGTCAGAGCTTTCAGTGCTCTTTCAGAGGCGTATTGCTAACAAGCCGCAAGTGAAGACTTTTCTCCAAGGGGTTTCCCGATTGGTTCCCCCCTACAAACGTCCGATGGAGACGTGGGACCTCAACCTGGTCTTGACAGCACTACAGTCACCTCCTTTTGAACCCCTTAGGGTGGTCTCACTCCGCTTTCTATCACAGAAAGTGGTTTTCCTGGTGGCAATCACCTCGCTACGCAGGGTGTCTGAACTTTCAGCTCTTTCCTGCAGACAACCCTTCCTGGTTTTTCATCAGGACAAGGTGGTTCTCCGTACAGTACCATCCTTCCTTCCGAAGGTCGTGTCCAGCTTCCACCTCAATGAGGAAATATCACTACCGTCTCTTTGCCCGGCTCCCGTTCATAGGGTAGAGAAGGCTCTGCATACGCTTAACCTTGTCAGGGCATTGCGTATTTACGTGTCTAGGACTGCTCCCTTCCGGAAGTCTCATTCACTTTTCCTTCTTCCAGAAGGCGTTCGCAAGGGCCTACCGGCTTCCAAAGCCACCCTTGCTAGGTGGATCAAGTCCACCATTCAAGAGGCTTACCGCCTCAACAATTCTCCCCTTCCGGCCGGTATCACGGCACACTCTACGCAGGCGGTAGGGGCCTCTTGGGCCATTCGGCATCAAGCCTCAGCACATCAAGTGTGTAAGGCAGCCACCTGGACTAGCCTGCACACATTTACAAAACACTACAGAGTGCATACCCAGTCCTCAGCGGATGCGAGCCTGGGTAGACGGGTCCTGCAGGCGGCAGTACCCCAAGTCTAGGGGACTGTCAGCACAATATTCATCCACTGCTTCCCCTCCCAGGGACTGCTTTAGGACGTCCCACGGTTCTGTGTCCCCCAATAAGGCGACAGAGTAAAGGAGATTTTTGTGTACTCACCGTAAAATCTCTTTCTCTTAGCCTTTAATTGGGGGACACAGCTCCCACCCTGTAGCCCTTGCGGGCCGTTGTTACGGTTGGGTTCTCATATTGTTGTTTGAGCCTGTTTATAGTAGCCTTTTTTTACAGGCATGGTTATGTTTCTGGTATATTCCTCCTAATGCTTTTGCACAAAACTGGAGAAGGCTGACGCCATCCAGGGGTGTATACTGCAGAGGAGGAGCCAAAGTTAATCTTTTTCAGATTATGCATAGTGTCGCCTCCTAGTGGACAGCAGCATAACACCCACGGTCCTGTGTCCCCCAATTAAAGGCTAAGAGAAAGAGATTTTACGGTGAGTACACAAAAATCTCCTTTTCTCCGTCTCATTGGGGGACACAGATACTGTGGGACGTCCTAAAGCAGTCCCTGGGTGGGAGATTGACTCACCGATCCAAGCTACATGCACCTCCTGTTTAAAGGTGCGACACCGTTGCTTGGAGACTCCTTCTACCCAGGCTTGCATCCGCCGAGGCCTGAGTATGGATATTATGTTTGGCAAATGTGTGCAGGCTGGACCAGGTTGCTGCCTTGCAAACCTGTTCTGTCGAAGCCTGGTGCCGAAGCGCCCAAGAGGCGCCCACCGACCGGGTAGAGTGCGCTCTGATCCCTGCCGGAATCGGCGTGCCTCTAATGCAGTAGGACTCCTGAATAGTCAAACGAATCCATCTGGCTATGGTCGTCTTTGCGGCAGCGAGTCCCTTCCTTCGTTCTTCAGGGAGCACGAACAGCGTGTGCCATCCGTGACACGTACCTCCGGAGGGCTCTTACCAGGTCTAACGTGTGAAGAGCCTTCTTCCACACGGTGCACCGGTGCTGGACAAAATGAAGGCAAAGCAACATCTTCATTGATGTGACAAAGAGGACACGACCTTCGGCAGAAAAAGAGGGGCTGGTCTGAGGACCACCTTATACCTATGGAAAGTGAGGAACAGAGCTCGGCAGGATAGAGCCGCCAGCTCTGAAACCCGCCTGATGGAAGTGATGGCCACTAGGGGAACAACTTTCCAGGAAAGGTACCTCAAAGCGATATCCTGAAGCGGTTCCAATGGATCTTCCTGCAGAACACTTAGGACCATGTTAGGAACACAGGCGTTCATCGGCGCCATATAGGGAGGTATCAAGTGGGACACTCCCCGGATGAATAAGTTTTCACCTGCAAATTGGTAGCAACCCTGCACTGGAACAGGACGGATAAGGCCGACATTTGTCTGCTGCGGAAACCTGTGGCAAAGCCCAAGTCTAATGCTCTACCGACTGAGCTATCCGGGCTCTCTGAGCCCGACTGGAGAAAAACCAAGATGTTGGAGATCGAGAATCTTAGCGGAGAAACACCGCGGCCTCGACATCAAGCAAAGAACACCTTCCAGGTGTGGTGGTAAATTCATGCTGAAGCAGGCCTCCGGGCGCTAATCGTTGTAGCGACCACCTTGCTCCTGAACCCTGCCTGGGTTAGAATCCAAGATTCAACGGCCCTGCCGTCAAACACAGGGTCCCTGCATTCGGGTGGCAAATTAGCCCTTGAGACGGTAGATCTGGGCGCCCTAGCAGGAGCCCAGGAACATCGGCGAGCAGCTGCCTTAGATCTGCGTACCACGCTCGACGGGGCCAGTGTGGGGCCAGCAGAATCGCCGGCCCCACTTCCGTCTTGATCCCTTTGCTGACTCTCGTGGCAGTGGGGAAAATAGATATGGGAGGCGATACTGGTTCCATGGTAGAACCAACGCGTCCACCGCGAATTCCTGCGGGTCCCTGGCCCGAGCGACATATGTGGGCACCTTGGCATTCACTCTGGAAACCATCAGGTCCACATCCGGAGCTCCCCACAGTTGACAAATCTGTTGAAAAACTTCGGGATATAGAGACCACTCTCCGGATGCAAGACCCTGCCGGCTGAGGAAGTCTGCCGCCCAATTTTCCACGCCCGGGATGTGGACAGCCGAAATCACCGAGTGATTTGCTTCGGCCCACTGAAGAATGTGCTCCACCTCGCGCATGTTTGTTCTGCTGCGGGTGCCCCCCTGACAAATTATGTAAACCACCGCCGTGGCGATGTCCGATGTAATCCGGACGGGGCGGCCTGCTAGAAAGTGATGAAACTTCTGCAGAGCCAGCCGAATTGCTCGTATCCCCAATAAGTTGATCGGGAGGCGTACCTCCTGTGGCGACCACCGTTTCTGGGCTGTGTGGTGGCGAAACACCGCTCCCCAACCGAGGAGACTGACGTTGATTGTCATTATCAGCCCATGACATGGGGGGAAAGGTTTCCCCTAGGCCAGAGAAGAGAACTGGTTATCCACCATCCGAACGACTGCCTGACTTGAGAGGACAGTTTGCACCGCCGATCGAGTTTGAAAGGATTCTTGTTCCAGGCTGACACGAGGCGTGCTGCAGGGGGTGAAGGATGGAACTGGATGAAAGGTATCGCTTCGATTGCTGCCACCATTTTCCCTAGGATCCTTATCGCGGATCGGATGGTATGAGGGACTGGTTGGCGTAGTGTCCGGACTCCCTGCCGGAGACTAGCGCCCTTTCCTGAGGGAGAATTATCAACCTTCAGCAAGCGTCGAAGATCATTCTTAGGAAGGAGATCCTCTGAGCTGGCACAAGGGATGATTTCTTTGCATTGACCAACCATCTAAGCAAGAGTATCTAGCGTGATGTTGACACCTTCCTCACATGCCCGTATTGACGGGCCCTTGACCAAGAGGTCGTCCAGATAAGGCAAGATGACTATGCCTCGAGAATGTAGTGTGGCCCTGACAGTTGCCATAACCTTTGTGAACACTCTGGGAGCCGTGGCTAGCCCGAAGGGTAGCGCTACGAACTGCAAATGCTGAACGCTGATGGCGTAGCGTAGCCGCCTCTGATGAGGAGGAAAAAATGGGAATATGCAGAAATGCGTCCTGGCTGTCAATTGAGGCCAAGTATTCTCACTGCTCCATGACCGCTATGACTGAACGGAGACTCCATCCGGAAATGACTGATCCTGATGAATTTGTTCAGAAGCTTCAGGTCCAAAAAAAAAAAAAAACCAGGCCTGACAGACCCGTCCTTTTTGGGAACCGCAAAAAGGTTGGAATGAAACCCCTGAGCTCTTCTGTGTTCCGGCACTGGAACAATGACTCCGTTGTGCAGGAGCGACTTGATGGCTCCCAATAGAGCCCTTACCTGGGTATCCACCCTGGAAAGCCGGGAAAGAAAAAAAACCATCTTGGAGGGTATCTGACAAATTCTATTTTGTAACCGGAGGACACCAATTCTTTTACCCATGCGTCGTGAGCAATGTTGGCCCAGACGTTGTGAAAACAGAGTAACCGGCCGCCCACTTTGCTGGTGTCGTGTGGTAAAGACCTCGAGTCATTTGGCCGATGATCCTTAGGATCTGGGTCCCCTCGATCTGGCCTGTTGAGCACGCATTCTCCCCAATGGGTTGGCTCTATATGACCTGCCGCTCCCTATCCTGATTGGGGCGGCCTGAGGTGGTGGAATTGGGCCCCGTAGTCCACCCGGAGTCCTTTAACGCATGACCCCGGACCGGTCTCCTATTCGGGTCCCGGACCAGGCTCAGGCTGCTTAGCGGCCACCACCTGACCAATGCCGTCACGCCCGGCCTAGAATGGCCGGTGGCACTGCGAAAGACCCGAAAACGTGCCTGAATCGGGTGACGAAAAAACGATTTAACCTTCTGTTGAGGGAGAAACCCGCTCTTTACTCCTGTGGAGTCGGAGATAAATTGATACAAAAATTGGCGGCCGCACTGATAAGGCAGGGAAGTCAAGGACTTCTTGGAAGTAGAATCGGCCCGCCATGTCCTCAACCCAGGGCTCTTCAGATAGAGATTGCATTAGCGGCAGCAAGTGCTGAACAATTGGCCGCATCCAAAGACGCATTCAATACATAATCTCCGGCTATCATCATGACATGTGACCTCCGAGATCTCTGCAGGTAGATCCTGCTCCTGCGCGACCTTGTTTAATGTTTCTGACTATGATATCATAGCCTTGGCTACCCAAGTTGCTGCGAACGAGTGCAGACCCTGACGCCTCATATACTGAACGACCTAGGCTCTCAATAAGGCAGTCCGTGGGATCTTTAATCGAGGAAACCCTAGAGACAGATAACAGGGTCTTAATGGCCAGGCGTGAAACCGGAGGATCCACTATCGGGGATTCCATCCATTGTTTACGGAGGTCCGGAGCAAACTGATAACGTTTCGAGTGCCCTTTAACCTGAGAAAAATGCAATTTTGGACGTTCTCTGTGCCGCTGCACTATGTCCTCAAATTCAGGGTGAGAGGAAAAAATTCTGTGCAGCCGCTTCACCCGTTTACATGCCACTTTACGCCCCGTAGCCGCTGCGGTATCATCCTCAATTCCCAGGGTCTGATTGATGGCTTCTATGAGGCTGTCCACTGTTTCACGTGACCCTGGAGTGTCCAGGTCCATGGGCTCGTCTGAGTCGCAATCTGAGGTCTGCTCGCTATCAACCACTGGTGACGGGGAGCGAGAAGCAGACCTTACGGATGCCGAAGGCACCGGATGGACTGGGCGACACCGTGTGGATTCTTTTCCCCCGGGTCTGCCTGGAGTGAGGGTGGCCCCTGCAGGCCGGAGGCTCCTGTGAGGTGGAGGTTCCCTCTAAAGGCGGCGAGACACTGTCCCTGCCCCTATCTGGGGCTTGAAGGGATTCTATTGCTCTCGTAAGCGACGCCATGTACTGTGACAGTGATCGGGCCCACTCCGGGGCATTTGACACATTGGTCGCGGTCGCAGGGGAGGGCTCCTGGGCGCGTTTGGATTCGCAGCCTTCGCATAAATGCTGCTCTGCACCCGCGGAAACGCAGCCCGACAAGAGATGCATGCCGCGTAAAAGAACGTGTGCGTCTTTGCTTTTGTTCGGACATGCTGTATCTGTCCGCTGCTGGGGATATGGGGAGGAGGTAGCCTCTCGGGCAGCACTTACCCCAGTCCTGCGCCCCCCCCCCCCCGACTCCGAAGCCAGGGCCTCGATTTTTACCGCCGCCGTGTGGGGCGGGCTGCCGGAAGTGACAAGCAGCCCCGAGGGCGGAACTTCCCGCCGCCGCCTAGCTCCGGCCGAAGCCACGGCCTCAATTTTTCCCCTACCCGACCGGGGGGGGGGGCGCGGTACCAAAAGTGGCGCTACTGACCGGCGCAGTGTTCCTGTCCTGACGGATCCAGCCCTTCTCTTGCATGGCTAGCGGACACCGCGAAGCATGCTGCGGCTGTGGGCTCCAGCCCGAAATCTTCACAGGAGCCCTCCCCGACCCTCTCCTCACCGATGATCTTCTTCAGCCTGAGCTCAGGTATGTGAGGGGGTCTTTGATAAAAAAATAGGACGGTGCAGGAACCCTAGCTCCATCTAACCCCTTCAGGGGGTGAGGAGAGGGACCGTCCGCCACCTTGCAGCACCGCCGTCTAGCGTTGGTGGAGCAGTGGGGGCCACACAGACTAGTCTTGTGCCTCTGTGCAAGCCCATGGTTTCAATACCTAGGGGTGGACAGGGCTAAGTCTGGCATAATGTCCCACGTCGCGGGAGAGGATACGTGGAGGGATACTCGCACGTGGTCGCCCGTTGATGGTTTGGGGAAATCGGATCCTTTCAATAGGATGCGTTGCCCCTGTCTTATCATCATAAAATAAAAAACAAAGAAAAAAAATAGATGTCTGGGGAAAAGTCCCAGAGATTTCCCTCGGTGCGGAAAGGATATGCGGAGACGATACTCAACGAGTGCTCGCCCGTTGATGGTTTGGGGAGATCGGACCCCTTCAATAGGATCCGTCGCCCCTGTCTCATCTTCATAGTAAACTAGAAAAAAATAGTCTGGAGAGTTCCAGACTGTGTGTGCCTCCATAGGACACTAAGCAAAAACTGATTTCCGCCCGCAATAGGGGCGAGGGTGTATACTGCGGAGGAGCTAACCTCTTTTTTTCCACTTAGTGTCAGCCTCCTAGCGGCAGAAGCATACACCCACAGTATCTGTGTCCCCCAATGAGACGAAGGAGAAAAAAAACAAATCTCAGAATCAGCGGGATCCGTTGAAGCGTTCCAGAGTTATAACCACAAAGTGACACTGGTCAGATTTCAAAATTAAGGCCTGGTCATTAACCTACAAAGTGGTCCTTAAGGGGGTAGAAACAAAAACTCTACTTAAAGGAAATCTGTCACCGGAAGTTGGAGGCCTATGTAAATGGCCTGGGTCCGGTCCGATGGGCGGTGTTCTTCTTTCTTCTCCACCCCATCCACGGCCCCCGTCTGCGATCTTCTTCAGTATTCTTCTCCATCGTTCGCGCGTGCACAATGCAATCTTACTTCGCGCATGCGCAGTATGCTTTGCCCAACTGCGGGCAAAGCCAAAAATCCTTACTGCACATGCGCTGGTCACTATGTCCCGGAACACAGGGAAATACTTCCAGGGCACAGTGTACCGGCGCATGCGCAGTAATGATTTTCAGCTTTGCCCAAAGCTGAGCAAAGCATACTGCGTGTGCCCGAAGCAGGATTGCTTTGCACACGCGCGAACGATGGAGATTACCGGAGAAGATCGCGGACGGGGGCCACGGATGGGGTGGAGAAGAAAGAAGGAACACCGCCCATCGGACCGGACCCAGGCCATTTACATAGGCCTCCAACTTCTGGTGACAGATTACTTTAATACCTAGATTACATGTAAACACATATGATGTGCACTCAAAGGCAAAATGTCTTTTGGTTAAACATAAAACAGACATTTCTACATATCTATAGCAGAATTATAAGTAGGTAGAAGAATTCACACCTTTGAGAAAGAAGAATGAATAAGAACAAGAAGGGTTAGCAGAGAATTTACAGAGACCACTTAAAGGGAATCTGTCAACCCTTTTTTCATCTAGGAGCTGCCGGCACCGCCATCAGGGGCTTATTTACAGCATTCTGTAATGCTGTAGATACCCCCGATGTAACCTGAAAGAGAAGCTAGATTATACTCACCCGGGGGGGGGGGGTCCGGTCTTGGTCCGGTGGGTGTTGCGGATCTCTCCCGATGCCTGCGCACAGCAGGACTCTGCTCTGCCCTCAACAGGGCAGCGCAGTGCGCTTGCGCTGGAGCCATGACAGGAAGGAAAGAAGAGGACGGCATCGTATGAAGATGGGAGGCGCCGGACAGGACCGCAACACCCATCGGACCGGACGCCGGGGTGAGTATAATATAACTCTATTTTCTTATCTTTCAGGTTACATCGGAGGCTTGTCTACGGCATTACAGAATGCGGAGCCGGCAGCTCCTAGTCGAAAAAAAGGGTGACAGATTCCCTTTAACTTGACACTTTACAGGCTCTACCAGGGTACAAAACATATACACCTCGTAACACAGAGCTTTGGCAGCATAAACTGGGGTTAGCCTGGTCTTTTCAAATACTGGGGGGTTTCGCAGCTTTATTAGGTTCACTAAGTATAATGGAGAAACGGCTAGTAGGTTTGTACCCTGGTACAGATGTACCTAGTTCTCATTGTATTAGTACAACTGCGATATGCACTAGCTTCAGCTGCTAAGACAGGAGCTAAAAGCATTAGATATTCCAAGCAAGCAGTATGTGTAGGGTTGAATAGGAAGCGAGTTGTGCAGCAATCCATCTGAGGTACAGCAAGCAGCTCATCATTACCACTTTGTAAAGTCTGCCGTCCACCAGCCAGCACCCCGCTTGGCAACATTCCAGTAGGGGTTAAACCCTTCAGTGTCAGGACACTTTCACTCTCCTCCCTTGAATAAAAAAAAAAAGGATATTTGTCATTTGTGAGGACAAACTGGATCAGAGTAATCAGATATTGTTGATATATCGACAGGATCTAGGAAAGCAGGCAAAGTGCAAACAGAGAAAACAAAAAAAAAAATATAGTCCGCATTTTACAACTGGCAGAGTTGCCCCATGCTGTAATAGTTTCAGAATCAAGAAAAAGTCAACAAAGAACAGGAAGCAGAAATGATCGACAGGAATGCTGGTCACCTATGGCATTTAAGTCTCCTGGTGGGACAAGGCAACACCTAAACCTATTTCACTAATATGTAGGGACATGACACTGCTATTTTATTACTAGCTGGGTAACTAGTTCACCATTCTTATGTCTCAATTCATCAGTTTTCACCATAGTTCTGGCGTAAAGTTGGTGGAAAGGTTGTAATATTTTCGCACATCTGATAGTTATGCAAAAATTTAGCAACTAATGTCTTTTTCCACCAGCTCCAGCCAACAGAATCTAAAAGATGTGCCAAATTCAATTAGAACTCTTAATGAGGCGCATATTTCTGCAGCACAGCCTTCACATGAGCATATACAGTAACTCTGACGAGAGCTGATATTTTGTAGGCCAGCACTTGCTCCAGTGTTATACTAAGGGGCAGTATGCTGCGAATGGCTCCACAAATCAGATCATGCGCTCCCATTTAAGTCTAAGTGTGAGCATAAAATATCGTACTGCACTGCGCTCAGATGTCATACAAGTGCAGTCCGATTTACATGGACACAGGTAATGGAGAAATTAAATTTGGTCTTCTTCTCAGCGCCTGCAATACGATTCTCTCATATGAGAAAACTGGATCACAGAAAACAGACACGCAGATCAGTTTGAGCCAAGCATCATTATCAATCAGATTCCCTTGCATGAGAGACTCACTCATATGACCTCAGCCCAAGTAAGGAACCACCACTCCACACAGTGATTCGGCAAGTTACAGAAGTGCTCACGCGGTACTGGAGCGGACCAGAATGCTGATGGGAGTGGGACAAGATGACAACTTAATACATACCCTCATAACACGTAAACACGATAATTCAAGTGTCAAATGAAACACAAAAATAAATTATGTGCATCTATAAGCAAAAAGTGGGCAGCCTTAGACTTTAATTTTTAAAGAATTTTCTATTATAGTTTTAATAGAGCTTTATTTTCTTTTGTTCACATCTTCTAATATAATATATGTTATTAGGGATAAGCGAATGTGTTTGGTGATACTCGATCATGGTTCTTGGATGGGCTCGTTAATTGGTGAGTAATGGGCGTTGCACAATGTAATACTAGAATCCCCACCCTACATCTTTGGCGCCTGGAACGAAGCCAATAAGCATACATGGATTCCTTGTGAGTCACTGTAATGCCGCAGACATCTTGGTTGTGACATTACTGTGACTGGCGGTCCGTCTGACATCAGGAGAGATTATAAAAGGACAGGCATTGCCCAGCTCAGCACACTGACGCCATTGCACAGCTCTGTGACCCTTCATATTGGAGGGCGAGCGTGCTTGTCCAGGCCTATCTGTGTGCACAGTGTAATGAATCAGAGGTCTGTAGTGTTGATACTGATGCTGAAGATGAGCCATTGTACTATGAGCCCTTCTCAGGGCTAATAGTTTGTAGCCCATACAATCTGCATTTAGACTAGGGAGAGAGTCACAGGAGCAGGAAGAGTGACGGAATCCAGTCTGTAGACAGGGATTAGGCCTGTGCAGTCGAATGACAAATATATTGCTGCAGTTTTTTTTTTCCATTCTACATAACGGCACCACGAGAGAGGGGATCCACCCAACAAGGACAGGAAACCTTCAAGATAAAAGCGGCGGCTCCTCTCTCCGCATCAGTTGGTTTCCTTGTCCTCGATGGGGAACCCTCAAGATGAAAACCTCTTGAAGATTCTTGAAGAGGAGGATGCCTGGGCCTGGGTCGGGTGATTACTGGCAAGCACCGGTCTGCTACACCAGTCACCGGTAGTCGCCTCGGGGGCCATATATTCCTATGCCCCACCCTGAGCGAATGCATGGCCACAGCCCGTGAGCCAATTGCCCGGGTGAAGTTTGAGCCTCAGAGACCACATGCGGTGTACCCTCCCAGATGCCAACATACCCCATAGAAGTCCACGGAGGCCACTTTCTGTGCTCCCTCCCTGTTGACATGTGGTGGCCATGCAGCCCGTGAGGCACATCAGTGCCCGGGCAGAGGTAAGACTCCTCGGAGGACCCTTTCAGGATCCCTCCCTGTCGAGAACGGGCCTGACGCCGGGGACTGCCATAGAAAGAAGTACCTGCAAACAGCGTGGCCAGAGGCGTTGAGGCTTCCTCCTGAAGACTAGGTCCATGGGGGCCGCAGGTATGAGGGCAGCAGCAGGTGTCATGGCGGCCGATGGCGTGGGAATGCCGTAACAGACCCGGGCGCAAACCGGAAGGGAAGGCCGGGTGCGCGCAACTGATGTTGACACCCGAGCACAGGCAGCGGCCGGGTGCATGAGCAGGAGCGCACACCGGAAGTGGCCTGGGCGCGCACCGGAAGTAGTATCCGGGGGGGTGCGCAGGCAGTGCGTACACCGGGGGAACAGAGGTGGCGGTGGGCACCTGGAAGGAGTGGGCACTGAAGGTGCTCCGGAAGCAGAGGTGCAGCAGCCTCAGGACAGTATGTCAGCAGCAAGTCCCGGGGGCGCGCGCACACATTATCCCGGGTAATATTCTGGGCACTAGATAATCCAGCACGCACCGGATGTGGTTGCCGGGTGCACGGGCCAGCTGCAGTGTGCATGCATGGGGGTACATCCAGGAAGTGCAAGCGGCCAGCAGGTGCAGGATCAACCAGGTGATTAAAAAAATGGGGTAATTGCTGTCAGAAGTGCTGGCAGGGGGTCACCAACCATTCTAGGTTGAATGTGACTGTTCTCATCTGAAAGCGGCAGCAGCTAACTTGTTAAGATTGAGAGCCTTTTTCGCCAGAGCACTTACAACCGCGCCAGGGGGTGCAGGAGTGGCGGTCACGCTCAGATGAGAGGAGCCAGACGTGCCATATCTACAGTGGAAGCCGCTCGGACAGCATACGGGAGGATAGTCATGGTGTAAAAAAGGAGGGGTCCACAGTCCCGATGGGAGACATGTGTACAGACCAGTCAGCCTCCAGATCCGGTACGCGTCCTGTGAAGCGTTCGAGTGGTGAGTGAGCTTCGAGAAAGTCCAGTACAATAATGTCTGTTCTCTTTCTCTCTCTCTCTCTCGTCTCCGAAATCTCTCCTTATGGAGTCCTCCTGAGAGATCAATGAGGGGCTGGCCTATCCCTTGCTTTGCCATCCGTGTCCGTTGACTGCAAGGCCCTTACTGATTTACAGACTTCTGACTACATCAGGGATCTCAGGCTCTTGGCAAAGAGGGTGTCTCCTCCACTACTGTTTTATTAATACAGGCCTGACAACTTCTTATTCCTAAGGGATTTTTTTTTTTTTTTTGCATAAGGAATATTACTTATTCCTAGCTTTTGATTTACCCCCTTTTTTTAGGGACCTCCAATGCTCTACCCCCACCAATGTATGTAAAAAGAGGGGAGAGAGGAGAATCATAGAATTCTATGATTCTCCTCTCTCCCCTCTTTTTACATACATTGGTGGGGTAAAGCATTGGAGGTCCCTAAAAAAGGGGTAAATCAAAAGCTTAGGAATAAGCAATATTCCTTATGCAAAAAAAATCCCTTAGGAATAAGAAGTTGTGTCAGGCCTGTATTAATAAAACAGTAGCGGAGGAGATACCCTCTTTGCCGAGAGCCTGAGATCCCTGATGCAGTCAGAAGTCTGTAAATCAGTAAGGGCCTTGCAGTCAATGGACACGGATGGCAAAGCAAGGGATAGGCCAGCCCCTCACTGATCTCTCAGGAGGACTCCATAAGGAGAGATTTCGGTAGAAAGATAGAGGTTTACTCCCCCCTATTTAAAAAATAAAACAAAATAAAAAATAAGCACCCCATATAATTCCTGGAGGACAATTATAAATTGGAAAAGACCTCAACAGGTATCTGATAATCCAGTCTTCCAAGGTGGAGCCGATAAGATCAGCAGTGGAACTCATCCTTCCTCAGGGTTATATAGCAGTCCTGGGCCTCAAGAACGCTTATCACCACATTCTGACCGGCAATAAGGCCGGAAATGTCAGAGTGGCAGTCAAGATGACTTCTCAGTGGCGTCACTTTCAATAAGGGGCTCTGCCCTTTGGAGTAGCAATAGCCCTAAAGTTTTCACAAAGATTAATTGCAGAAGTCACAGCACACCTCAGAGAAAAGATACTCTGATGATACCATATCTGGACAACTTCTTGATAGTGGGAGGAAGTCTCCCTTACTGTCGAGAACAAGTCAGAATAGTGATGGAAACATACAGACGCTGGGGTGGCAGTTGAACCTCAAAAAAAATCCAAACTGGAACTGGAAAAAAAAGCCAGAAATGGCTCTGTGAAGGACCATATCAGTATTGGGGTCCCTCACCTCCTGCACACCAGCAGTGAAATGGGCCCAGTTCCACACAAGGGAACTATAAGGGTGTGTGCTACAGAACAACCGGGAACTTCAGGAACGGTTAGAGCAGAGGCTCACCCTCCAGACTATGCACTCCACTCAGGTGGCGGTTACAGATAGTCATCTCCGAGAGGAGTACCTTGCACACACACACAACCTCCAAGGTGGTGACTATGGACACCAGTACTTGGGGGTGGGAAGCCCACCTAGACACATTATGGCTCCAGGATCGCTAGGCCAGGGAGGAAAGAAATCTATCCTCAAACGATTAAGAACTTCTAACGAATCGAAAAATTTAAAGAGGACACCATGTAAGAGTCAGACAACCAAGCAGTGGTTGCATATGTAAACCACCAGGGAGACACCCGTTCTCAGTCCTTGATGTAGATAGTCACCAGTCCTTTTAGGCTGAAGGTGACTGCTCTTGTCAAAAGGCCTCCGCTAAGCAGCTTGAGGCCGGATTCATGACTCTGGCAGAACACCAGTTCCTCTCATTACAGGCCCTGCATATCCGAGGTATAGACAACCTGAAGGCAGACTGTCTGAGCAGGAACCACTTGAGGCAAGGAGAATGGTACCTAAAAGAATCCATTTTTCAACGGATAATGCACATGTGGGAAAAACCCAGTATAGATCTCTCCTCCTCAAAAAAGCCAACAGGAAGGTTCAGAAATTCTGTTCCCTAAGTCCAGCAGACGCCTTCAGGATAGAGTGGACATCAGGTCTTCCGTACGCCGTCCCTCCAATATGCCTCATACCAGCGGTTTTGTGGAAGATCAGGGAGGACAGAGCCAGAGTGATTATGATAGCCCCCTTTTGACCAAAAAGACCATGGTCCTATTGGCTGAGTGATTGTCAGTGACAGAGGTCTAGGGCCTTCTAACACAGAGTCCCTTCAATCACCCTCAGAGATCCAGGCTGCAGTTGACAGCCTAAAATTTAAAAGGTCACTACTAGAGAAAAAGGGATTTTCCGCAGCGTTAATATCCACCTTACTCAGTAGCAGAAAACCAGTGACTACAATATGTAAAAAAATTCTTATCTACCTCAGACCCAATACAGGAAGGGAAAGTCCCGATAGTGGTAATACTGGAATTTCAGAAGAAAGGTTTAGGATTGGGGTTAGCTACAGGGCTGTGGAGTCGGTAAGCCAAACCTGCGACTCCGACTCCAACATATATTGATTATATTTAAGTGAAAAATTTATTGTAGTACAATGTGAACACCAGACATTTAATCATTTTTATGATCAAGACATTTAGATAGAACATAATATATATTTATTGGAATACAACCAATAGCCAGGATCAAAAAACTTTCAGAACCTCATACTGTTCCGCAGAATCTCAGAACCTAATACTGTTCCGCAGAATCTCATACTGCACACCTCAGCTGCTGCAGAACCTTATACTGCACACCCCTACACTTGAAAATAAAGCCTGCACCTTAAGATGTGGTGAATGCAGTCTATTTATTCCAACTATCATTTGATGTTGATGTGTTACTGAAGACGGGCAATGCCTGTCTTGGGCGTCCTTTTGGGCAGCTATGAGGTGTACCTGACTGGTGCTAAAAAAAAGGAGTGTTAGTCTGTGTGCTACCCGGCTTTCATTCTTTTTGGTACAGATAAGATATGGATAGACAGATATGGATAAATGGATAGATAGAGCAGATTTCTAATCTGCTTTTGCTATTGAAAGCATTATCTATGAGCTCAAAAACCTTTCAGGTGATGCGGTTTTTTAAAAAGCTGATCTGCTTTTGCAGCTGAAAAACGTATCCTCAAAAAACGCAGCAAAAACGCTGTGTGAATTTAGCCTTAGATCAGGAATAGAACAGCCATTTATAGGACATTTCATAACTTTCCCAAATTTCTATGAAAAAATATTCAGCACATTCTGCATTGAACTACTGTACCCAATTTATTATATCTTTTAGGAGTCGGACCATTTTATACCGACTCCACCAAAATGAGCTCCAACTCCACAGCCCTGTCAGTACCCTCAAAGTACACATCTCAGCCCTGGCAGCCTTATTCAAAACTGCGACCTGGCAAACAATAGGTGGGTGGCCAGGTTTATCCGGGCCTGTACTAGAGCTGACCCTGTACTAGAGCTGACTCTGTCCGGTCCCCTACTCCTCCTCCTTGGGATCTAAATTTAGTCCTATCATCTCTGACAAAGAGTCTGTTTGAAACACTAAACACAACATGAGATAAAGTGTTAACTTTAAAGACAGCCTTATTAGTAACGCTCACATCGGCCTGTAGGTTGAGGACTTGCATTATCAACAGACCCTCCCTTACACTCAGGCCATGGGCAATAGAGTTGTGTTAAAATTAGATCCAGCACACCTTCCCAAGGTGGTATAAAAATTCCATAGGACTCAGGAGATAATCTTGTCATCCCTTTGTTCTAACCCTAACTACCAGAAGGAGGAGAGGCTTTATTGTATAGATATGAGGAGATGTCTCCTGCAATATTTAGAGGTAACTAGACCTTGGAGAAAAAACAGAGGGCCTTATTAGTCTCATTCCAAGGGGCAAGGGAGAGCCTTAAAAGCCTCTAAACAGACTGTAGCTAGATGAGTGAGAAAGGCCATTATGCCAGCATATAACAGTGCAGGCAGGGCTATTCCAGAAGGTATAAAAGCCCACTCCACGAGGGCCATGGCGACGTCCTGGACTAAGAGAGCAGACGCTCTCATTTACCAAATCTGTAAGGCGGCGACTTGGTCCGCTCCATCTACCTTTGTCAGACATTATAGGTTAGACCTATTTGCTACCTCTGATCTCACATTCGGGAGAAGAATGTTACAAGCAGTGATCCCTCCCTAAGAAAATGCAAATCTCTGTAACTCTCTCGTGGTGCCGTCATGTAGAATGGAAAAATACGGGTATTACATACCTAGTAATGTGTTTTTTCATGAGACATGACGGCACCTTTTTATTCCCTCCCTATTGATCACATCATTAGTGGGATACATTATTAGCATTATATACTCCCTTGGGTGTTGGAAAATTAGTAGTGTAAAGGATGTATTATTTATATGTACACTAACCTGCGGCGTTCCTCTCGTGCTCTGCATAACAACTGATGTGGAGAGAGGAGCCGCCCCTTTTATCTTGAAGGTTTCCTGTCCTTGTTGGGCGGATCCCCTCTCTTGTGTTGCCGTCAGGTCTTATGAAAAAACACATTACCAGGTATGTAATACCCGTGTTTTGCGGGTACTGGAAAAACTGAATATATTTTGGTCCATGAAGTATTACATGCTTTGAGGTCCTTTTTTATGTTCTATAACACTCAAAAATCGTTGAAACATTTTCCTGGGCTACATTTCTCCCCCATGCACTATTCCGTAGTGTTTAGAAAATTTCTGTGATCTCTAAAAGTGAACAAAAGCTTTTAAAAAAGTTGTAGGCTTCTATTTCTCAGGCATACAGTGTTACAGTTTGTGAATACTTCTGGGATCTCTAAAAGTGAACAAAAGCGACAATGAGTGGTGGACGCTGAGGAGGAACAGGAGATGGTGGCTAGCGCAACAGATGCTAGTAGCCACACAACCTTCTCCTATGTGAATGAGCACTGGTTGTTGACCCTGCTAGACCCACACTACAATGAGTACTTTGCACCTCTTCTTCCTGAGGTGGAGAGGACTTGTAAAATGGTGCTATACCAGAAGGCCATTGTACAAAATATGTTGAAAAAATTCCTTCAGACAACGCTAGTGGCATGGAGGCAAGCTTCCTTGCCCAACCAAGGAGAAGAGGCCAGGGAAACACACAGTAGAGACAGGGGTACAACTGTCAAAGGCCTGGGCCAATTATATGACACCAGCCAAGCGCCTGATAACCAGGTATTTTTGACGAGGGAAAAGTTTTTAAAGATGGTCAAGTAATACCTGGCCAAACAAACCAGCATACTCCCCAACTCCGCTGCAACTTTAAACTATTAGGTCTCAAACCTGGACACCTGGCACGAACTGTGCCTTGAAGGTATTGTTCTGCTCTGGCTAGCATCTAGTCGGCGCGAGTTTTTAGTGCCGCCGGTCAGGGTCATAAGATAAAAGACGCTTTCGCCTGTCAGAGAATGCAGATAAGCACACTCTCATAAAAATGAACAAAGCCTTGATTAGCCCACACTTTTCTACACCACATGACAGCAGCACATAAAGTGTTTTAAATATTTTAATGAGACCTGCTAGTTATTGCCTTACAGGGGTGTATGGATGATCCTCATCATATTTTCTGTCTGGCTTTGCTTTTTCTGCAAGCCTTTATGATTAAGTACATAAACTGCACTTTCAAAATATTTTCCTTTAAAATGTTATGGATACAATGACTCTTTTATACAGTTTAACATGGATTTTGTTGCATTAACCCCTTCACCCCCAAGGGTGGTTTGCACGTTCATGACCGGGCCAATTTTTACAATTCTGACCACTGTACCTATATGAGGTCATAACTCTGGAACGCTTCCATGGATCCCGGTGATTCTGACATTGTTTTCTCGTGACATATTGTACTTCATGTTAGTGGTAAAATTTCATTCAAATAACTTGCGTTTATTTGTGAGAAAAACGGAAATTTGGCGAAAATTTTGAAAATTTCGCAATTTTCCAACTTTGAATTTTTATGCCCTTAAATCACAGAGATACGGCACACAAAAAACTTGATAACTAACATTTCCCACATGTTTACTTTACATCAGCACAATTTTGGAACCAAAATTTTTTTTTGTTAGGAAGTTATAAGGGTTAAAAGTTCACCAGCGATTTCTCATTTTTACAACACCATTTTATTTTTAGGACCACATCACATTTGAAGCCACTTTGAGGGGTCTATATGATAGAAAATACCCAAAAGTGACACCATTCTAAAAACTGCACCCCTTAAGGTGCTCAAAACCACATTCAAGAAGTTTATTAACCCTTTAGGTGCGTCACAGGAATTTTTTTGAATATTTAAAAAAAAAAATGAACATCTAACTTTTTTTTCAAATTGTGCAATTTGTCCTGAGTACGCTGATACCCCACATGTGGGGGTAAACCACTATTTGGGCGCATGGCAGAACTCGGAAGGGAAGCAGCGCCATTTGACGTTTTGGGCTGGAATTGAGATCGGACACCATGTCTCGTTTGGAAAACTCCTGATGTACCAAAACAGTGGAACCCCCCCACAAATGACACCATTTTGGAAACTAGACCCCCTAAGGAACTTATCTAGATGTGTGGTGAGCACTTTGACCCCCCCAGTGCTTCACAGAAGTTTATAACACCCGGGCGTGAAAATAAAAAATTCGTATTTTTTCCACAAACATGATCTTTTAATCACCATTTTTTTATTTTCCCAAGGGTAACAGGAGAAATTGGACCCCAAAAGTTGTTGTCCAATTTGTCCTGAGTATGCTGATACCCCATATGTGGGAGAAAACTACTGTATGGGCACACGTCGGGGCTCGGAAGGGAAGTAGTGACGTTTTGGAATGCAGACTTTGATGGAATGGTCTGCGGGTGTCATGTTGCATTTGGAGAGCCCCTAATGTACCTAAACAGTGGAAACCCCCAACAAATGACCCCATTTTGAAAACTAGACCCACTAAGGAACGTATCTAGATGTGGGGTGAGCACTTTGAACCCCCAAGGGCTTCACAGAAGTTTATAATGCCAGGGCATGAAAATAAAAAAATCGTATTTTTTCCACAAACATGATCAATTAGTCCCCAATTTTTTCATTTTCCCAAGGGTAACAGGAGAAATTGGACCCCAAAAGTTGTTGTCCAATTTGTCCTGAGTACGCTGACACCCCATATGTGGGAGAAAACTACTGTATGGACACACGTCGGGGCTCGGAAGGGAAGCAGTGACGTTTTGGAATGCAGACTTTGAAGGAATGGTCTGCGGGTGTCATGTGCTTTTGGAGAGCCCCTGATGTACCTAAACTATTGAAACTCCCCACAAGTGACCCCATTTTGGACACTAGACCCCCCACGGAACTTATCTAGATGTGTGGTGAGCACTTTGAACCCCCAAGTGCTTCACAGAAGTTTATAACACTCGGACGTGAAAATAAAAAAATCATTTTTTTCCACAAAAATGATATTTTTGCCCCCAATTTTTTATTTTCCTAAGGGTAACAGGAGAAATTGGACCCCAAAAATTGTTTTGCAATTTGTCCTGAGTAGGCTGATACCCTACATTTGGGGGTAAAACACTGTTTGGGCGCATAGCAGAGCTTGGAAGGGAAGGAGCACCATTTGACTTTTTCAACTCAGAATTGGCTGGAATTGAGATCAGACGCCATGTTGCATTTGGAGAGCCCCTGATGTGCCCAAACAGTGGAAACCCCCAATTCTAACTCCAACCCGAACCCTAACACGCCCCTAACCCTAGCCCTAGCCCTACCCTAACCCTACCCCAACACACCCCTAGCCCTAACCCTAGCCCTAACCCTAATGGAAAAATGGAAATACATTTTTTTAATTTTATTATTTTTCCCTAACTAAGGGGGTGATAACGGGGGGTTTGATTTACTATTTATGGCGGTTTTTATGTTTGGCGGCTGTCGCACGCTAAAAGACGCTTTTTATTGTAAAAATAGTTTTTGCATCACCACATATTGAGAGCTATAATTTTTCTGTATTTTGACCCACCGAGTCATGTGAGGTCTTATTTTTTGCGGGACAAGTTGACGTTTTTATTGGTACCATTTTCGGGCACGTGAAATTTTTTGATCGCTTTTTATTCCGATTTTTGGGACGCAGAATGAACAAAAACCAGCGTTTCATGAATTTCTTTTGGGGGGGGTGCGTTTACACCGTTCCGCGTGCGGTAAAATTGATAAAGCGGTTTTATTCTTCGGGTCAGTACGGTTACAGCGATACCTCATTTAGGTCGTTTTTTATGTTTTTGTCGGTTTTATGCAATGAAAACTTTTATATAAAAAATAATTATTTTTGCATCGCTTTATTCAGCGAGCTATAACTTTATTTTTTCGCTGATGATACTGTGTGGCGGCTCGTTTTTTTGCGGGACAAGATGACGTTTTCAGTGGTACCATGGCTATTTATATGCGTCTTTTTGATCGCGCGTTATTACACTTTTTGTTTGGCGGTATGATAATAAATCATTATTTTTTGCTTCGTTTTTTATTTTTATTTTTTAAGGGGTTCGCTAAAGGGGTTAACTAATGGGACAGTTTTATAGGGCGGGTCGTTACGGACGCGGCGATACCTAATATGTGTACTTTTATTGTTTTTTTTTTTATTATTTCCAAAAAATGGATTTATTGGGGGAATATTTTTTTTTTTTTCTCTAATTTATTTGGCGATTTTTTTTTAATTATTTTTACACTTTTATTTTTTTTTTTACTTTATTAAATAGTCCCAGGTGGAACATCACTGTCCTGTGACAGATCGCTGATCTGTCACATCACAGATCACTGTGACAGATCAGCGATCTGACACAGGCAGTGCCGAAGGCTTCCTCATGCCTGCGCTTTGCAGGCACTGAGGAAGCCAGCTTCCGCAGGCCCCCGAAGGCCCCCGTCGCCATCTTGGATTCGGGGGCCTGGAGGAAGGGAGTCCCCCGCAGCAGCGCTGCACATTGCGCTGCCGTGGGGGGCTCAGGGAAGCACGGAGGGAGCCCCCTCCCTGCCGATGCTTCCCTTTAACCCCCGGTACACCGCGATCGCGTTTGATCGCGGTGTGCAAGGGGTTAACGTGTCGGGGGCGGTCCGTGACCGCCCCTGACACATTGTGCCGGGTGTCAGCTGTGATAATCAGCTGACACCCGGCCGCGATCAGCGGCGCTCACCACGTGGGCGCCGCTGATCGCGCCGACGTACTATCCCGTCCCCGGTCATACGGGCCCGGGTACCGTGGACGGGATAGTACGTCGGATGGCAGGAAGGGGTTAAAGTGGTATGCAAAATGTAGAAAGAGTGTAGAAAGTTCAGGATTAGATTACTCATCCATACAGTATTATGTGCTTTCTGTCACATTTTGGTGGTGTATGACAGTAGAAAAAAAGTTTGAAAATTTTGCTTGTTTTTTCACATTTCTTATCCATACACTATTCCGTGTTCTGAAGTACAGTTTTATGATAAACAAGACTTTACAAATTTTGCTGGGTTACATTTCTCAGCAACGCAGTATTACGTGTTCTTGGGTACATTTTTCAAAATGTTATCGTTATTATATTAATCACTGTATTCTGTGGTCTGGAGTACATTTCATTGCTATATAAAACAAAAAAACTTGTTAAAAATGAATCATTATATTGCTAATCCATAGGGTATTACCACCTTCTTGGGTACATTTAGTTGGTCTATAAGCCTCAAAAAAACTTGGTCAAAATTTTATCGTTATTATATTGCTAAAAGCCTCAAAAACCGTTTAAAATTTTTTTTATTGATATTCTATTGCTCATCCATAGACTAACCTGTAGCCTTGAGTACATTTCGTTGGTATATAACCCGCAAAAAACTTGTTCAAAAACTTATCAGTATTATATTGCTCATCCATAGGGCATTACATTCTTCTTGGGTACAGTTCATTGTTATAAGACTCAAAATTATCAATATTATATTACTCATCCATAGAGTGTACCATATTCTTGGGTAGATCACGTTGCTATACTAGCTTCCAAAACCTTTTTTCAAAGTCTTAGGCTAAGGCTGAATGCAGACGTACTTTTTGCTCTGCGGATTTTTCCGCGCAGAATTGAAGAAATCCGCAGGTCAAATGACCTGCATTTTTCCTGCGGATTTCTTCCACTTTTAGGCTATGTGCCCACGGTGCGTGTTAAAACGCACACCAAAAACCGGACTCCTTCCCAGAAATCGTGCGTTTTTTTCCCCGCACGATTTTACCGCGATTATGATCGCGATTTTCGTGTGCGATATTCAAGCACTTTCCAAGCGATTTGAAGCATCGCTTGGAAAGTGATTGACAGGTTGGTCACACTCGTCAAACATAGTGTTTGACAAGTGTGACCAGGTTTTTACTATTGAGGCTGCCTATGCGGCATCAATAGTAAAAGATAGAATGTTAAAATGTTAAAAAAAAAATAAAAAAAAATAAAAATCGGTGTATATTTACCTTCCGGCGTCCCGCGCTGCATTCCCAGGCCACAGCGTTCCCAGTAATGCCTTGCGAGACCTGTGATGACGTAGTCTCGCGTTGCTATAGCGATCTCGCGAGACCGCTAGAGAGTCACGCGAGACTACGTCATCACTGGCCCGTGCCGCAAGGCATTACTGGGAACGCTTAGGCCGGGAATGCAGCGCGGGACGCCGGAAGGTAAGTATACCCCGATTTTTTATTTTTTATTCTTTTTTTTACAGGGGTATGGTACCCAGGGCCTGGAGGACAGTCTCCTCTCCTCCACACCGTGGGTACCAACCGCACATGAGACGCTTAACTTCCTGCATGGTGGGCACAGCCACATGCGGGAAGTAAGCGATTCTCATGCATTCCTATGGGTGCGGAATCGCGGCAATTCTTTGCGATTCCGCACAAAAGATTGAGCATGCTGCGATTTTTTCCGCGATGCGATTCCGCCGCGGAAAAAAGCGCAGCATTAGCACAGCATGTGCGGAATGCTATAGGAATGCATGGGGGGCGTTCTGTACACGATTTTTAAACATTTTCGCACCGAAAATCGCGGCAAAAACGCTTAAAAATCACTACGTGGGCACACAGCCTTAATGTGGTTTTCTTGCGGTTTTCCACTGCGGTTTTCCCCCTGCGGATTTGAAGACTGGGGAGGTGGAAAACCGCACAAAAGAAGTGACATGATGCGGATTTTGTACCGCAGGAAAACCGCACGGAAAAATCCGCAGCGTCTGCACAGCAGTTTTTTTTTTCCATTGATTTAAATGCTACTGTACATCACAATGCGGATATGCAACGTTTCTGCGCAGTAAAATCCGCTGCGGATACGCTGGAAACCTGCATCGTGTGCACACAGTGCAGACGTATTCTTTTGCCCTGCGGATTTTTCCGCGCAGAATTGAAGAAATCCACAGGTCAAATGACCTGCATTTTTCCTGCGGATTTCTTCCTTTTTTCTTGCGGTTTTCCCCTGCGGATTTCCCCCTTCGGATTTGGAGAATGGAGCAGGTGGAAAACCGCACAAAAGAAGTGACATGCTGCATATTTTGAACCACAAGAAAACCGCGCGGAAAAATCCGCAGCGTCTGCACAGCGGTTTTTTTTTCTATTGACCAACATGCTACTGTACATCACAATGCGGATATGCAACGTTTCTGTGCGGTAAAATCCGCTGAGGATCCGCTGGATATCTGCATCGTGTGCACATGGCCTTAGGTTGAATGCACAAGATGCAGATTGATGGGAGTTTTTCAACTCGGATTTGTGACAAAATTAGATGCCAGCGTAGCGAATGACAAAACTAAAGTGTCACGTACACGGAGTATTTTTGACTTGCAGATTTGGTGCAGAAAATAATATGCAGCATGTCAATTCTCTGTGCATTTTTGCCCTGCGTTTTTCACCATTGACATCACTCAAACCAACCAAAAACGCATCTGCCAAGAGATGCAGAAATGGTGCTGAAATTTTACTCAACGTGTGCACATAACCTTATCGGTATTATATTGCTCACCCACAGACTATTCCATTTTCTTGGTATATATCCCTCAAAAGTGGATAGCTTTTATGAGTCTAGGCATACCAATAGATGACAATTTAAACAGAATGTGTATGAGACCTTACTTTAGGTCTAATACATAATACAGGGTGTATCTGAGTCCTTTATTTTTGGCAGTTCTTGCTTTCATCATAAAATACACTGAAATTTCCAATTTAATTAAAAAAAAAAAAAATTGTTTACTTAACCCCTTTCCTACATTGGACGTACTATTCCGTCCATGTGACCCAAGTCCCATGGACGGAATAGTACGTCATGCCCTTTAATGCGACATTGCGACTTAAGTAGCGGTGATCGCATTAAAATGCCAACGCCATCTTAACTCAGGGTAGATGGCCTCGGCATCCCGGGCTGTTTCCTCCCTGGTCCGCCCCCCTGAGCGCTGTGATTGGCTGTTCAATTCCGAACAGCCAATCACAGCGCTTCTCATTATTTCAGCCAACGAGTTTCTAGGCTAGGATCGAGTACCGATGCTGCCAGGCACCGGCGAAAAGCCCTCGGATTGGCTCGATCGCCGATCTAATCGATCGCGCCAATCGCAGGGCACAGCGGCGGAATATCGTGTGACCGCTCTGTGACCTTTCATTGACTTGCAGGTGACCTGTCTAACGTCTCTGTAGGTGTCCTCACTCTAGCTGAGGAATCCTGCAGAGAGGTCAGACGCAGCAAGAGCTCCTGTGCTGGGTAATGTGGTGCCACAGCAACCTGTAGCATCACAATCCCTGCAGAAAAAAGGAGAAGAAAGAAAAAAGTACACTACAACTGTAAGTGTTAAGTGATCCATGATCCTCTTCTGCCCAATCTATCTTCACCCCCCCATCCTCCTTCCCACTTTGCGCCGCCTCCGAGCGTTGATCAGTGACGCACTTCACCGATCAACACTTGTGCTCGCTTTTTTTCACTCAGCCCCCTTTGCTCCATCTCCGCACACACATCCCGCAGCCGCAAAACTTTGATAAGTGACGCGCGTCACTTATCAGAGCTTGTGCCTGCAGTTTTTCATTTTTTTCACCCCCCCATTGTGCCACCTAACTACAACCCTAACTGTTGATCCCTGCCCGATCTCTATTCATCCACCCCAATCCCCCTCTTTTTACCCCCCTTTGCGCCGCCTCCGTGTGCACATTTAGCAGCCGCTGAATTTTGATAAGGGACGCAATTCACTTATCAAAGCTCGAGCCGGCTGTTTTCCACTTTTCTTTTTCACCCCCCTTGCGCCACCCGTGTGTGCACATCCAGCAGCAGCTAAATTTTGATAAGTGACGCCGTTCACTTATCAGATGTAGGGCCTGCTGTTTTAGACTTTTTTTCACAGGTATTTTTCATCCCCATTTGCTCTTTTTTCCTTTTAGCTTTTTCTTTTTCAAAATAGTTTGCACCAATCACTAGCGTGCCCCCCCACACACATAGTTATTTAGTACATCCAAGCACTATACTCACACAAAAAAATGTCCCGCTCATTACGTTCGTCCCTGATTCTTCATCCTCTTCCCCCTTCTCATCTTCCTCCTGGGGTCCTGCGGAACCGCCACGCAGACGCCCCAGGACAGAAAATGAGGCAGCGCCCACCATGCCCGCAGCTGATTCAGCAGACCCTGTGCGGACCTCGCCCCCCGAAAATTACGAGCCACTGATTCCTGATTATGTGGCAGAATCAGGAATCAAGTTTGACACCACCAGCCTCACAGGAATTGACTTTTTCAAAGTCTTTTTCTCTGAGGATTTTGTTAACCTCATGGTGGAGCAAACTAATTTGTACGCTCGTCAATTTTTTTAACAAAACCCGCGTTCATCATATTCTAACTGGTCTCCTGTAGATGCAGTTGAAATGACGCAGTTTTGCGGACTGGTCCTCCACTTGGGTATCCTGAAGAAGCCCAAACTTCGGCAATATTGGAGTGTTGATATTTTATACAACATTCCAGTGTTCCGAATGGTCATGGTCCGGACGCGTTTTCAGTCCATCCACAAATTCATGCATTTTAACGATAATGCACAGTGTCCCGCACGAGATGACCCCGACTTTGACCGTCTGTTCAAAGTTCGGCCAGTCATCAAACACAAAAAGTTTACTGAAGTGTACGTGCCCCAAAGGGACATCTCCATGGATGAGTCCTTAATCCATTTTAAGGGCAGGCTCGGATTCCGTCAATACCTGCCCAGTAAGAGGGCCAGGTACGGAATCAAACTCTATAAGCTGTGTGAGAGTACCTCAGGGTACACCCACAGGTTTTGAGTGTACGAAGGAAAGGACACCAGGATTGAACCCCCCGAGAGTCCTGTCCTGGGAGTGAGTGGGAGTGTAAGGGATTTGGTGCACCCACTGCTGGATAAAGGTTATCACCTCTACACTGATAAATTTTATACCAGCGTCCCACTCTACAAATGCCTCTCTGCATCTCTGCACGAGGTACCGCAAAAATCAGAGAAGCCCCACGAAGACGCTACTTGGGCAGATGCTCCGAAAAGGTGAGCGCAGAGCCCAATGTAGCGACCACCTGCTGGTGGTCAAGTACAAGAGGATGTCCTTCTCTTGACCACCATACACGGTGATGGCAGTGCCCTCAGCACTGTACGGGGTACTTCTGCACAGGTCAGCAAACCTGACTGTGTTGGGGTACAATAAAAACATGGGGGGGGGGCTTTGATCACTCCGATCAACTACTCCAACCGTACAATGCTTTGAGAAAAGCCAAGGTGTGGTATAAAAAGTTGGCCGTGCACATCGTCCAAATGGCAATGCTCAACGCATTCCTGCTGTCACGATGTGCACGCCACACTGATACGTCATACCTTCAGTTCCAGGAGGTAGTGGTTAAGGCCCTGATGTTTGGCACTCTGGAAGGAGCGGGCCCAGTACTTCCGGAACTGAAGGTGCTCGTATTGTACCAGGTCAGCATTTCCCGGGGGAGGTCCAGCAAACTGCAAAAAGAGGTAAATCGCAAAAAAGGTGTCGAGTGTGTTACAAAAACAGAATACGCAAGGACAACATTTATTAATGCGACACCTGCCCCGAAAAACCTGGCCTCTGTATGAAGGATTGCTTCAAATTGTACCACACCTCAATGCACTACTAAATTACTTTAACGGAAACATTAGATTAGTTGGGGCACATCTAGATATGTTCCTAGGGGGTCTAGTTTCCAAAA